>NC_047678.1:27400785-27724935 GCF_011762505.2 Arvicanthis niloticus | reverse complement strand
TCACGGCTGACTGGGTGAGGGGACATTTCAGGTACTAGGGCACTCAGGGGTAGATCTGTGACATTTTTGCTCCTCACGCTAGAGTGTCTCCCTTTTCTTGCTGTCAACCCAGGGGGAGCATGGATCATGTGTCTGGATGAAGTTGGGGTTACAACAGTCTCCTCAGCAGCCATACAGCTTATATTTGTACTGGTATGTCCAGAAATCATGGAGAAAAAAACAAAGTAAAATAAACAAGCAAACAAACCCCTGAAAACCTGTTGGGAGCAGCGTAGAGTTGGGGATCGCTGTGAGAGAATGTCAGCTGGGTAAGGTGGGGACCCTCTTCATGTGGGAGTCCTCAGAACCTGCCAGAAAACCTCCTCTGATACCCAGTGCATTAGGAGGCTACATGTGGACTGCACAGCTGTTTCCAGCTACCTGTGCTGGAATCTGGAGACTATGGCCAGTGACAGGAGATGGACTGTGTCTACAGGTGTCACATACAGGGCACAACTTAGGAGTCGAGCCATGGTCAGTTGTGATGGCGTGCGGATCTCTGTGAGCTCCAGGCCACAGTAAGACCCCGTCTCAGAAAGGAAAAAGAAGTGGAATCATGAAGAAGAGAAACTTGCTTTCTGTTTTTGAGACAAGCTTTCAAATCTCCCAAGTGGGCTCTGAACTCAGTATGTGGCCAAGGATGATACTCAACTTTAGATGCGATCCTGCTCCACCTCAGTGCTAGGACTTTAGGTGTATGCATGTACCATGTGTGTACATACATACACACACGTGTACATACATGCCATGTGTGTACACACATACACGTGTACATACATGCCATGTGTGTACATACATACACGTGTACATACATGCCATGTGTGTACATAGCTTGAAATGCTAAGCAATGCTCTATCAACCGAGCTACACCTTCAGCCCCTAGGTTTTGTCTTTTTGAGACACAGATTATAAATATGTGCCACCATGCCCTGCCTAAGCCAGCGCCTAATGATGGAGAGGCCTTCAGCTGTCAGGTCCACTGGCTCAGAGTCTTCCTAATAGACAGAGGAGAGGAAAAAGGAGAAAGGGACTAAGGTGATGGCTCAGGCAAGACTACCCAGCAGCAGGCATGTATTAACAGACAGGAGGTACGGGCAGAGGGATTCTTAGCCAGGTGCCATGGAACTGAGCCCTAGGACCCAGAAAACACATTTAACTTTGCATTTGATAAAGATGAGAGGGCTGCACAGATGGCCTGACGGAGCCCAAGAGCCACACCTCAAAGAACTGCTTTATTGATACTGTGAAGCTGGGCTTGGTGGCCCGCTCAGGTGGTCCTGTAGAAAATACCCGGGAGCTGTGGCAGCCCCGGCTAGGCACGGTTGTCACTGCCACAGCAGAAGGGCACAAGAAACCCTGATGTGAATGCAGTCTGGGGGTGGGCAGGGATGTGCAGACCCACACTGGCTGGGTCCCCAGAACTTTTTTGGCAAATACAAATCCTTGCCTTGGCTCAGGGCTGTTGGCAACCAGTGTCAGATGTAAGGGCTGGCCCAGGAGCTGTGGCACCAGTGTCCCTGCAGTCACTTCCTTGGTGAGGAACTGTACCTGCTGAGGTACAATCTTACTGCAAACGGGGGTCTGCACAGGCTGATGCTCGGAGGCCCCGTACCTGGCATTGTGGTTGACTGGAGTCAGAACCAGGTAGCAACAGGGTCCTGTGTTAGTGTTGTAAGACACAGCAGAAGGCCACAGGACCCCCAGTAGACCCTCCTCCCTCTCCTCAGAGCACTCAGTGCTCTGCAGTAGCTGAGACGGATCAGGGAAGGCATGGGAGCAGAAGAACTGCACTCAAGAGTGGTCTAGAGTAGGGGAGCTGCCTCCAAGGTGATGAGACTGGATTCTGAGACAGGCCCCATCCCTGGGGGTGTGGAAGCTTGTTCTGAGGGCAGAGGACTGTCCGTTTTTGCTCCAGCCTCCTCTTCGTCGTCGTCCATGCTGGGCCAGGCTGACTGATCCTCCACCCTCTTCAGCCGCTCATTGAGAGCCTTCAGGGCCAGTTGCCTGGAGCCAGAAGAGAAAAGGCAGATTACACTGGGTTTGGGAAACCAACACACTCTGCAACCTTCTTCAACAAGGCCAAATCCTCCTACCAAAGAGGTTTGCCTCCAAAGTCCCACGTTTCCCATCCCCATGCAAGGTCTAAGAGCCTGGATCAGGATCTGCTTTGGCAGCTGGAATGAGGACCCAAGGCCTCTGCAAACCCAAGGCACCCCCAGACTGAGAAGGCTACCTAGATGTTGGCAGCCTGCCTACCAGGCCAGCCACCATGGCCACTTCTGAGTTTGTGAGCTAAAGACAGGTAGAGGTAGTGCTTCTGGGCAGGACTGGCATGTTTTGGTCCTGTATGAGCACAGGCGTCATTTCCTCAGACAGGGTTATTTGACTTTGTGGCACTAGGGATTAAACCTAAGGCCAGCACTCCACCACAGAGCTGTATTCCCAGCCCTTAAAACACACACTTTTTTTTTTTTTTTTTTTTTTTTGAGGCAGGTCCATACTGGCTTCAAGCTAGCTCTGTAGCGCAGGCAGTCCTTGAATCTCCTGTCTCAGCCTCCTGTGTAGCAGGGATCAGAGGACTTTGTCACCAGGCTCGGCTCAGGAAGAGCTCTTTATGAAGCAGCATCAGCTTGTATCACCCTTCCTATGACAATTTTCCTAGCAGGGTTTCCCAAAGCCACCCAGACCTTAGCAGAGTCTTTGTAGGAGAAACAGCCATGTGGGCAGGCCACAGAGCCGGGTCTGTTGTTTCCACAGGGTAGACTTTTAAAGGCATTATTTTGAGAAAAGGTGGGAAAATACCCTTGGAAATTTTCTTTAGGACACCCAAGAAGTCTCAAGCTGTAGAGCCCAGAATTGGCCTGCAGTGTGCCTTGGGTGCTTTCCCACACCTTGATACCAGCTGGAAACTCCTTCAAGGAAGATGTGCCCTACACGTTGAGCTACCCAGCCTCAGTGGAGAACAAGGTTCTGAGTGTTCAGCACTCTGGCCCACAGAAGGTGAAGTGGCCACTCCAGCCGTTGGTTGTGGGTCCTGACGGCCTCCTTGCTACCACAGGTGGACAAGCTGTCCTGTGGCTTTCCAAGACCTAAAGTTTCTACTATGCCAAGGAAAAGGACAGAAAAGGCAGCAGGGAAACAGGCACTAAAAACCTCAACACACCAGGCCTTCCCTGTCACTCCACAGGCTACTCTTGGAGATGTCCTTGCTAGCAGTGACTATGTCACAGGTAAGAGACCTCTGTGGGATTTTTTTCCTCCTTGTAGCCCTTTGTGTCTGAGAGTGGCACGCAGTTGGATAACAGTTGTCTGGTTATCACCCATCCCATATGGGCTAACAACCATCGGACTGGGCCAGAAACCCACCTCTAGGGCCAATCCCCACTCTTCTTTTTCTGTCCACTTTCTTGATCCTGGAGAGGGGTTTTCTGAATGACCAGTCAACTGTCAAAATTCAAGACTTCTCACTGGGGCAAGGGCAAACTCTGGCCCAGTCCCACCTGAACAGCTCTAAGGACAGCTCTGTCCTTAAAAAACTCAGCCCCCAGCCCATTTCCTCTACTAAGTAAGGTCAAGATGGAGTTGTCTTTAGGACACTTCCCCAAAAACTCAAGCTGTCGGGCCCAGAACTAGGCCTGCAGCATGCCCTGGCTGTGTTCCCACACGTACCAGCAGGTGACTCCTTCCAGGAAGGAGTCTACACTCAGCTATACAGCCTCAGTGGAGAAGAAGCTGAGAGAATTCTTCCATTGGGGTCAGGAACCCCTTTCACAGGTGAACAAAAGCAGGAACTTTTGACAAATGCTAAGGAATAAGGCTGCTGAGAAACTTCCTGAACAGTCTCAGGAATTACAGTGGACACAGAGCTGTGGTTCTCCTGGGAGCTGGGAACACTGTAAAGACTCCATAGGTCTCAGAAAATAAGACCTGAATTAGAAAAGCTTCCTCCTGTCCTGACTAAAGTGTCCAGTGAAAAATGCAGTAAAATTACTGATGCTGTATTTGTAGGTAATGCAAAGGTCCCTGACCTGCCTGCTGTGGTCAGTAGCTATGCTCCTGCAGCGGGTCATACAACCTGTCTCTGTTGGTGACACGCCGGGAAGAGGGGTAAATTTAGTAACACCCCAATCATTCTACATTAAGAAGGGAAAGACTTAAGGACAAAGACATCCTTCCCTGTCTCCCATCACAGGAGAAAAAGGGTCAACAGTTTCTGTCTCTCACAGGACCAGTGCTGAGATGTAAGGCAAGACCAAAGGTAACTGGGCATTCTGTAGACAGGCTAACCGGCCCAAGTTGTGAGATACACATACTAGAGCCCAGAAACCTACATACCGAGTTTCCTCCTCAAGGCCAAAACCTGAATCCTTTTTCTGAAGCTGCCCCCAACATCTGCCTGTAGCTCTCCGGCCTAAGTTGAGTAAACACCTCAATAGTTATGTGACCACACCAATAGTCTAGCTAGCCAAGATTTTGAAAAAGTTCCCAGTACCTTCTGCGCTCCGCATCTTGAGGGTCTGTGCCTGGGAGGCTGATAGTGATGGACGAGGGTGCTCCCACATCATAGCGCTTCACTGTCTTCTGGCATATCTTTACTTTCACCAGGAGGCCATGCACCAAGTTCGCTAGCAGCCCCACTACTGGTTGCAGGATCTCAGGGAAGAAGGTGGCAAAAGCAAAATGATCAGCCATGTCCCCTCGGCCCCGGCTATGGCGCTGATAGAAACGAAGATACACCCAACTTGATAGCAGCCCAAAGCCGTAGGAAGCCAGTGCTGGGCTCTGGAGCACTGTGGCCAACCGGAGCAGTAGCAGCAACGCCAGCAATAGCATGGGAACGACGCTGACGCGGACCTGGGGCACTCGCAGAACCACACAGTCTCCCATAGTTTGCTTGAGGGCTACCAGGACACCACCTAGGAAGCCCAGGGCGCCATGGATACGAATAGTGAACAGGTAGACCAAGTTGAAGGAAGCCATGTAGGTGAGGAGGTAGGCGAAGGCCCCCAGAAGCCCCACTGACACATTCACCACCGAGAAGAAGATGAGCAGCTCCAAGGCTCCCCAGAGGGGCTCCAGTAATCGCCCGGCCACAACCACTGTAGTCAGGCTAATGGCCACGTCCCACAGGTGCTGTTCCATGAGCCCATGGGTGGCCAGGGTCCAGATCCAGAAGTTGGGTGGAAAAAGGTAGCCTGGGGTGACGGCCAAGCAGCCCGTGTCCACAGCGAAGGAAAGCAGATAGAGAAATAGTACCACGGCGCACAGTGCCTTCACCACCACGCTGGCGCTGGCCAGGATGGCCCCCAGATGCTGGCGGGCACCGGGTAGGGCGCGTTGCATCTTCCTGGCGGACGTTGGCTTAAGGGAAGGTGAGGAAGGTGGCCTAGGGGCCTCCCCGGGGCCTCGTCCCTGTTCGGCCCCGACGGGAGGCCCGGACCAGGCTACTTCACTGGCTTCTGTTTCGTGTGAAGGCTCTGGTTCCGGTCTGATCCGGCTGTAGTTCCAAAGCGAAGAGAAAGCCTTCTTTCTGGGGACCTGACGTTAGGCCCTGGGTGGCTTGGGCACGCCTGCCTGCCGGTTCCGTCGGTCCAGCGGACAGGCTAGCGATGATCTCAAGGCTGGGCTTCCGCCATCCACTCTGAGACAATGCGATCTACGGGGACTGGTGTCTTGTCCCGGCCCAAGTCAAGCCCGTTTAGCTCCAGCAAGGTTAGGGTTTGACTTGACGGTACCTCCTCCCCTCTCCGGGGCCGACAAACAGGGGCGCCGCGCCTGCGCGCCCCCGCCGGTGGCCGAGGCAGTAAGCCCTCTGAGCGCTTGCCTTCCGGTTCCTCGGCATGCTGGGATACGGAGTCCTTGAGACCTAGCCGACCAGTTTTTTTTTTTCATAGAACCACAAGTCCCAGAAGCCATGCGCCCGACAGGTCCCGTAGAGTGTAGAGGCTAGGGCGCTTGGGAGTTGTAGTTTTCAGTGCTTACTCCTTCAGTTCTTATGAGTTAGGGAAGTGGAGACCAGTATCCCTGATGTAGGAAAGCAAGGCGTTAAGTGGGCGGGTTCAAGAGGCAGCACCGCCTTGGGCCACACACTTGCTCAATTCTTTGGAGGAGATTGGCTCTATTTATGACTTCTACAGGTACAGCAGTGCTTTTTGGAAGCGGGTACATAAGAATGTGAACGGTTCTGATGTGTTGTACCAAGGCGTGTGAACTAACCAGAAACTGTGGTCTGGCAAATGGAGCCTAAGGCCGTTAGAACCCTTGTTCCGTCATTTGTGGTCAATGTGATATTGACCAAGTTCCCCGGTGCAATTTCATGAACCTTAAAAATGATGATGATGGCAGACTCTTCCTATCTTAATGATAAAAGAAGGCAGCTGCTGTAAACGACTTGCCATCTTGTGTTGGGTGTTTGTTCACATTGCCCTTGTTCCAGCGAACTGTACTTGCTACACGAACTTAGGCTTTTCACATAAGGGGGAATAAGGGTGATGGCTGTGCTACTTCAGTGACTCTTCTCCCACTTGATTCCACTGGACAGAGAAATCTCTCCCTTGTGCTGGAGAGATGGTTTAGCGGTTAAGAGCACTGACTGCTCTTCTAGAGGACCCGGGTTCAATTCCCAGCAACCACATGGCAGCTCATAACTGTAACTCCAGTTCCAGGGTTTCTGACTCCTTCACACAGACACGCATGCAGGGAAAACACCAATGAACATTAAATAAAAAAGATTATATGTAAGTCTCTGTATAAGTGCCAGGTTGGTCTAGGCTCAACTTTACGTTATAGTGGCCATCAGCAGGGTGTTTGAGATTTATTTAAAAGTTATTTTATTTACAGGAGTTGTACGTGTGTCTTTGTATGTATATGCTATTAAGTGTGCAGGCCACAGATGCCACAGAATATCGGGAGCTGGATTTCTGAGCCACCAAATGTGGGTGCTGGGGGTACAGGTTCTCTGTAAGAGAACCATGGAGCCATCTCTCCAACCCTGAGATTTTTGTTGTTGTTGTGTATGTGTGTGTGTATATATATATATATGTGTGTGCATATTTTAAAAATATGATTAATTATATGTCAAGGGACTTTATTATAAAATCCCTTTCAGCTACTGATCTCAGTACAACTGCCTGTGTGTTCAAAACTACCTTTCACCTTTTATTTTTGTCTGGGGTTAGGGTTTCTACTGTATGCCATATACCAGTGTTTGCTAAGTTTGACTTAGCAAATCAAAATACAGAGTCACTATGCAGTAGTGGCTCATGCTTTTCAGGTGGATCTCTGTGAGTTGGAGGCCAGCCTGGTCTACAGAGTTAGTTCTAGGACATCAAAGACTACACAACAAACTCCTCTATCTTAGAAAACAAAACCAAAAACCAAAAACAAGACAAAGTAGAGTCAAATGCTCAGTCAGATTTGATTTTTGAATAAACAATTTTCAGGGTAGGTACATCCCATGCCATATTACACACACACAACGAAACAAAACAACTCATACTGATTGGTCCCTAAAGAAGCAAGAATAAATTTATTCAGAGTACAGTAAAAGCACAGATTATAATGATATACTGTCAATACTAATTGTGGGCCACAGGGGTGATAGTAACTGAGTACCAAAAACTCTATTGTTAAAAAAACAGAATCTGGGGCTGGAAAGACGGTTTAGGGGTCAAGAGCACTGGCTGCTCTTCCAGAGGACCCTGGCTCAATTCCCGGCACCCACATGGTGGCTCACAACTGTTTGTAACTCCAGTTTCCAGGGAATCTAACATTCTCACACAGAAATACATGCAGGCAAAACACCAATGCTCATAAAAATCAACCAACCAACCAACCAACCAACCAATCAACCAACCAATCATTAAAAAATGTATTAGAGTCTGGGTGGTGGTGTGTGCCTATAATCCCAGCACTGGGATGGCTGAGGCAGGAGGATCAAAGCCATTTGTGGTGATACAGTGAGGTTGAAGCCAGGCTGGGCTACATGAGACTCTGTTTCAAAAGAAACAAACAAAGGAACAAACAAAAATAACTACAAATCAGAACTTACTGGACTTTATCTGACAATCTTACTCCAAACCACGGGTGTTGTCCCAAGGCACAGGAGCTGATTGGGGATAGGAGAGTAGTTCTGTGAGTGGCTCTAGGTCAGCCCCTGCAGAGGACCAAGGAAAACTTCTCTATGCCTTATCCTGGAATGTCCTTTGTCTTGTTCAGTATCCAAGTTTTTCCTGAAAGACACACCCACTCTCTGTCTCTGTCTCTCTCGTGTGTGTGTGTGTGTGTGTGTGTGTGTGTGTGTGTGTAGCCATGGCAAGGCCTTACTCTTGGCAAACACTCACCCTTGGCTCTCCTATCTACTATTCTTTTTTCTGCTTACCTTCCATGATTCACTTGTCAGTTCTCAGAACTTCAAACAAGGCCTCTTAGCAACCCACCTTAGTAACCCTTCCTCTTGATCTCTAGATTTAGCCAACATCCTGCTAGATAGATGTTTTCAGAACCCCTGGTAACGGCAAGGCTTTGCAAGAATAACTTAGTTAGACCCCACAGCTGCAGCTAGCTTCCTCCACCTGCAAAGCCCTCTTTCCTTTCCTACCCCTCCCCATATCCTGTTTTCAGAGTATAGAACCTGTGTGAACAATAAAGTCTTTGCCAGCTTGATCAGACTTCTTGACTTGCTGTGCCTCATTTTCTCCCGCATCTCAGTCCTCTCCACAGGGTCTAAGGGTCCCACTTGATTGTCCAGCTGGCCTGGACATGTGTGTGTGTGTGAGCGTGTGGTAGCTGGAGATGAATGTTGTATGCTGTACTCTATCACTTTCTACCCTGTAAGGTCTCATCATGCAGCCATGGTGGCCTGGAACTCACTATGTAGACCAGGCTGGTCTCAAACCAACAGATCTACCTGCTTTAGCTTCCTCGGTGCTGGAATTAAAGGAACAGCACCGTTTCCCACCTTATATTTTGAGAAGGGACTCTCCTCACTGAGCCTGGAGCTCATGGGTCCAGTTAGGCTCTTGATGAACTCTGGGGTTCTGCCTATCCCCACTCCTCAGGCCTCCAAACCAGTGCAGCGCTGACAGAGCATTGCAGCGAGCTTTTTGCATGCCTGCTGAGAACCTGAACTGAAGTCTTCATGTTTGCAGAGCAGGCCCTTTCCCGACTGAGACATCTTCTAAGCCCTGCCACTTAAGACTTTGGCTGAACTAATTTTTATTTTATTTTTCAATTTTGAAGAGTCTCATGTAGCCCAGGCTGCCTTAGAACTCCCCATACAGCTAAGGATGGCCGTGAACTCCTGATCCCCCTGCCTCCACTTCCCTCGTGTGGATTATAGGGCAGGCACCACTGCACCCAGCATTCACTGATTTTCTTTAACTCCTCTCACCTGGTGAGATAGAGGCATTTTTCTTCCCCGGCTGCTCATCTGTTCTATGTGAATATACTGGTAACTGTACTTAAGATGATTGTGAGAACTTAGCTGGATAATTTCCAGGATACAGAGTGAATGACTCTCTTGCCTCAAGAGAGTGGAAGAGAGTGAGTATCCAATTCAGGGTTGTCTAATGATGTGGTTTTCTTCCCACGGAGAGAATGCAGGGGTCAGGCTGATGAGATGCCCATTGGGTACAGGCATTGGTAGCCAAGTCTGACTATTGTAAGAACACAGTGGGAGGTAAGAATGCCTGCAGGCTCTCAGTTTTCCTCTGACCCTTATGCTTGTGCTGTGGCACCTCCTGGCAACCAGGCCAGCCTGGCCTATGTAGGAAGACCTAGTCTCCCTTCTCCACAGCTTGATTTATGCAGGGACACACACACACACACACACAGAGAGAGAGAGAGAGAGAGAGAGAGAGAGAGAGAGAGAGAGAGAGAGAGAGAGAGAGAGAGAGAGAGAGATTGTCTGTCAAAAGATTAGCAGGAACTGTCCTGGCCTCTGACCTCCCTGAATCATGATAGAGTCCACACTTGCTGGTGGATGGCCTGATCCTGGCATCCTTGGGTATTTGAGCACTACCACCTGCTGTGTTGCTCCAGGGGAAGAATCTGGTTGTCTGGTCCTGGTCTGATCACAGGGATGGATTTCAGCTTGACTGAGCATCTCTCATTGGTCTTTCTTTTAGAGTCCTGGCCTCGCCTTAGGGCTCTGGGTGGTGGGGTTTTACCCCCCTGACAGCTTCTTTCTTAGAGGCTTATGACTTGATACGAAATAAAGTGCTTCAAGGGCAGGAGCCTCTGAGGAACAGAACTTTGTGGCTTTTCCTCCTAGCAGAGCAGGAGGGTGCCCGGAGGTCAAGGCCACCTGTGGTCATTACTACCCAGTCCTAAACCCAAGGCCCACACAGTAGATGGAAACTGGTTTGAAGTGAAAATATGAACATTATTTAATAACTGATCTTCTGTAATAAACCATTTGAAAATATTTTACAAGGAATCACACACACGGTATTTTACAAAGTTTCTTGACTTTTTTTTTTTGTCGCTGTTGTTTTCCCAACTTGTCTGTACAAAATAGAATAACAACCAAAAGAAAAGAAAAAGGGCAAAGGAAATGGCCCCCAAGTCCCCCAGCCCACAGTGAGGGGACAGCTAGGTCAGGTGGCTGATGAGAGGATTGAACCCAGCTGGGGGTTGGACAACTACCTGATGGGAATTCTTTTGTCTGGTTTAGTTTGTTTTTAAACTTAAAATATATTATTTATTTTTCTGTATATGTTTGTTTCTTTTTTTTGTTTATATTCTCCGATGAGCACCTGACTACACTACAGTTACACACGCGCCCCCACAGGACACAGCTGACATCCAGGCTGGGCACACATCATGGACACCCACCCTGTCAGCAGCACTGGGCATGGACCATACACACACTGAGAAAGCAACAAGCAACATGACATTAGTTAACGAAGCCGTTAATTAATGTATCACCCTCCCCCCTCCTCCCAGTCTGTCTGAGCCTCATGGCTACAACCCTCCCCCCTGCCCTCAGTCCCCTCCTGGCCCCCAGGTTACAATGCCTTTGGGAGAAATGACAGACTAAATGGTATGAAGAGATGTATCCCAGGCCCAGCCTCTGTGTGTGCATGTGTGCAGTATGGTTGGTTAGACACGTGCATGGTACAAGTGTGTGTTCAGCAAGGGAGAGGCAATTTGGTCTCCTAGGGCCAGTGTGTGTGAGTATGAGTGTGTGTGTGAGTGTGTGTATGTGTGTGTGTGTGTGTACACAGAGGGAATTAGGCCCGAGAATGTAAGAACCAGATCGGGGATGGGATGGCCCAGCCAGGAGAGATCAAGTCACCCCTACTAAGGCCAACTACAATGTCTGGCGGGGTTCTTCTGCCAAAGGGGTTCAGGCAGTGATGTGTGGTCCTACTAGGGGCCTGACACTGGTGAGTGATGGTTACAATGAGCACCTGGCAGGGTGAGGGGCACTTGGGGACACTGGTGGCTAGGGGTGAAACAGAGAGGCCTTCCCCCAGCATTTGGCACGGTTTGACATTCAGTTTTAGAGATGGGAGGACCAGCCAGGCTGCATCTCAAGAGTAGAGGCAGAGGTGAGCAGAGATGGATCACACAGGCCAACCCCTTCACTGACCTCTGGCCCTGTCTAAGGCTTTGTGGGTCCCCCATGGTGCGTGTCTGTATGTTCCCTCTCGGGTATGTCTAGTGAGAGTCCGGTTTCCGCTCTCAGAGGTCCAGGTGTATATAGGGTGTGTCTAAACTGAACACCTGCAGGGCTGGGGGTTTGTAGCCTGAAAGGGCCAGAAGCCTATGGGGGGGGAGGTGCCCCCAGAATTTATCTCTCACCACTACCATTTTTCCTTCTACTATTTTTTCCCCAGAGAAGGTAAGTTTGGGTTTGGGTGGGGCCAAAGGGTCAGTTAGAGGTGCCCAGCAGTGGCAGGGTTGCCTACGTAGAGGAAATCTCCAGGCAGGTGGGTCGGTGGAGGCCTGGTTTGGCATCGGTACTAAGTGGCCTCCTGTCCCACCCCACGGGGATGAGTCCAGGGACTGCGGGCACTTGGACAGTTCAAGGGTGAGCTAAATCTTGTGTGCCAAACACCATGGCACCTTACTTTGGGGCTCCCCTGCCCCAAGGCACAGGCTCCGGGGGAAGGGGCCCAGGTCCTTCAGGAGAGAGTGGCCAAGGCTCTAGATCGGGAAACGTGGAATGGGAGGGTGAGCGAAAAGGCTAGGAGGCCAAGGCGGGGGGTATGATGTGTGTGTGTGGGTCGCTCAGAGGCGGCGAGAGGCAGCGAAGGAGTGAACTTGAGGCTGCGGCCGAGGTGGCAGGCCCAGGAGGAGCAACAGCTGCAGGGAAACCAAGACGCCCAGAGACGGAGGGAAGGAGGCTCCGCGGCCACAGTCTGAGGTATCTTCCTGCGGGGAAGGAAGACAAGGAAGCGGTCGGTACCCAGCCGGCGCAGGCTCGCAGATATCACCAGCGTCGCTCCCCGACTCACCGTTGCGTTGTAGTCAAAACAGATGTGCGGACCTCTTCGGTATCGCGGTCTCTGCACCAGCTCACACTGCTCCGGGCCGTCCGCTGGGCATGGGTGGGGAGTCAAGGAGGCGGCGGCAGAGAAGTGGGGGAGGGGGAAGCGAGGGGCAGGAGGGGAGCCAGCGGCGGGGAGGGCAGGGACAGGATACAGTGTGTCTCCTTCTGCAGCAGCCGGCCCGCCTCACACTGGCTGCACAGTGGCTTCTCGGCCACCACGAACAGAAGGTTGGTGTTGGTCAGTCTCTGCGCGTGGAACAGCCTAGAGGGACGATCGGAGGGCGGAACCTTGGATGTTCGCCCCGCCTTGGAGCCATCGCCCCGCCCATGCCCTCTACAGATCACGCCTCTCTAACACGCCCCGCCCCTCGCTCTGCAAGTACCTGCTGCAGTTTCCGCAGTCGATGATGGCGTTATAGGACGCGTTCACCGAGCCGAAGTAGTACTGGGTCTGTTTCATGACGCAGCTGCTCTCGCGCGTCTCGGGGCTGCCCTCGGCTTCTGCCGGGTCTGCGGGGCCCAGACGCCTCAGCCCCGCCCACAGACAATGACACGTCCTCCGCCTCAGCTTGGTGCAGCTCTAAGCTCCACCCTCCCTGTGATGCGAGTGTCTGTTTCCACCCTGGGCTCAGATTTGGGGCTGAGTCTCCCAAGCCCTACTTACCTGCCTGGAACCAGCTGTGATAGATGAGACCATAGAGTAGCTGCTGGAATAAGGACCTGTAGAGCACGGGGCACCGAGTACGGGCGGTCAGCCCGTGACCAGTGCCTTAACTGGCCTCCTTTACCAACCTCTCATCCAGGACTCACCAGGCGGCAGCAGAGGTCCACCAGGCCAAATTAAGGAAATCTGCAATGGTGGGCTGCAGTGGAGAAAGGAGCACGGTCGCCTCTGGTTCTACGCCAACCCCAGCCCTCTCAAATGTTAGAGGTGTGTGTGTGTGTGTGTGTGTGTGTGTGTGTGTGTGTGTGTGTGTGTATACGCGCGCACGTGATTGTAAGTGAGTCTCCTAATGTGGGATCTTACCACAAAGACACCCCGGGGTGCAGCACCCAGGTTGCCAGGAGGTTGAGGGGCACAGGCTGCCTGATAGTCATAGGATTCCTTTCGGGTGTAGAAGGAGTTATTGTACAGTGCCAGCATCAGGTTGGCATCCACCTCACTGAAGAATCTGCCAACCTGGGGATGTAGGGGGAAAGCCATCGTCACAGGGCTGGCAGTGGCATGCTCTAGAAGGCTCTGACCTCCACTGTCCTTCCACTTTCTTCCTGACCCTTACCTGGTCCCACTGGTGGTTCTGGTTTGACAGCACCAGGAATCCTCCATCATCAATTAGGACACAGAGTAGGTCCTAAGTGGTAGGGAAGGGAGACAAAAATGGTGAGGGGACCCACACCAGACTCTTTCAGGTTCTGGCAGTCCAATGGTTCAGAGCAAAGGGCACCACTCCTCTAGGTCTGGTAAGAAGAGGAAGTCAGGGTAGGGGTGTCAAGATTGAAAGGCTAAGGGGCAGGCTAGGAGTCACAGTTGAGACCAAGGAGTCTGGGGATGAGGGAAACTAGCTAGGGTCCAGAGTAGAATCAAAGTGCACGCACCTCGTTGTTAACCTCGCAGTCCATCTCACAGTGGCTGCTGGGGCCGCACTGCTGGGCAGAGAATGGGGGATGTAAGGTGCCTACCACTTTTCCTCATGTATGTTACCCCTCATATGCTGGTTCCCAGGCCATCTGTAGCACCCACTGCCTTCCCATAGGTACTGGAGCCAGTCTGAGTGGCAGGCTTGTTAGGGGTCCTTGGAGACTCCAGAGAGGGCTTACTCCCCTTCCCCTGCCCGAATACCTTCTGAGGTTGGTCCTGACGGGTGCGGTTGCTGGCAAGCACCTTGAACTTTTCAGCCCAAGCCTCTAGGTCCAGTTTGACACCCACCACTGTGGGAGAGAGCAATGGCTATCTGTGCTACCAGCCTGGTCAGTGTCCTGACTATTGCCCCAGACCCACCTCAGTCTTAGCATTCACCTGCTGGCCTCAGTGTGCGACGACCTAGACTGAGCTCCACAGCTGTGCTGACGAGGACGCCTACTGTGTCATTCTCCAGCTCCAGTGGTCTTAACAGGGCTGGGGTGGATGGGTGGAGCAAGCAGTCAGGAGTGACCATATTAGCCACTCCAAAACTGGACCCTACCAAACCAGGGCTGGACCCAGCTTAAGCCTATAGCACCCCATATAGTGCTTGGCATAGCCTTTCTCTTTACATGTCCCTGGTCTCAGTTAAGGCCTCCCACCTGCTGCTGGGCTTTATGGACAGACACTCACAGTCCTGGTGTGGGGGCTTGAAGATATAACCATGGTTATCCAGGCTGCGTCGGTAGAAGCTGGCATTGAAGGGTTCAGGGTTTTCGGTCCAGTCTTCGGCTGCCCTAGAGCACCCAAGACAGGCAGAGCTCAGTGAGCACACAGCCACACACCCATAAGGCAGCTTGTGGCATACAATGGTCTTGGCAGTGCTGAGGCTTCTGGGTAGTGAAATCATGGCAAAGTCCCAGACGGGGAGAGTTGTTGCTGCGTGGGGCTGGTCACTTACTTGTTCGGGAAGACACGCGTGATGCCGCCATCAGTGGCAGCAAATACAGCCAGCAAGCTGTACCTGGGGGCAACAGGAAGAAAGGGTCACAGGCCTGCCTTCTACTGTGCAAGGCCAGGGCCTCTGGGACAACCCCAGCCTCCTGCCACACATAGCCATAGCCTGGGCGGTGGTGCGTACGTGTTGAGATCTTGGTCCCGCCACACACGCTCCACTAACTGCTGAGTAATGCCCGTGTCCAAAATCAAGTTATGCAGAAGGAAGTTATTACCTGGAATGGGACAAGATGGAAAAGTGTCTTATTGTTGCTCCATGGTATCCCTGCTTCTAATCTCCAGGGCTCTGCTGCAAGTCTTCTCTATACCCTTGGTCCAGGCCCTGTCTGTCTCCAGACCCTTCTGTGTGCTGGCCTCCCTCCCTCTCTGTGTCCTGACGCGAGACCCTGCCTACATCCAGATGCCCGGCCATTTACTCACACTGCTTGGAGTCCGGCGTCACTTTCTCCATGAGCTCGATGAAGTTTTTCAGGAACTCGGTGTTGTTGTCTGAGGCATTCAAGTCCTTGCAATACTCTCTGGGGGTGGGGAGGGGCAAGAAGAGCGGGCTTGGGGAGCTGCACAGGGCAGAGGGATCCAGGCTTCCCGACGGGTTGCCTGGACATTGGCTGAGAAGTCCAGGTTGCAGGGAGGGGCATGAATGTTCTCACAGGCTGTGGTCACCATGAGTTTGAAGGCTGCTGGGGCTTAGTTAGGGTAGGTAGAGTAGGCAGGAGGAGGGACTGCTTCCTCCACCCTGGTGGCTTTTCTCTTTCCTGGTCTTGGCCCTGCCATCTCTTGTGTATAGTTGGACCCAGGTGGCACACCCAGGTGGCCCCAGGAAATGCAAATGCCAGTGGCTGGCTCCTCCACCTGTATGTCCTACAAGGTTCCTATGGGCATGAGGTGGGGTTGAGTATCAGTACTTGCTATTGTCAGTGTCTAGGACCCCATTCTGCCTCTTCCTGGCCTTGTGCCTTTGAGCAATGCATTCTGGTTTCCCGGGGCCCCCTTTTTTCATCGTGCCACAGTTGGGGTGTCAGTAGGAGTGTGTGGGTCCTTGGACAGGCTGTTCCTCAAGGTGGGCAGACCCTCACCAGGCTCAGGGTCCAGAAAACATGGGTATGGCAGAACCTCGAGTAGG
Source organism: Arvicanthis niloticus (assembly GCF_011762505.2). NCBI lineage: Eukaryota > Metazoa > Chordata > Mammalia > Rodentia > Muridae > Arvicanthis > Arvicanthis niloticus. The sequence goes on along the minus strand of NC_047678.1, from coordinate 27,708,636 downwards.
GTTCTTGGAGAACAAGGACTCTCTGCTGGATGGAGCCATCTCTCCCTTAGTCACTCCCCTGCCACCAGGAATCTCTCCAGTGGCCTAGATGACAGCAACTCTGTGGACCCTTTTAAAAAATGAGCAACTTCCCCAGGCTGTAGGAGGACCAAAAGTTTCGTGTGGGCACCTGGGACTGGATTCATAGCCACAGTGATCCACTGGCCCCCAGTGTCTTTGTAAATTGTACCATTTGTGTGGACACGCCCAGTGACAGCCACACAACTGTGCATAAGATATACCACACACATGAAATATATGTTCACGTCTGTAGGGCACTTCATTCACTCACACACACTTATTCAGTGGTCCCAAAGCAGTCATAAAAATGACATCTCTTCCCTCAGCTGCTTCAGGATTACGCCCCCAGACCATTTCCGATCACTGATGCACACAGGCCACCCCACATGGACACTTGGCCTCTTGCACACGTACACAATGACTCACAGGTACAAACATCTACAGAGAGTCAGAAATTTGTGGGTGCATGCACGCAACGTGCCTACACACAGAGGTTAGGAGTGTCCAGAGCCCCGTGTGGTGCCAGAGAGTGCTCTTATTCAGATCCCAGGTCACGAGAGAGGGCATCAGCACCAGGGGCTATGGCCTCCTCAGATGGTAGGGGCCATGGCCTCCTCAGATGTAGTTCAAGGCAGACTGTGTGCACACTAGGCTGCATGTGTTCACACTGAGTGTGCACTCCTGGGATGGCTCTGGGTCCTGATCCCTCACTTGCCAGAGCAGTTCCTCGACTTCTTGCCCCCTCTCCCATTTCTCCCCCATGCTCAGTTGAGCCACCACACCTAGGATGAGCAGCACTGGCAGTGACCACAGGGGCTCTGGCTGGCTCAGCCCTCAGACCCACACAAACACTGACTGACGCAGGACAACAATGGGGGACGGGTCAGGTATGGGCAGGATGCCACAGACCAGAGCAGCAGCTGCCCAGGGAGGGTGTGCTGGGGGACAGCCAGCCCAAGGTGGAAAAGGCTCCTCCTTCCTGGTTGCCTGGGAGGGCACAGAAGGTAGCAGAGAATCCAAAGCCCACCTGCCCCAGGCCTGGTGGGAGATCGCCTGTGGGCTACTGGCTACTGCTGCCTGGTGCGGCTACATGGCCTGGGTATGTACACAACCGCACATACCGGGCTATGTATTGGGACTGGGAATAACACTGCACAGGACATAGACACACAGAGCTCCAGGCAGCAGTGCAGGAGGTAGGGCCAGGACGGTCAGGGTAGGGGGGGACACCTCAGCAAAGCCACACGCAAGCTACCTGGGAGCAATGAAAACATGTCCTTCAGACTCAAAGCTGCTGGGGAGCAGGAACTCAAAATCTGCAACAGAAACGGGGGGGTTATCCGGCGGGGGCTGGGGAGGCGGGAGGCCAGGGGGCTCAGAGCTGATGGGGCTGGGGGGATAGGTAGGGACAAGGCAGCTTGAGGGAGGGGGGGAGACACTGGCAAAGAGGCAACCCGCCACTTCCGCGATCAGGTTTGAGCCAGAGAGAAGGGAGGGCGAGAAGGGTGTGGGGCCTGTGGAGACTACGGCATCGCAGGAGAAGGGCAGTTATAGCCAATATGTTGCCCGGGCCTGGTCCTCTGTCGGCAGTGAGTCCCTTGGCGTGGCTGTATATGCTTCCATACTTCTGTATAGCACATATACACGGACACACACACACACACATATATATATACACACACTGCTATATATATGTATGGTCTGGGGGAGGCGCCGGTCTTGCTCTTATCACATCCATGATGGAAAAACCGCATGCTGAGCTTCCTTTGCCTCCAAAGAGACTTTGAGGAAGGGAATTGGCTTTTGGCTGCGGGATTTTTTTTAATTTTATTTTTTATTTTTTAAATCTCTCTTTGCCACAGCTGTTTGCATTTTGGTAGGTCTTGCTTTTGTTCTGTGTCAGGCATCAACATGGCCAAACCGGAAGGGTTTCTCACGGGCACTGACAGTCCAACCAGAGACGGGTGTGAGCAGCTGCTGGTGGTGGAGGTATTGCAGTGCATTGTGGAGGTCTGGGGGTGAGGTGTCTTTCCTGGAACAGGATGCTGGGTGATGAGAAACCCACAGGGGACAGGAACTGTTCTGTAGTGTGATGAGACAGGGCTGTTGCTGGGCTCTGCACACTTGCTTCCCTGGCTGGGAGGAGCAGGGGACCCAGGGAAGGTCTAGTGTCCTCGCTTCCAAGGAGTAGACAGGGGAGAATGCCAGGAGTGTCTGGGTGGATGGTCTAACAGCTGGGTCTGTGCCTCAGGCTTATGAGCTACGCATGTGTGTGGAGTGGATACATAAGTGTGTGTACATGTTTGTCTTTGTATGGGTGTGTGCTCACAGACCTGAGAATGTGGCTGCAGGGCTCACTCACTATGGCCCCTCTTTCTGCCCATTTGGACTGGATTACCCTGCTGTGTGCATATTTTATTCTTTTGAGATTAGGTCTGCAGTCTGTATTGGCCTAGGACTCCCTTATACAGCTGAGGATGACTTTGAACTTCTGATTCTCTTGCATACACCTTCAGAATGCTGGGACATGGGCATGCACCATCACACCTGGCTTATGTGATGCTGGAGATTGAACCTGGGACCTTGTAAATGCCAGGTAATGACAAGCACTGTTTTAACTGAGCTGTACCCCCAGCTGTTATGTGCATCTGTCAGGGCCCTTGGCTTGTGTAATTCTGGCAGTCCACCTCCATTTGTTTTAAAAAAAGATGGTCTTGGTTGCCTTGACTAGCCTCCAATTCTTGCCTGAAACTTCTGAGTGCTGGGGTTTTAGGCCTGCACCATACTTGGCCTTCCCTCCTCTAGCCTCACCAACATCCCAAACTCTCTTTTACCACAGAGCTTTAGTCATCCCAAAAGAGGGGTTTTCACTGTTCCCACATACTCCCATGATGCACTGCAAAGTTCTGAACATGGGAAACTAGGGCTGCTTTGAAGCGCTGGGCAGTCACTGGTTGGACTGTTCCTTTCTGATAGGACTATGAGGCAGGATTTGGACACAAGCCAAAGGGGAAGGAATAGGGTGGGAAGAGGGGGAGGAGGAGAAAGAAAAGAAAGGGAGGAGGGAGAAGGAGGGAGAAGGAGGGAGACTATACTCTGTTTGTCATATGACCAAGGCCTTGGAGTTCTAGGGTCAGAGGGTAGGGGGTGGGAGATGGCAAAAAAGACAACTCAAGCCAGTGGGATTGGGGTATGCACCCGACCCTGACCTGTGCTGGCAGGGGTAGCTTATTCCCTTTGTTGGACTAGGCTAGGCAGGGCCCTTGGGTTTCTTGGGGACTTCTCTGCTTCCAGATTGGGGGACAGCCTCATGTAGTTCACCATGACTCACATGGTCAACTGTTCCCTGGAAAGGCAGCAGTCTGCGTATCAAAGGCCTCATCATGTGCCACCCGCTCTAACTCTCACTGTTCTCTGACGAGGCCTGGTGGCTCACTATCCACTGTTCTGGGAATTAACTTGGGGGCCCTTTGCTTTGTCACTAGGCTATTTTTCTCTAGAGTTAGCCCAAGGGTCCTTAGGAAGGCCCCAGGAGCAGCAGGAGCAGCGGCACACACGTTACCTGGGATAGTGGGACAACCTTGTCCTCCTGTGGCCAGGCTGCCTGCTCTTTGTGACTCCCACTAAGGCTTCTGAGCCTTGCCACCTCTCTTCTAGTAAGGCTGTGAGCTCTGGGGCCACACCAGAACCCAGAGGCCTAGGAGCCTTTTAGAGGATGCCTGCTGGGACTTTCCTACCCACAGCTAGAACTTCCTGCCCTGCTGGGTGGCTGGTGGTGAAGCATCCAGCTCTGTTCTCACTGTTGAGTTGTCTTGGAGGGCCAGAGAAATTGGTGAGGCAGGGGGCTTCCCATGGGGTCCCACAAGGACTGCGGAATGGGAGGAAGGAGTCTGGGCCCACACGACCCATTGGAGAACTCTCTGCAGACAGCCCCGGAAGTGGGCTACTGGCTCTAAGAGGGGTGTCAGGATCAGAGGAGAGGCAAGAACTGAGGAGCCAAGGGATGGTGGAAGGGAGCCCCGGAGGGCAGGGGTGTGGCTGGTCCTGGGCAGGAAGGGGGGCAAGCAGGGATGTGGGGTGGGGTGGGAGGGGAGGAGGGAGCACTGGTTCTGAATATACTTGCCCTTCAGTTTGCTGATTGGCACTGGGACAGTCCACCAAGAGAGAAAGCGAGGAAAACAAAAACACAAACACAAAAACAAACAAAAAGGGGGAGGGGAAGGGGAAGGGCACAAACAATATTTTATTCAATGGCTGTTTGAATGAAAATATTGTGTCTCATCATCATACCGAAAGGAAACTTCTTGCAAAAAAAAAAAAAAAAAAAAAAAAAAAAAAACGACATGAGAGAGAAAAGAGAGAGCAAGAAACTCAAAGGAGATGAGCCCCAGTCGGCCAGGCAGGTGGGGGGGCGCCCGGTGGGGCCGGAGCCCCAGCCTCCCTCCCAGTGACCTCTGGCATTGGGCACGCAGGGCCAGGCCTGAGATCCAGGCCTTTCCAGAGAGGCCCATGGTGAGCAGGCATGCACAGGGAGCCACAGGCAGAGGAGTGGGAGAGCTGGAGGAGGGAGGAGAGAGAGAGAGAGAAAGAGAGAGAGAGAGAGAGAGAGAGAGAGAGAGAGAGAAGAAGAAGAAGAAGGAGGAGGAGGAGGAGGAAGAGGAGGAAGAGGAAGAGGAGGAGGAGGAGGAGGAGGAGGAGGAGGAGGAGGAGGAGGAGGAGGAGAGAGAAGGGGTGAAGGAGGGAGGAGCCAAGGGGAGGAAGGAGAAGGGTGTAAAACAAGAGCCAGGGAACAAAGAAGGAGGGAGGAGAGAGGGAAGAATACTGACAAAAGAAAGACTAGAGGAAGGCAGGCAGGGGCTCTAGGTTAGGCAGAAGGGATGGAGGGACTGAGCAGAAGGATGAGGCAAGAGAGAGGGGGTTAGGGTGAAGAAAAGGAGAAAAGAGGAAGAGGAAGAGAGAAATGAGAGGAAGATGGAGGGAGAATGTGACCTGAAGGGGAAGGAGGGAAGAAGAAGGGGAAGGAGGGAAGGAGGAGGGGGAGGAGGAAGAGGAGGAGGAAGAGGAGGACAAAGGACAAGAGACCTTGGGACAGAGGTGGAACCACAGAGGGAGGACCAGGGCAAGGGGAGTAGAAGAGTAGGCTGGGAAGGGGTGTCTTCCAGGAATGTAGCCCCCAGGAGTGTTCAGGGCAGGCAGGCTAAGGAGGGAAGACACGGGATAGGAAAAACCAAAAACAATCCTCAACGGAAACTATGAGAGAATGGTCTAGAACCAAATCTGAGAAAAGGCAAGCATGCAGATTTCCACAGACTTTCGAAGGCTGGTTCCCCAGCCTGTGGGCGCGCCTGAGGCTGGGCAGACTGGGCAGGAGGGGCTGCCTTGCCCACAAGCTCGGCTGGCTATGCTGCCTGGGGCCGGCCAAGGGTGCAGGGGCAGAGGCAGGGGTGCAGGAGGCAGGCAGGGGCCAGGCCACTTACACTTGACCTGCAGGATCTGGTCGCTGAGGTTGGCTTGGAGGTAGTAGGTGCTGTAGGGTGGGAGCACTAGCCCCAGGCTGGGGAAGAGGGGAAGGGAGAGCACAGGTCACTGATGAGGAGAGGTATACCACACTCACCCTTCCTGTCTAGGGCCTCGGAACCAAAGAGGCTCAACTGTAGGGCTGAAACTCCCTTGTAAAACTGTGTATCCTAGGAATTAACACCCTGGAGTCACCAGGGCCCTAAGCCTCTTCTCCCCAACCATCCTGGAGGCTTCCAAACTACTAGTCTCAAAGGGACTCCCCACTGTTCTGTCCACTTCAGCACCCACCTGCCCTGCTATCTCCTGGCTAACAGGAAGCTTTTGAGGGGCAGAACATGAACCCTATGAGAGCCAGGAAACAGTATGGGCTGGTCCTGGGGTGTGACAATGTTCCTGGCGTTTCAGAATGGACCGAGGAGCAGCTGTATAGGACACATTGAAGGCAGTCTTATGTTGAGAGGGTCAAGACTGGCACAGAGGCTGCGGTGCTGATAGTGAGCAGGCCGGGTGTGGTACCCAGGAGACCCTCCCGGTGGGAGGATGTTAGGTGTACTGTCCTGTTCTCAGTCCTGTTCTTCCAGGACCTGCTGCTTGTCACACAGGGGCCAGGGGAGGCCCTGGAGAACCAAACATCTCAGGGTAAATAAACAATAAGGACGAGGGTGCAAGAGGAGAGAGAAGCAACCAGGTTCAAACGTCAGGGTCACTTTCTCCCTTCGTTGTCTGTCCAGCTTTGGCCCACTCACCTGTAGTTGGTACTCCTTATAGGCACCCAGGTGTAGTTCCGAGTCACTTCATCTATGTACCTCTGGGAGAGGAGGCTGCATCAGGTTCTCGGGTGAGCAGGCAGGGGTGGGTGGGTGGGTAGGGATGGGTGCCCACTCTGATGCCCTTGACCCCTGGCCTGTGCCTTCATACCTCATCCAGGGATTTGACCAAGGTTCTGATCTGCTTGTGTCCTTTGTCACCATCAATCATGCTGCGGCGGATCTGCAAGGGCCAAAGGTGTGAACCCCCTGCTCCTGCGCCAGCCATTTTCTCCCTCCTCCCGGCTTTCAGCTCACCTCCTCCTTGTTCTCATCTTCCAGCTCTGCATCCAGGAAGTCCAAGGTCACAGGCTCCCGGAAGTTGGTAGTCTACAGGAAGCCAGATAGAAAATCAGGAGTCCTCGCCTTGGAGGGGTTCCCAGCCCTTGGGGGCCGGGTACTCACTTGTCTCACCTGGGGCTTGAGATTGGGATGTAGCAACACATAGCCGTTCAGGTCGATGGCGAACACGTAGCCATTGGCGCCAAGCTGCAGAGTATAGATTGGGGTCTCAGAGGGCTGTGCAGGGATTTCTTAGACTCCGAGCTGCCCTCCATTCTGTTTCCCATACTGCTTGCCTTTATAGGCTGGGTGTCCCTCATACAGCAGTCCGCACCAAGGTTGACTAGCCCTGTAGGTAGGTGGGCATTCTCCATTTCCCATGGAGGAGCCAGCCCGCCCAGCCTGTGTACCTGCATGAGGCCCACTGCTGGTTGTCCCTATTGCCTGGCTCTCAAATTATGCTTTCCTGTCCCCATTTTAGTGGTGGTGTACAGGAAGGAGAGATTCTTAGGATCCCACAGGCCCTGTGGAAGGCAAGCAGGAAGGAGTGGTATCCAGGGACAAGCCTTTGCCTCTGAGAGTTTCTTATTGTATGTGGGACCTCTCAGGCCAAGTAAAGGTTTCCCAAGGTTTAGGCTTGAAGTTGTCGCACACGTTTAGCACTTGCTCTTGCTTTCATAGCTGAGACCCAAGTTCTCTAACCATAGGCTCTGAGTAGCCAAACAGCCATCCCATCCGTCCTTTCCCTGGCTCCAGTTTCTACCTTCCATTTTCAGGCTCTCATTTGGAAGAGTTCCTTCTGCCTCTGCCCCATCCCCACACCCACCCCCTTCCAGCACACTACTGGGCAGGGCTGAATTTGGCCTGCCACCTGTTGCTATAATTTGTCTGTGAGCCTAAAATGGGTTTTATGGCTTTATTTATGGAGACAGGATCTCTCTGTGTAACCCTGTTTGTCCTGGAATTCCCTCTGTAGATCAAGCTGGCCTCAAACTCAGAGATCCATGTGCCTCTCGGTCTCTTGAGTGCTGGGATTAAAGGAGTGCATCACGACTGCCCAATATGTTTTAAGTTTTGTTTTTTAAATCAAAATAGGGAATTGGAGAAGTGGCTTCGGTTAAGAGAACTAACTGCTCTTCCAGAGTACTGGATTTGATCCTCAGCACCCACACAATAACAGCTCATGAATGTCTGTAACTCTAGTTCCAGGGATCCACTGTCTTCTGGACTCCATAGGTACCAGGCACAGAAAGACATCCAGGCAAAATATCCATACACATTGAATTTTTTAAAAAGTCAAAATAATTATTTTATGATATGAAAATAATATGGAATTCAAATATCAAATAAAACTTTATGGGCCGCTAGGCATGGTGGCACATACCTAAAATTCCAGTACCTGTGAGGCAGAAATACGCAGATCACTGTGAGTTTGAGGCCAGCCTGGTCTATGTAGTGAGTTCCAGGATAGCCAGAACTATATATAGAGACTCTATCTCAAAAAACCAACCAACAAAAATGAAACAAATCTGCATGGGCCATATGTCTATGATTTGTCTGCAGTTGCTCTCACAGTATAGTATCAGTGTGGAAAATGATGTTTAGATCAGCAAGGCCTGAAACAGTCGCAGACTAGTCCTTCACATGAAGTTTGCTGTCCCCAGCTTTGGACCAATCTCCTTGGGAAGTCTTTCTTGATTCTTTGAGTCAAAGGCTTCTGTGAGGGTCTTTCAATTCCCATGTTTCTCCTGCTGAGTCTGGCTTGTGTCACTATAGACAGCAAACCAGGGCAGTGGGGCAGGTGGACACTTACTGTGTAGTTGGGAGTCAGCCTTTTGATGTCATTCAGGGCCACATCAATGCCCATGACACCCAGGATTAGCTGGTTCTGGGCACAAAGGAATGGGACAATACATTACAATGAGTCAAGTCTACAGTGGAACCCCCCGGGGCTAAGGAGTGCATCCTAAGGGCTAAGCTGTTGACACAGATAGCTGCTCTGCCAAGTCTGAGCATGCCCTATCCCTCCTCCATCTCCAGACCTGCTACAGGCATGCCAACCCTCCCCAGATAACCCACTGGGCAATTTACCTTCTTTTCTCCAGGGCCATCCTGTGTCAGGTTGAAAACAGGGAGAGTCCCTGTTACCACCAACCCCAGCCCCTGAAGGGAGAGGAGGATGGGGTCTTCTGTGACCAGCCCTGTCTCCACTCTGAGTGTTCAGAGAAGGGGCTCAGGCACAGGCCACCTGTCATTTTCTTTTACTTGGTCAACACCAATAAAGGACCCCTCAAAGGTCTTGACCATGTGGGTACATCCCTGAGGGAAGGCCACCAGTCCCCTTTCTCTGCCCAGAGGCCTTACCAGCGCATCTTCATACACGTTTGTCCATTGCACTTGCTTGGCGTCCTTGCCTGCCAGTACCATGGGCCTACCCAGCACATCCAAGTATTCCTGGAAGAGGAGAGGTAATAAATGTCCTTCCCAACTCACTTTTCTCTCATCTGCTGCCATGTGCAAAAGCAGCCACCAGGGGTCGCTATTGGCCCATAGCTGGAAAGCACACAGCCACAACCAGAGGGAAGCCAAGGCCTGGGGGTGGGGTGGGAGGGAGGGGTCTCCTCCACAACCTCACCTGTGTGTTGATGCGGATGGCGCCGATGGAAGGGATCTCAAAATAGTAACCTGCGAAGGGCGGAGATGTGGGTTTGACTGACACAGCAAGGCCCGCAGCACAGGGGGTAATGTCTCTTGGGGTACACCTGCAGCTCCCTGTGTATTGTGACTCTCCCCCAACTCCTTTATGTTCCCTGCCTCTGCCCCAGCACAGTGACCAATACTACAGGAGAGGATAGGTTGCAGGGGTCTAAAGAAGCAGCAGAGGTGGGAGTGGTAACACAGATGGGGTGGAGGAAGGCGCCTCACTGGAGGATTTCAGTAACATGAGTTTACCGGAATGCACAGGGAGATGGATTGATCAGCAAATAGACAGAGGAGCAGAAAGGCTGGGAGACAGACAGACAGCGGACATGCAGCCAGATGGGCAGAAAGACGCTTTGTCAGATGGATAGGCAAGACAGCCCACCAAACAGACAAAGCAATGGACAATGGGTATGTATGGAAGGACAGACAGACAGATAGCTGGACATATGGACGGACAGTTGGCAGAAGGATGTAGCAGGTAGATGCCCCGGCAGTGAAGTCCAGTGGTACCTTTGTTAGTACAGGCCATCCACTGCAGGGGTGTGACGTCATAGTTATGCTGTCCCACGGAGAACGTGAACACGCGTACCTGTCGGGGCGACGAGGTTATCGCAGTGGCCACCTGAGGACAGCCCTCTCCTGTCCTGGACCCAGCTCCGGGCAGCCACCCACCAGGGCTGAGCCTCACCGTCCGATTGGGCCAATTATACTTTTCAAAGACATCCTGCACTCGGTCCTCACCCCCATCCGTGAACATCATGATCATCTTATTGCAGTTGGCCCTCGTGATGTTGGACTAGTGAAGGAAGAACACAGAGTCAGGCAGTCCTTGGTCTCTCCCAGGGCCAGGGTGGGGCCTCCTCCCTCACAGCAGATGGTACTGTCTGTTTAAGCTGCCTGTTTACTATTAACAGGGCTATCCATCTTTATCTTCCCATGTCACTAAGCCTGGTCCCTCACCCACCCTTGGCTACCCATTTGCCTGCCCGTGGGGCTCACATTCTGTAGCTGGTCAAAGGCATACTCAAAGCCGGCCTTGTAGCCTGTGGTGCCCTTGGCCACCATGCCCTGCACAGCTTCCTTGAACACCTTCTTGTTACGCACATTGGCCTGCACCAGGTGTGTGAAGCAAGACACAGGCTGCGCCTTCTCGTTGAACTGTGGGGAACAGTGGGGTGGTGAGTGGCCTCAGGCTGGCCACAATGGACAGCTGTTTTACAGGGCTGATGGTTGTCATGGGAGCAGGTTGGATGGGGGGGGAGGGTGAGTGGTACCCAGCCTGCCTGCCACTCACTGAGGCCACGTTCACATAGTCATCATCGGAGAGTGTGTCTAACATCTCACAGACGGATGTCTTCATCAGCTTCAGCGTCAGGCCACTCACACTGCCGCTCCTGGAAACCAGGCAGGGAGGGGGCGCGTACGTGTGGGCTCTCAGGTTTCCCTACCCTTCCTTCATAAGGTTCCCAGGCAGCAGAATCCAGTCCTCGCCCCATCCCACCAGCCTGCAAGGCTCACTCACACATCCACAATAATGACCATGTCCTTGGGTGATGAAGCCCCCTGTATATACCTGTCAGTGAGAAGACTCAGTTAAGGATGGCACTTACGGGACCTGCAGGCTCTTCCTTCTTCCACCCACTTACTGATTCATCTGTTTCTACTGACCACGCCCTATATGGGTTGGAATGGGTCTGGGCACTGGGGAGACCATGCTTAATAAAAAAGACAGTTTTTTCCTTGTGGTGTAAGTGATCTGGCTCCCTCATTAAGTAAACAAAAGGTGGGGGGGGGCAGGTGATCCACAGGGGCAGAAGGCTTCAGTGGATTGTGTCCTCTGTCTTAGAGAGACCCCAGAGAGTCTAGCTGTGTATGAATGGGGACGGGGAGATCATGGAGTAGTGAGAGAGGCAGAGCAGAGGGTCGGGGTGTCTCGGGATCAAATGAGTAGGTGGAGCCGGCCGACCTGACAGGGGCTCTAGCTACCCTTGGAAGCACCCTCACAGGTCTGATCTCTCAGTTCTGAGTGGGTGTGGGGGGACTGGGTAGTGGACGGTATGCGTGGGGGCAGAGGCAGCTGGGCGGCTTGCCTGGGTGATGGGATCCATTTTCCAGTGGCAGCGATGTGTGAAATGAAAATTGGATAGAGCTGGCTGCGCCCTGCTCGGAGGTCTGGATATTGGGAGGGAGGGGAGCAGGCACAAGAGACGGGGAGCTGAGGGGGTATCTCTCCTCGACCCTTCCTCGCTCACTCACCAGGGTCGTCTTCTGACATCGTATAGGTCAATCTTCTTGGGGGCTCTCCATGGTGTGGCTATGGAAAGAGGGTGAAAGGCCTGGAGGAAGGGTCTGACCGGAGCAGACGGGAGTTACGGGGATTGGCTTGCTTCACTGTGCCTCATGCATCTCAGGATGGAGCAAGGGTGCTGGATGGGCCAGGGAGACAGTGGTGCCTACCTGGGTAATAGCGGGTGACTCCCGTGGCACTGCCGAAGACTTGCCACAACAATGTAGGGTCTTGCCTTCGGTTCTCAATGAAGACATTCTCCAGGGCCTCTGTCCAGTTAAGCTCATTGAGGATGACGGTAGCTGGGGGGCAGGGCAGAAAGCTGGGGTGGGGAGGTCGGGGTAGCCCCCGCTAAACCCATCTCCATGACCTTGATGCCCAAGCCTCATATCTCAATGGCCTCCCCTGCTCTCTGCCTGCCCAGGCTTTCTTTGATTTTCCAGTCTTTCACGTGGGGCCATACCAGCTCTCCCAGGAAGATTTTCTTGCTCTCCCTCCTCTAAATCATCAAAGGAATGTCTCAGCCTACCCCTCTGACCAGGCCTCAGTGAGCAAGCAGGGCTGATGTGGTTTGTGGCCTGTGGAGAAGGCCTGCCTGGGTGGCAGGGAACTGTGAGCTGGGCCCCCATCTGGCATGCTGCCTGGAGCCTGCAGCTGGTCCCCAGGGAGCTCACCCACTCAGCATGCACTCCAGGCCGCAGCCACAAGAAAGCAATTAAGGGCCCGCTGATGGGGCTGGAATTATTCAGCTATTAAGGTACCTGATAAGCTGGAAGCCACTCAGCTTCATGATTAATCAACTGGGGCCAGGATCAGGCAGGGGCAGAAGTGGGGGCTGTAGAGGGGAAGGGGTGGGGCCAGGATCCTAGTCTGACACAGACACATGTTCTTGCACACACATGTGCATGTACATTCAGCCTGTACCTTTGGTAGCTATTCCTGCTTCTAATCTCTGTGCTTCCAGCCAAACGTAGGAGCCCCAGCCCCCTACTCCCAAACCCACCTACCTTAGCAACACAATTGCTACCCTGGGCAAGAGGTGCACAGGGGCTCTCCTATGCTACCAGCAGTTACCCATCCTCCCTAACCCCTGTAGTTGTACGTGGGTGACCCCTCCTTTCTGCCAGGCCTACCCCTCTACACACACAGACCAAGGCTGATCTCTACCCTGTTGACCAACCTGGATGGCATTCTTGTCCCATGACTCAGGGTGCCCTGAAGTCTACCTGATGTGTGCGGGCCTATGTTTTTAATCTATACACTGTACCAGGCCACTGTACCCTCTGTGATTCCTATCAGAGATCTCAAGTGACAGCCAGAGAAGGTTCTCTCAGGCCTTTGATTCCCTGAGAACAGATGAGCTGGACCTGATAGCCTCTCAGGCTCTGCCAGTGCCCTGGGGGCCTGACCACCCTCGCCCACCCCCTGCCTTTCCTTTGTGTGCGGGCTCTGCTCTCTCTCTCTCTCTCTCTCTCTCTCTCTCTCTCTCTCTCTCTCTGCTATCTTGCTCCTTATGCTTGGCTTTCATCTCTCTCTGTCTCTGTGGTTCTCCTTAACTGACCACAATATGAACACGAAACCTATTTCTGCCATTGGCTCTGCCTATTGAACAGTGTGTTATGGTCCTGTTTCTGATTTAGAAGCCTAGTGAGTTGAACACTTTCTATTTTTCTTTTTAAGGAAAAATGAAGCGTGGCCCCCAAATGTTTCGTACAATACCATTTGTCCTTGAGTCTGCATGGCATGCCTGCCTATCCCTGGACCTCAGTCTTCCTGTCTGAGAAACTTGGAAGTCCCTCAGGCTGCCAGCAGAGGGGTGACTCTTGCTGCAGGTGGATTGTCCCTGCAGATATCTGTGACCACAAGGACATACCTGCATGACACATTGAAGCAATACCCCCCCACACGCACACACCCCTCACCCACACCACACCCATGCACGCACACTCTCAGATCACACTGAGTTGGGAAATGGGGACCATGCCCCCTCAGGCAGGCGATTACAGATTTAATTAAAAGTGACACAGTAAATAAAAAACATATAAAATGTAATTTGTGTGGGTAGCGAGGGGTGACTGGGGAGGGTGGTGTGGCTCCTGTTTTAATTAGCGTGCCTGACTGTGATAGTGCCTCTCGACTGGCTCAAGCAGGTGGTCTTCAGGAGGCCTGTTGGGGGGTGGTGGCTGACATTGAGGATGGCAGGGGCTTCCTGGAAGACCCTAGGATTCCCCCTTTTCCTGGAGCCTATACAGTAGCTCTGCACCTCTGCCCGGTTTCCCCAGCATCTCGTCACACCTGCCCCAGCTCCACCAAACCCAGCAGATTCTGAGGCTGTCCTATGTGAGGGAGGTGCTCACATGGTTATGTCAGAACCAGGGCCTTCAATCTACTGCTGCTGGAGGAACTTCCTAAGGAATCGGAGCAGTATATGGTGAAGATGCCCAGAGCCAAAAACCAGATGAGGGGCCCAGCAGTAGACTGAAGGTATGATGACTCGTTTCCCCACTGTGCAAAGCTGCCCCGCCCCTGGGACTTGGAATCTCAACCACATTTTCCTGGTCCCACTTCACCACACTCTTGACTATTTCAGGTTAGAAACCATTTCCCACACTTTCAGCTCTGTGCCATTGAGAGGAGTGGGTTAGTCAGGCCTGTGTCTGTTGTCTATGGCAGCTGTCTTGCTACCCTTAATCTCTGTGTCCACCTTATGCTGGCGTTTCCCAGCCCCTCCTAATAAAGTCAGAGAAGGCCAGGGTTGGCAAGAGGCTGTTCTGGGGTTATTCAGCCCAGCAGTGAGAAGCAAGGCATGTATGTATGCATGTATGTATGCATATATGTGTGGGATATGTGTACACACAGGCTTGGGACCATACCAGCAAAGAGGCTGTGTTTCAAGCTCTTCTGAGCGTGGAAGCCTGTATGTGGGTAGGTCAGAGAAATGAACGTGTATGACCTTGGGTGCAGGGGACTGGCTAGAGGTCGGTGGCATTAGCTTTCCGTCTCAGGGAAGTGGGCCCTGCCCAGATGTGGGTGGGAAGGGCTCGTCCCGCCCCCTTACACTTACAGCCTTTGTAGATGTCTGTGGGGATCTGCACAGCCGTGTATGAATAGTTGACTTTGTTCTTGAAGTTTGGGTCCTCGATGAAGTCCAGCCTTAAGGCACTGGTCTTGGATCCCCTCTCCATATCTTCACTCTCAGGGTCATCCTGCAGAAAGCACCCCCACCCGAGTCAGGGCTGGAAAATGGCGAGTGAGTTGGTTAGGCTTGCAGGTGAGGACAGGGAGGGCCAGAGTCCAGGAGACAGGGTCATCTTAAAGGCAGAGGTTATTGCCGGGACAAGAGACAGATGGAGAGACACGGGAGAACATGGGTACAGCATATGGACCCCTCACCAAGAAGGCTTTCCTGGGTGAATTTGCCTGCCTTTGTCCACTGCATCCACCATCCATTTGCCAAACCCCAGCTAAAACCAAAACCAAAATGATCCCATCTCTACATCCTTGAAAGGCAACTGTCAGTGAAGGAGGCAAACAGGAGAGCCAGGTAGGAGTGGGCTGCAGACTTCTGCTTCCAAGGACATGCCTTGTGCAATTGCAGCAAAGCCTTGGCAGCTTTGCACCCCCATCCTCCCCGCCGAGTCCCACTCTTCCCTTGTATACCTAAGGCTCCTTTGGTACCAGACAGTCCCAGCCCCATATGGGGAACCATCTCCCATAGCAGGGTAGAGAAGAATGGGGGCTAGCACAGAGACCAAGCGACCTACAGAAGGAGGGTCCACCATGCCTGCTAGCAGCAGGACTGTAAAAGCCCCCGTTGATTTTCTAAAACAAGCTGCAGCCGCCTGACAGGTGCCAATTACGGTATCTCTCGGCCAGGCAGGCTGGGCATGCGCTGTGCAACCCCACCCCACCCCCAGCCGCCTACTACCACGGGCTGGCAGGAGTGGAGCTGTGGCTACAGAGGCAATGCAGCAGCCCATGGGGGAACAGGCTCCAGTGCAGGTGTGCAAGCAAGGAAGGAAGCTGCTGGAGAAAGTACAGGGGAAGAAGAAAAAGCCAGACAGGGAGGCAAGGGAGACATGTGGAATGCCCCACACACTCTTACACCCTGTTTTCCCACCTCCACCCACAACCCTTTTGACTAAGCTCAACTCAGGCTCCATTCATTCTCTTCCCAATGGGTCTCTGGGATTGCTCCTCTGCTGCTCCATGATGCCCAGACATCTCCCTCCTAGTGTATTTCAACCTCTTGGTCACTGTCCAGGCCATCTCCACCAGGCCACATCCTAGGACACAGCTCTAAAGTGACCCGAGTCTATCCCCCATCGGTCTTCCAAGGGATAGTTTTGGGCAACAGAATTCAAACTGTCTATTGTCCTTCATGCCCTTCACTGGGCACACCCAGCTCCTGCCGGCTTTGGGAGGCTCCTGGAATACCCTTAGATGCTGGGTAAAGCCAGAGTAGGCAGCTGCTGAGCATATGGGCTGGAGTAGGGAACCAGTGGTCTGGGAGGCGTAAGAGGGAGAGGCGTGGGAGAAGAAAGCCCCCCCAAATGTCAGCGGCAGATGAAGGGCACTGAATAAAAATTTAATCTTCCAACTTTCCCAACTAATGTGACATTTGGATTCCATTCTGATAAGCCTTCAGCCCGAGAACTTTCTCCTTCTCTTCCCCCACCCCCACCTTCTGGCTGGCAATTTAAAAGTAAATGGTCTAGAAAGATCTCTAACTGTACCTCTGGCAAAGATTAAAACCAAACAAAACAAAACAACATAACACACCAAGCAGGGGACTTGGTGTGTGTGCGCGCGATGTTATTTATATCAGGCTTGGAGCTTCTGGCCTCACTGACCCTAGCCCAGGCCTGCCTAGAGCAATGCTTCCCTACTGGATAGTTCCAATACCCCTGCAGGGGCTGGGAGGCAGAGCGGTTGGAGCCAGGGTTGGGGTCCTGGATAGAGTTGGGGGCTGCTGGAAGCAGGGAGCAGTGTCTTGGTCAGGATTTGGGTACAAGGCTGTCCAGGGGGGCTCTCAGTGCTAGTCGAACCCAGGAGTTCAGTGCAGTGGGCAACTGTAGTCTCCTGGTTTATATTTAATGTACTGATTGCTAAAATTACAGCCCGCTGCCGAGGGGGGTAAGGAATTAGATTCAGGGTCTAATTAAAGGTTCGCTCTTCATTTGAATTTCAGATTCCAGCTTTAATTTTAGCAACTTCTCCGGGAGCCACAGAGCTCAGCCAAGGGGAAATGCACCTGCTTGAGCCCACCCCCTCCTTCTCGGGGCCCCCCCGCCCCCGCCCTCCCTAAGGCTTCCTAGGCTAACCTAGCACAGTGGCCTCCCGCACAGGTATTCTTTCCAGCCTTCCCACCTCCTGGTGTCACAGACTACCTCTGCTTAGGCCAGGAAAGCCTCCAGGCCTCCAGGCCAGAAAAGGAAATGCTGGACCTTGGGTTTTCTATATCCGCAAGCACAGATCAGTAACACTGCACCAACACTGTTTACAGTTAGGTTCAGCCGCTGCGCTTTGGAGTCAGACACTGGCAAGTTCACGGGACATAAGCTACCCCCAAGTGCTTAAACTCAAGGACACTGTTGGTGTTCTCTGTGGCTCTTTGTCACCCCATAGTCCTTCTTGCTTAGCCTTCTCATGATAGGGACCTCACCACCTTCCAAGCTAACCCAAGCAGACCTGGGGTCATGGGGTATGGAAACAGAATGGTTTAGGTCCAGTGTTGACAATTCTGGGAGATTACCATGGTTGAGCTGAGCCCCATCTGAAAACAGATGTTGGAACTGTGCTGCCTCTGTGTCCGAGGTCACCAAGTGAGGCAGGGGCAAGCAATGATGGTGAAGCCAGGCCTTAGGTCCTCTACACAGCTTGATGCTAAGTTCCCCAAATCACAGGGAAGGGAGCCTCTACTGTCCCAGGGCGGGGCTTAGATGTCACCATGTCTCACTCCCATGTATCCACCCCCAGGAGGCCCTGGGGACTATTCCCCTCTACTCCCATGGTGCTCAGAGAGCCCCTCAAACTGGCACTGAACTGCCTTGATATCCAACACTTTACCACCCTGCCCAGAGAGGGAGATATGGCTTGCTCCACATTGTGATGAAGACACAGCCCTGGAGGGCCAAGGACCTCTAGGGAGTTGTGGGTAATGAGAGGCTGACCAAGTACAACGCAGAATGGCTGAGTTCAGAAAGATAAGCATGGATCCGTAAACACCCACTATACAGCTGAGACTGTTGTGGCCCAGAAGGCCAGGCATGGCTATGGCTGCTCCCTGTCCTCTACAGCAAAGGTGGGGACACTTACCAGTTCGGCGTCAGCCTTGGCGTCATAGTACGTGATGTCTTCCTCCTGGTGACGAGAGAAAAGCTTGAGTGCTCGTAGCTCAGGGGCTCCCAAGATACAACCTAGACTCTGAGGTCCCCAAGCCCTAGAACAGCTCTTTGGATTCCTCTAAGACTGATTCTCTACCCAAAGCCACCCCCCAGGGAAAGTGGGGTGAGTCAGTGCTGCTGGTACCCTTCCCCCACCGCCCCAAGGCCTACTAGCCTCAGGTCCTTCCCACTCTCTGGAAGGATGTTGCGCTCCAGGTTCCCCTGACACAGAGTACCAGGGCCTTGCCCTGCATGCCAGTTGAGGGCAGGGTCAGAGACAGCCTGGCTGAGACAGGAGCAGGGAGTGAGGAAGATAGGAAATCAGGGCAGAGCCTGGGCGACAGCGAAATAATGACTTCACACTGCATCTTCCAATTTCTTCTATTAAAAAGCCTACTCATTACGAGCATGTACTTATTAATTATCTGTGATTTGTTGTGAAATGCAAAGGGGTTTACACAACAGGAGCGGGAATAAACAAAGCTGGGCCCGTATGCCTGCCTGTGGCCCTCACTCACATGTGCCTGCCTGCCTGTCCTGGCCGGTGCCTGCCAGCCTGCCGCCTGGGTTCTTGGCCATCTGCACGTCTAATCACCCGTCGCCCCGGGGACCCGTAACACAAACGGGCTAATTTCATGTTTAATGATCTTTAATCAGAACCGAGTGCGGCTGATAGAGGCCGCCAGAAGGTGAGCCTAGTGTCAGCAAGTGTCACCCGCCCAGAAGGGGCCGTCCCACTTTGCCCTGGTGGGCTCTAGGGCCAGGGCCACTGTCCAAGTCACTCCCCAGGTGCTCCTCAGCCGTTTTTATACTACAAGATCCTTCAGTGTGTTGCCTCAGGGTTTCCTTACACAGCTGGGGCTTTTCTTTGTGGCCTGATCTGTTCCCTAGGACCTGCCTGCAAAGCAGCCTACATAGAGCTAACATTCATTCCATGAGGGGTGGAAGTCACATATGTTACCCTGCCCAACCAAGGCTTAGCTAGAGCATACTGTGTGACATTAGGGTTGCGCTACACTCTCTCTGGGCTTCCCTATGCCTCCAGGGGAGGGTTTGGCCAGATGCTAGGTCTGTGACCAACGATTTTAGTTGGTCAGTATTTGAGAATGTTTAAGGTGACAGTCTCTGGCTGTCTTTTTCAGGGGTTCTGGGGTTACAGACAGGCTGTTGGATGGACACAGTGACTTAACCCAACCATTCTGGATCAGTGACTGAATGCCTGGCACAATGCTGATATCTCAAGAGGTGTCTACTATGTGTGGCATTTCTGGTGACTCAAATGTACAGAGACAGGAGGGCAGGGACAAAGAAGAAGGCTTTGTACCCAGGATTTGACCTGCCCTCCCAATTCATCTCCAAGCCTCATCCAGACTTGCCACCCACCCACCCACCCATCTAGGAAGACAGGCCTGGGTAGGGGGCTGGGGCAGAGCCCAGGCTCCAGGGGGCTCAGCTTTTCCCTATGCCTGGCTCACACAGAAGCACGTAATGAAAGCTGACATTACATCAAACACAATAAGGAGTTTCGGTTGATGAAGATCATTCCTGAACACACAAACCCATTAAACTGAGGGGAAAAAAATATCAATTCAACACACTCGCAGGCGAAAAGAAAATGTGATTTGTTATCTAAAAGGGGGGTTATAAACACGGCTCTGATGCTCTTTCCCGCCGTAATGAAAACAGGCGGGCGCAGTGGGAGGACTGCAGATTACGACCTGGGGCTTCACTTGCCAACTTTTGAGGCAAAGCTTCTGCAAAGACAGGAAAGGGTGTGGGTGGGGGGGTGGCCATTCTCAGGCTGTGAAAGGGGGTCCATCTGTACCCTAGTCATCCTTGGGGTGCCTTGATGCTCACTTGGCCCATCTTTTCAGCAGTTCCAACAATTCTGTTTATTTTTTTTTTCCTGCTGTTTCACAGTCTCAGTGGAAGATACAATGTTGGCAGCATAAAAGCTAAAGTGAAATAGCATCCAGGATTGTCAGGTTCCTGTAGACTATGGGTGGGGCCCAGGTATCTGCAGTCTTTCTGTCCCTTGCTTTGGCAAGGTCACATGTGAAAACACACAGTACACACAGCTGTGATTTCTATTTGTGATGTGATGTGGAGCTGAGAGTGGCAGGTTGAACCATCACAGTGTGTGTGTGTGTGGGGGGGGGGGCAGGTCTTGGGGAAGGAAGGCTTGCATCTGCTTTTACCTGAGCAGCACCAGAGTGTTGGCTTTCATGACTCATGTCCTGAATTAAACAAGGAGGTAGATTATATAGTGAGTGAGCACAGGGGCTACCTGAAGAAGGGTCTGTGATTCAAGTTTTGATCAGCACCTATCAGGGAGTAAATACAGGCTGAGGAAGCTAGGCGTGGTGGCCCTGCACTTGGGAGGCAGAGGCAGGTGGCTGTCTGTGAATTTGAGGCCATCCTGGTCTACATAATGAGTTCTGTGATAGCCAGAGTTACATAGTGAGACCCTGTCTCAAGATAAAATAAAAACGAAGCCATAAAACCGAAGGCACCAGCCAGATAGAGTTGCCCCAGTAGGCCCATGATGATTTTTCAGGATCCACCCCCATGTTCTTGATAAGGCAAGGTAGGATCACGCAGCCTCAATGAGCTTTGCATCCCGATGTCCATTACCCACCATAAAATTTAGAATCAGAAAGAGGACAGAGGACATCAGAGCTGGAGGCCAACCCCACAGCCCACACAAAGGTCTGAGTATGGAAAGGACCCTTGGATGATATGGTAGAGGTGATATCAGTGTTGAAAGCATGTCCTGAAGACTTTATCTGTTCCCTCCTTTAGGGTTTTTTTTTTTTTTTTTTTTTTTTCCTCAAGCTTGGCATAAGGTGGATAAATTGCCTCCCTAACTCCCACACATGACCCCCACCAGGAACCTGCAAACGTAAGTGGCTGGTGAGGAGTAGGGCTCAAATGTATGAGAGTGCATGGCAGAGCCTGAGAGGACATGAAACATGTTTGAAGCTGTGGGGCAGGAGGGTGAGGAAGAGTCTGGGATGTGTGGGATGGGGGCCTGCCATCTAGATTTGGTGTTTTGCAAGGCAGCTGCCAAGGCTGCCCAGACATGACTGTCACCTGCCCACCAGCCCCCTGTGCAGAGCCCAGGCAGCCACCCAACCACCCCGGTGAGGTCGGGTGGCCTTCCTTCCAGGACTTACTGCCAGCTCAGCTCGACCAAAACAAATTTTTTTCCTGAGAGCCGTCTGTTGCTGGCTTGACAGAGACAGGTGGTGAGCTCTATGGCTGGGTTGGACCCTCGGGCCAGGGGGGCCACCTGTCTTGTCCAGCTGGCTCTTCAGGCCTCAGTCCTGGCTTCACAGGTCTCCCTCTAAATTCTGTAGCTAGGGTTACCTCCCCTATCAGACAGGAAGGGCCACTACCTCCACCAGACTCCAAGGCCTCCTATTGTAGGTTGAGACCGAGGGTTTGTCTTCTCCCCCCTCTTTTCCCAACCCATGTCCTGGCCCAGATCCTCCCTGGTGGCGGGTTAGGTGGCAAACAATGTTGGCTCAGTGTGATGTTGGCACCGGGCATAGTCCAGCAGGTGGCCCATCTTCATCTACTGCTAAGTGTTATGGGTACCAGACCACCTGCTGCCCGTCTGTGTAGAGCCATGGGAGGTACTGTCTGTAAATCAGGGCCATGGTCTCTCTAGTATTCCCAAGTCTAAGCTGTGGCTACTGGTTCCTTGACCCCCACTAGGATCAAATGAGTATGATCATGGCCTAGAATTAGAGAGTGTTTTATTCCCCACCTGCCATTCATTGGCCCCTTGATGGTATCTCAGCTCTGATCCTAAGGATTTAAGGATTCCCTAAGTCCCTGCCTAGTGTCGTAGGTATGTATGTGTGTGTGTGTATACAAGTATACCCCAATTATCTGTTCCCTGCTCTGTATTGTCCACACTGGGTGATCCACGCCTTACTAACTATGCAGTGAATTCCTGTCTAGTTCCACAGAGACCAGAACTCTGTGCCCACAACTTCTGGATAACATGTCCTCCATTCAGAAGTAAGAAGACCATTCCTGGTCACTTTGCCACCAGAACACTGGACTGGGCCTAAGGTCAGGTGATAGATGGTACCGACACAGGTTTGGCTGCCCCGAATCTGAAGGAATCATGAGTGAGGCAGACAAACGGGACACTTGCCTAGGTATGTCTATGATAAAAAGGTCCACAAGAAGGCGCTGTGAGCAGTGGGGGAAACAGCCCTCAGGTGGGGCCCCCGAAAAGGGAACCCTGGGCTTTGCCTTATGAATTAGGGGACAAGAATGTTCCTGGGAGAAGGCTGGGCCTGGGAAAGGACCTGAGCTTGAGCTGAGATTGCAACATGGGTTGGCTGTCTCTCCTGAGTGTGGAGGCCGAATGTGAGTCCTTGTTGTTCTTCTCAAGGTCACTGGATTTCAGGGTGGGTTTTATGCTTGCAAGGGACAAACCACATCTTTTCCCCAGCCACGGCTGCTGCATGGCCTGTCATGAACAGCTCTGTTGGTCAGCTCTGCCAGCTCTCCCTAGCAGTGCTGGCTGGCAGGTGGGCTAATGGGCCACCATTAGCAGTAATGCCTTTCAGCCTGGCAGTCACAGCAGCAGCGAATCTTCATGGGAGCAGCAGTGACCTTGCAGTCTGGAAGAAACAGGTGACCACAGGCCCTACACCTGGGGATCCCAGGCATGCGCACCGATGGACTGATCAGCACAGGAAAGAGGACACTGGGCAAACGAAGCCCTGTTCTCTCTGTGGCCAGTGCAGCCTATGGTCACAACCACATCTGTAGCAGCTCAGGTTAAGCAGGACAGTGGTTAGCCAGAACCCATTTCTGCTTCAGCCCAGGGCAGTTACAAGCAAGGCAGGCACGGGAAGAGATGTTCCATAAATCCCTGGCTTGGGACCCATGCAAGCCTGGTGAACACCACCTGGAGGCCATGCTAAGCTGATAGGTAGCACCAAAATCAGCCAGCCAATGGGGAAAAGGGAGCCCCTGCTTGTATCCCGCAAAACTGTGATCCAGTGATATAGAAGTGGGTCCTTGAGCAGTATCTCTCAGTGCCCTTGCATCCCTCTAAGCTCTAGCACTCTTTCAATCATCCCTAGTGCTCCTCCCCGCTTCCTCCGGCCCAGAATAAGTGGGACTGTTGAGATCCATGGACCAGGGGCCTGGGATGACAGCACTGGGAAACACAGGTTGGTTGGTTTTTTTGTTTTTTTGTTTGTTTGTTTTGTTTTTTAACTTTTAAAATGTATTATTTATTTATTTTTTATTTATTTTAGAACCTGGATGAGGAACAGCTGTGGTGGCCTCTTTGTATCCCTCTCTGGGGCTTGGACTGGGAGAGAAGGAAAACCAAATGGAGGGCGGGGTCTGGGTTTATTTCTCAACTCCTGCCTGGTTTAACAGGCCTGCTCATGGGAGAAAACAAGATGATGGTCAGAGGAAAAAATGAGGAAACTGGGGAGAAGCTGAGAGGACAGAGCGAATGACGGGCTAAGAAGAGATCATAGCTGGGGGTGAGCATGCGAGGGGGGGTGAAGGGGATTCCAGGCGGAGATCAGGAGAAACCAAGGCCCAGGGACAGGAAGGAGCCTTGGGACAGGCCTCGGGGTGGTGGAGCATGAGAGGAGGAGCTGAGAGACAAGGCCACGGAAGGATGCAGGAGTGGGCAGATGGGTGGCCTGAGTGTATGAGGAATGCAGAGCTGTGAAGTGGGATAGTCTGGGTGTGACAGCATGGTCTGAGTATCAAGGAAGAACCCCTATCTACCTATCAACTTGTCTGTCTACCTACCTACCTGTCTACCTGTCTATCTGTCTGTCTGTCTATATACCTACCTGCCTATCTACCTTTCCCTCTCTTTTTTGTTTTTGTTCTTTGAAACAGGGTTTCTCTGTGTAGCACTGGATGTCTTGGAACTCACTCTGTAGACCAGGCTGGACTTGAACTCAGAGATCTGCCTGCTTCTGCCTCCCCAGTGCTGGGATTAAAGGTGTGCACCACCCCTACCTGGCATCTTCTTTCTTTCAAGATTTATTTATTTATTTACTATGTGCAAATAAGCATTCTGTCTGCTGGGCGGTGGTGGTGCACGCCTTTAATCCCAGCACTTGGGAGGCAGAGGCAGGTGGATTTCTGAGTTCGAGGCCAGCCTAGTCTACAGAGTGAGTTCCAGGACAGCCAGGGCTATACAGAGAAACCTTGTCTGGGGGGGTGGGGTGGGGTGGGGGAAGCATTCTGTCTGCATGTATGCCTGCAGGCTGAAGGGGGCACCAGATTCCACTGTGAGCCACTGTGTGGTTGCTGAGAATTGAACTCAGGACCTCTGGAAGAGCAGCCAGTGCTCTTAACCTCTGAGCCATCTCTCTAACCCCCGTCTCTTTTTAATTTTTAATTTCAAATGTATGAGTGTTTTGCTTGCATGTATGCCTATATACCACATGCATGCCCGAGGCCCATAGAGGCCAGAAGACGGCACTGGCTCTTCTAGAACTGGAGTTACAGACAGTTGTTGGCTGCCGTGTTCTGAGAATTGAACCTAGATCCTCTGGAAGAGTAACCAGAGCTCTATTAGAGTGCATGCGCACGTGTGCATGTGTGTTTATGTGTATTTATTTGTGTTTGCACTTGTATGTTTCTGTGTTTGTGTGTGTGTAGTACTCCTGCTCTGAGGCAGGTTTAGAGGCCAGAGGACATCCGTGTGGAGTCAGCTCTCCCTTCCTACTTTAATGTGGGCTCTTGGTATCACAGAGGTTTTACCCATGGAGGCATCTCTCTACCCACCCATTGCCATTTTTGAGACAAGGGTCTCATGTAGCCCAGGCTGGCCTTGAACTTGCTATGTAGCTGAGGCTGGCTCGTTATCCTCCTGCTTCCATTTCCTGAGAGCTGTCACTACAGGCTTCCACAATTATGGCTGAGGAGGGACAGGACTGTGATGGAGTTGGGTAAGAAAACGGTTTCTCCTGGTCCTGGGGAGTCCAGCTGGTTTAGGGGGTGGGAGTCAGTAACTCTTTTATTTGTTCATTGAAAATATCATCTTGAGCTAGGGGTACAGCTCATTCATAAAGGGTTTGTCCAGCATGCTCAAGATGCTGGTTTCTGTGAAACAGTGAAATAGAGAAGGAAAGAGAAACGAATTAGCTGTTGTTCCCAATGCCATGCACCCAACCTGTAGTGAAAGAAGCTACAATGAAGGCAAGGCAAAGAGAGGGGAGGGCAGTCTAGGGAGACAGAGCAGGAGGAGCAGGTTTAGGGGCTGGGCCATGGATATGAATACTTGGGAACTGATAGCAGCTGTAAATCTTTATTGCCAATGGGTGATCTCAGCAAGTAGGTGTCACTACCCCACCGGCTTTCTGGAGCACATGGGTCTAGACTAGCTTGGTTTAGAGCCAGAAGGAGGCAAGGTACATCTCACCTCCATCCTACATATTAGTCCCTAGATCCTGGGGCAGCTCTTGGTGCCTCCCTCTGCCTCTCCTCCAGCAAGGAGACTATTGGGAACCACGGCCCAGACCCATGGAGCCTGTTCATTGGTCTGGTTACTGAGGGCACCATGGCCCCTGGTTCCAGGGCTTCCCTGAGTCTGGAAACAGCCTTGTGTTAGTCTACCACTAGCCCAGCAGGAGGGGTCAGGAGTGTACAGCTCCAGCCAGGAATTGGCTGGTATGGCTGCTCTGTTTTGCCCGGCCCTCTGGGCCCTATACCCTGTCCCCTGCACTTGACTCTAAGGTATTTGAGCCTTCAGAATTTTCATTGCTAAAGGAAAGGCTTTGTGACTTTGGCAAGCCAGTCCCTGGGGCCCAGCTAGAGGACATCCTAGGAAGACAGACTGATGTTCACAGTCAGGGAGGACACAGACAATGCTCTGTCTCAGCGCCTCTCTTAGGCAGGACATTCATATCTCAGATGAGTCCTGGTGTCAAGAGGCACCTATGACCCTGGGGCTCTCTAAGGCTCATGGTATCTTCTTGGGAAATGGTCATTTTAGCAAAGCCTTTACTCATCAGCCACCCCAAGACTACTCTGAGCTTATATCTGCATTGCATTCTCCAACACTGAGGGAGAGCAGGATTTTTTTACTGAGGGCTGGACAATAAATTCTGTACTCCATCAGTGCCTCCAGAGTGTGCAGCACACACTGCTTCCTCTGCACGCCATCCTAGCTGAGCTGTCATGCCTTGGGTGCTTGGAGGGTGGGAATGTGGTTCTTTTTTTTTTTTTTTTTTAAATTATATTTGCTTGTTTGTTTGCTGTGTGTGTCTATATGTACATATGCCATAGTTCATGTATGGAGGTCAGAGGGTGGTTGTGGATAGCCCAGGTCTTGTATTTTGATGTTAATTCCACTTTCCAGGGAGGGGCTGCAGAGGAGGAGTGAATCAGTACACAGGTGACTTCTTGTGAACTTTCTGCCCACCTTAATTTGTAAAATAAAGGCTAGAGCCAGTGATTGGACAGAGAAGGGAAGGTGGAGGGAAAAGGTTTGGGGGAGGGGAGAGAGAGAGGAAGACTATGGAAGAGGAAAAGGTGGAAGGACTATGGAGGAGAAGTACATGGCCTGGAAAAACCAAAAGTTATAAGAATCTCATAACTGGGGAATAGAGTAGTGCAATGGTAAATCTGCCCATCTGGGTGTGCGGTTTGTACTCATACTTATTAAGTTGTGTTTTCTTTGAGCAGTTTTATTTGGGTTGGAGATTTACCACAACTGAGGGCCACATGTGGGAGTCAGTCCTCTCCTCCTACCAAGTAGGTCCTGGATCTTGATGTTACTAGGCTAGAAGCAAGCCCCTTTATCCACTGAGCCATCTTGCTGGTCCAACATACGCTGTGGCCCTTACCTTGATGTTGTCCTGCCACCGGTGGGCTTTCTGGAAATTCTCTGCAGCATCAGCCAGTCTCTAAGGGACAAAGCACATGGAAGTCAGAGGCTGAGGCAGGCTGCTTGCCCCCATGTCCACCCCAAATCCTTCTCCATGCCCCATCTTCCCCAGGACCAGTCCGACACAGGACCTCCCTCTTCCTCATGTCATCAGAGCCTCAAAAATCCTAGATAGTACTCAGCTTGTAGGAGGGACACCTCTCCTGGGTCCCCACAGGAGACAGGAGGGCTGCCTGATTGACAGTCTAAGAGGCTTTTCCACAGGACCCCCAGCATTGACCTTGCAGGCCTTCCAGAAGGTGGCATAGACATCCCTCTTGGTCAAGCTCCAGGGCCACCCTCTACCCTCTGTAAGCTACTGGCATCCTTCCCAGGGAGTGTGAAGCCTACAAGTTATTGTCTCATCATGCAACTGTGCCTTGACCACGCTCAGCAGGACGTGTCTACAGTCCACTTCCATTCATTCAGTCTCACTGTCCTCTCCCAGGCTTTCCATAACGCTCCCAGACCTCCACCCACAGGAGCCTTTCCTAACCTTTAATGGTACTTTCAGTGGCCTTTGACAATGAATTCCAGTCCTGAGGGCAGAGTACCCCTGAAAGCATAGCTCTGTGCTTGTCCATACCACACCTGTCACTAAGCAAGCTCAGTGCCAGATTCTTCAGAGATGTAGGCATGTGACAGACCCAGCAGCCTGCTTCTTACAGTGGGGAGAGGTAATGTAATATATATAACCAGGGAGCAACACCAGGGCAGGAGTAGCTGAGGCTCAGTACTGTTGGTATTAGGAACATCACAAAGGCTTATGGTGAAGGCCCTTGGACACCCTCTGGGCTTAAACCTGAAACTCCCATAGATTCTATGCTTCAAGAAGGGCTGAGGTTCCAAGGATGAAACCTTCTTGAAGAACAGAATTCAGTGATGTCTTGAGAACTGCAGTGTGAGGTGGTTTGTATATGCTCAGCCCAGAGAATGGCACTACTTGAAGGTGTAGCCCTATTGCAGTAGGTGTGTCACTGTGGGCGTGGTCCTCATCCTAGCTACCTGGAAGCCAGTATTCTGCTAGCAGCCTTCAGATGAAGATGTAGAACTCTCAACTCCTCCTGCACCATGCCTGCCTGGATGCTGCCATGTTCCCACCTTGATGATAATGGACTAGACCCCTGAACCTGTAAGCCAGCCCAGATTAAATGTTATCCTTATAAAAGTTGCCTTGGGCCGGGCGGTGGTGGTGCACGCCTTTAATCCCAGCACTTGGGAGGCAGAGGCAGGAGGATTTCTGAGTTCGAGGCCAGCCTGGTCTACAGAGTTCCAGGACAGCCCGGGCTATACAGAGAAACCCTGTCTCGAAAAACCAAAAAAAAATAAAATAAAATAAAATAAAATAAAATAAAAAAGTTGCCTTGGTCATGGTGTCTGTTTACAGCAATAAAACCCTAACTAAGACACGGTGATAACCACCATCAGGAACTTGAATCCAGCTTGTCCAGTTTGTGGGTGGACACTGCATGCCAAGCCTTTCCTCTGGCCAGTGATACATGTGGACCCTTTACTGCTTATGTATGCTAACACTGCGAATTCTCTAACAAGAATGTCCTAGGCTTGGGATAGTGATCAACTTGCTTAGGGTACACTGTGAGCCTGGGTTAATCTGTAGCCCACCCCAACTATCACATTCACCTCGCTTAGCCCATGAGGTCCAAAGACCACTTCTTCCTAGAACTCCCTATAGCTGGTGTTCCTCATTTTGGCCCCACTCATCCTATGTCCTGACTCTAGGTTTCTGAGTTGAATCAGAGGACCCCAGTGTCTTGGGTATTCAGGACATCTCATCCCTGTCCTTCAGGCCTGTATGTAGGCCCTAGAGAAGAGGGTCTATTAAAGCCTAACAGAGAGAGGCCCATTTCCCTGGGATGGCCTTCAACCTACCCGAGTTGCCAGATGTCCTCCGGTAACAGGTTCTCTTTTTGTTGCACGGAGGTGTATGTACATGGAATATATGTGCATGAATGTAACTTTAATAAGGCAGGGTTTCTTGCTGATCACAGGGCTGGTTGATTCGATGGGCCTTGCTAGCCAGCTTGTCCAGGGATCCCATCCTCACCTCCTGAGCACTGGGAGCACTGGGAGGCTGCCACACCCACCTAGCTTTTATGTGGGTACTGGGAATTGAACTCTGTTCCTTACATTGTGTGGCAAGTATTTATCCACTAAGCCATCTCTTCAGTCCTGGTATAAACCTTCTCTTGAGACTTCTACTGCTGGCCTTCCACATTGTCATCACTCAAATGACTACTATCCACTGCCCTAATCTGTTGGCCCTGCCCCACAAATTGAGTCTTTCTGAATCTACTTCACACTCAAGACCTGGAGCCTTATCTCAGGGTGTAGATCTGATCATGTAAATACCACGAGCCCTCAAGATCTTCATTTATAAGACATCTGAGGCTTTGCCAGACTCCTGCCTCTTTTTTTTTTTTCTTTTCCCAAATCCTGGATCCTCCTTTTGGCTTGAACCCCTAGGATGGATGCGATCTCCAAATTCATAATCCTGCAGTACCTTTCTGTAAAGGTATGTGTGACATTTTAAGTGGGTATCACATTACACCAGGTGTAAAGCTCTATACTTGGGCTAAAAGATTCACTAAGTCCAGGGAGGTAGCCCCTGAAGGTACACCTCAAAGCAGGAGCCTTGGTAACCATTGCATCTCCCTTCTCTTATCTTCCCTGGGATCCCAGACGTACCTCAGAGTGGGACTTGAAGCTACTTGGGGGCTCTGTAAAGGCCATTGCCTTTCATAGGTGCCATGTCTAAGGCAACATGGGAACCAGATTAGGGTCTCTTAGTACAGAGAAGATGGAGAGTGAACGGGGCTGCAGACCCCAACTGAACCATGGCTCTAAAGAGTCTGCTCCCTTATGCTTCTACTTATGTTCTTCTTTTACCTCTGGCTAGAGTGTGTGTGTACGTGCATGGGTGCGCATGTGCGCGCATGTGCGTGCGTGCGTGTGTGCGTGCGTGTGTGTGCATGCGTGTGTGTGTGTGTGTGTGTGTGTGCACGTGTGCATGCGTGTGTGTGTGTGTGCGCGCGCGCGCGTGTGCGCGTGTGCTTGTCCTTTCACACTCTCAGCACACAGCTTTGACCCTGGGATTCATGGGTCCCAAGAATACGGGGATCCTCAGGCTTCATAAGCTAGCAGACAAGGTAAGGGAGCACCCAGGAGGGAGGGTTCAGTCCTTGGTCTCCTTAAGCTCATGGAGTCTCCTGGGCTCAAAGGCTCGGGTCAGCCTGCTGACTCGTGAATAACAGAGTTGCAGTAGCCACGGCAGAAGGATTACTTTTAATCCTCAGTAACGATCAAGCCATTATTATTTTTTCAGTGTTACAGATCAATCAGTCCATCCCTGGGCGCTGGACGTGTGGAAACTGCTAAATAGGCAGGTCTAGTGGTGTGGGAAGGAAGGGCCAGGCAGTGGGACAGGGTGAAGTGGGCAGGCCCCTGCTGCTCAAGGTCCTATCAGGCCTGAGAGCCAGGGGGTGAGGGGTAGAGGGACCACCCCTGAAGCCCTGGCCTGCATTCAATATGGTTTCCTCAAGCAGTGGTTTTACCTCTCTGGCCCTCCAGATCTTTCTGTGAGCTGTAGGTAGTAACTGATCCACCTGGAGGGTGAGCAGGCTCTCACAGCCCCATTTCTCCAACCTAGCAGCTCTCGTAGGTATCCTGTCCAGTGGAGTTTTTCTTGCAGGCTCTTGTCCACTTGAGGGGTTTCCTCTCTTACCAGTTTCTCTGCCTGATTAGCTACCTTCTCTGGAAGTTTCCTTTAGTCCTTGCCCAGCCTGTGGGCTTCCTGTTATCTCTACCAGGCAGGGCATACATATCCTTGTGTGTATATGGGGGCTATACGCTTAGCACCTTCTGCCTTTGTCCTCAGTCTTTACAAAGCCCACAGCAGTCAGGCCTGCTTTGGGGTAGCCAAAGCAGGGCCTCCCCCTTCTCCAAGACTTACCTTCCTCCCACCTCTCTAGTGCCCTTGGGATGGACCAGGGGCAGGCAGGTTACTCTGGGTCAAGCTGGAGTCTCAGTTTGGTCCTGTCTCCAGGGTGTCTGCTGTATATGGGAAATACATTCTGTTCTTAGCCTGGGCCCTGAGTGATAGTCCCCTGGAAGTGACTCCCTGTTCAGACTCTGGGCTATGCTCTTGATTGTTCCTTAGTCCTGCTACCAGGGCCCTGCTGTTCCCACTCCATGCACTTCTGACTAGATTCCTGTAGCCTGGTTCACCCCCTCCCACGTGACAAATCCCTACTCCTTCTGGGCACCAGAAGATGTTCCCTTATGACACCCAGGGAACCTTCCTTGTGCCTGTCATCTTGATCTCTGAGTTCAGTGAGGGACAGTGCCTGGTTGTTATTAAATTTAGGATAACTCGGATCCTAGCATATAGTGGGCATATAGTAAACATTTGTTGAACCAAGGCCAGATGATCTCTGGACCTGTATAGAGGTCTGGGTGTGAGCTTTGCCTCGTCCAGTCAGGGCTGTGATTCCAGGTCTGTGGTTTGGTCTCTCGGGACCTCTTTTCCTTACCACACCCTGCAGGGTATGGGGTGCCTAGGGGCGTGCTGCTGCTGGGAAGTTGCTGATGGTGTCTTGCTTGGCCTGTGGTGTCCCCATCATGGTCAGCACTGGAGGGAACCATAGTGGGATTCTGAGGAGGGCTCTGTTCACAGCCAAGTCCATCATGATAACAGCAGGCATTTTAGAGGCAATTATCAGAGAGTTTCACTTAACAATCAATTTCCCTCAGCTCTGGGAGCCGTTCTTACAAGAAAAGGCAAGAAAGAAGGGGACAGGCTGTGCGCTGGGCTGGGGACAATACTCTCCTGGTGAGCAGTGGGCCACCAGTCCCTTCAAATTTCAGTAAGTTAAACGCCTTTAGCTTAGGGGGACTGGGAAAGACAATGGTGTGAGATAAATGACCCAGGCCATGGACAACACCTGAAGGGTAGGAGTCTCTTCATCCTGGGCTGGTCTGGTCTTGGGTGTAGTGAGGAGACAAGAGCACTCAGGTAGGCCACCCTCTTAAAAACCCTGCACTCTCCCACAGCACCCCACTTCTTGCCTTTTCTATCCTCTCTCACCCAGGAGCCCCTTAACCCAGAGCTGGTGGCAGAAGGCCCTGGAAGCAACTGCCCATCAAACAGGACTTATTCAATTGTGTAGCCCAGAGGGAAAGGTTTTAGAGAGTTTTGGGTTTTAATTAGTTCTAGCTACTGCTGCTTCCAAGAGGATATGAGAGGCTTAGAGTGAAAGGCCCTGAACTTGTGATGAGCCAGATGTTGGGCTCTGAGATCCAGGGAGAGGCTGGGATGAGCTAGGTGGGAGCTGGGATGGAGAGAGGAGCTCTGAGGTAGAGGCCAGGGCCAGTAAGTCCAGAGCAGAGTGGTAGCACCAGATAGATGCTCTGAGAAACCACAGGAGGGCTGTCAGAATGTTTACAGTCACAGCCTAGCCAGCATGAGACATGCCCAGCACCTACCTAGGCCAAAGTGTCACAGACTAATGCAGTTTAAATGCCAGATGGAAGATTGCGGGGTGCCTAAGACGAGATTCTTTTGTAGCTGAGGGGACTGAGGCAGAGTATCAGTGCCACTGCCACAGCCCGCTGATCAGGGAGTGGTGCATAATGCATCTTCAGGTCTACCTAATACTACAGCCCAGGAGGGTTGGCCTATAAGCCCCTCAGGTCAGGGGCTGATCAGGCCAGGTGGGCCTGGCTGGATAGGCTTACCTGCTGTTCCCTAAGTAGTTCCTTTGTCCTTTACCCAAGAGGAGAGACCAGTAAAGTGGTCCCTCAAAAGTGTCCAGAGCTTACCTGGTGTCACCGGGTCCTGTCCTGATGAGGGTGTGCCCAGCAGTCCCACCAAGTAGCCATGCCCAGCCCAGCCCTCTCCGTTGTCTCCTTCCCCGAGGCCCCCACACTAGATCCATATTGTGCTAGATTCTAAATACAGATTTCCAATTTCCAGAGCTGTTATGGTCTAATGAGTAAATAATATACATATTTAAAACTGTCTAAAAACATATCTGCATAATTAAAATATCTGCATAATAACGAAGCAAGACGCAGCTCAGCACAGAGGGAGTTGGAGACCCAAGGCTGACAATAGGAACAGAAGTGGAGGTTGAGTTGGGGGTCCTGGTTCTGTGTACTTCTCCTCCCTGCCACCCTGGCCTTGAATAAGCAACTGTGTGTCCATTTAAGCACCCCAGCAAGGGAGCAGAAGAAACTCCAGCTCAGACCCATCTCTGCACCTCTTGTGGTCTGAGATTGGGCAAGCACAAATGGACGTACGTGGGCTGTTGGTGCCTTCCTGGCTCAGACCTCTTACTGCAGCACTGAATGAGCTCAGAGCTTTGCACGCACAAGCTCACTGACCATGACCTTCTGAGGGAAGCTCTTGTCCCAATCTTCTACTTTATAGAATCCCAAGGGATGAAGAAAAATGTGCCAGTTTGGACAGAGCAGGCCAGCCAGACCCATAGCTTACATGTGGTGTCCTGTGATGGGGACACATCAGTCTCTCCCTTCATCCATCCAACTCTGCTTCCAACATAAAGATAAAATTGCCACCAGAACAATGGAAAACAAACCCTAAACCTCTCACCCTAATTCCAGCAACCAAAACAGCCAAATAGCAAACACCCTCGGGGAAGGCCAGTGCTGCAGGAAAGGGGCTTGCGGTTGTTGACAGCGACAGCTTTCCTAACCTTTTCCCTCACAGGCCACTCACATACACGGCATGAGTTGCTAAAAATATATAAAGTAGTAAAGTGGATTTGTTTTCTGATAAAAAGGTCAGAACACATGTAACACAGAAAAACTCATCAGAGTGCTTGGTGGTCTCTGCAGGTGTGAAGCTGCTTCTCTACCTCTGGCCTAGGCCCCCAAGGTCCCTGTGGGCCACGTCAGCTTGGTTATCGATGCTCAAACTTCTATGTGGCATCTGGGAGAGACAATATATGT
This sequence comes from Arvicanthis niloticus, assembly GCF_011762505.2. Classification (NCBI taxonomy): domain Eukaryota; kingdom Metazoa; phylum Chordata; class Mammalia; order Rodentia; family Muridae; genus Arvicanthis; species Arvicanthis niloticus. The sequence goes on along the minus strand of NC_047678.1, from coordinate 27,674,667 downwards.
TTCAATTTTCCAGGACAAACGGGAAGATATATAGTGTGGTCTGGGATGGAGATGGGGGCGGGGGTGAAGGCAAGACCATGGCCCTATCTGGTGTCCCCAAGGGGTGAATTTTGGAACACACAAATTTCCCCAGAAAATTACTGGGTCCTTAAAGACTGGGTCCCTAGGGAAGACACATATGTTGCAAAATACATTGTCCTGTAATACGTATGTTGAAAGAAAGAGAGGGAGAGGGAGAGGGAGAAGGGGAGGGAGGGGGAATGGTGCATTTTAACACTAAGAAGAGGAAAGTTATTAGCTCGAAGACGCTTCTTCCGAGGGAGCAGAGGAGGCATGTGTACCCACAGGTGGCCATCAGTTCCACTGGTTTGATTGCTTTAGCTTTAACGGACAATCTGGTCAGCACAGAAAGAGAGGGTTGTGTCACTGGATGGCAGCCAAATGCATCCTCAGGATGAGGAAAGGGAAGTCTGTGGCTTAGCACATATTGTTGGGATTAGCTTGAGTTTCCAAGGCAGGTTCCAGGACCCAGGGGAGAGTAGACCCTCTGAAGAGTTACACACGGCAATGGGCTACCTTAGGAGGGCTGGGGATAGACCTAGACAACCACACAGGGCTCTTGACGGTGTGTGTGTGTGTGTGTGCGCACGCGTGTATGTATGTGTGTGTGTGGTGTATGTGTGGTGTGTGTGGTGTCTCACAGGTCCTTGACCACCTGATCATTATACTATCTCTAAGTATTCTAACCTTAACCCCTAACCTTAACCCCTAATTCTCTAACCCTGACCTAACCCTAACCTTACCCTAACCCTAACCCTAACTTCTAACCCTGCCTAGAGAGTGCCTAGTAAGAAATAAACCACTACATCCAATAAGCAGCCTTAGGTTGGAGTTTGGGTACCAACTTCTGACTTCAGATCCCCGCTGTAGATAAGCATTTTCCACCAAGCAGCACTGAGATTGCATCTCATGCACCCCAAGACTGAAGGGGCTCAGTTCGAGAGGATGTCTATCCCTGCCTAACCCTTTAAGGGTGCCAACGAATGAGAAGCCCTAACGTTGTACTCCCCACCCTGCCTGAACCCCAGCATGGCACCTGTATATCTCTACAGGTGAATTAGTCCATGGTGAGCAGATTTGCTTCCTTTGAGTTCTGACATAGTGTATTCATCCATACTTCTCAACCTTTACCAAGCCACACAGACAGCATCAGGGAGGGCTATCATGGAAGCATGGCATCATCTGAGTTGCCCATGGAGCACACTGGTGCCGTTTGCCCTCTCATCAGGCTACATTTTGAGACAGACAATGCAGGCCTCTCTCTCTCTCTCTCTCTCTCTCTCTCTCTCTCTCTCTCTCTCTCTCTCTCTGTGTGTGTGTGTGTCTGTGTGTGTACACGTGCTTGTGGGTGACAATATTATCTCCCCTTCTCACCCCCAACCCCCACCCTGGAGGCCTGTGTTCCTGAGGCTGCAATTGCTGTCACTTCTCTGGTCTGTTTCTCACCTGTATAACTGGAACCAGAGTCCTTCAAAGTTGTGGGGACATGGACAGAGTGGGTCTAGAAAGAACACCAGATATGGTTTCATTTTGGACACAATCCCCAGGTTCTGGTTTTCCCTTTCCCTTGTCTCTGATGACCGTTCCCTCCATACTCCTCAGTGTACTTGACAGTCTAACCTTGGCCTGATCTGACTTCTGCACCTTGTGCCAATGGGCTGTCCCTCTCTTTGGTACCATCTTCTCTGAGAGCTGTTTATTATCCCCAACACACTGGCCTGATCTCTGACCTGCTGCTGCCATATAAGGAACCCAGAAAAATGTCACCATCTAAGCCTACCAAGCTGTACCATCTCTTCTGATGGCCATCCCAATGATGACCCCTTTTCATCTTGATAAGACTTCCAGAACCCCTAAACCCAACCTCAGACCCCCATAACTAAAGTGTCTGGCATAAATGCATCCATCTCTACAGGCCTATGCCACATTGGCCCCTATGTCTATACCAGTGTTTTCTGAATGATCTGATCACCCTTCCTCCCTGTTGCATTTTTAATTAATTAATTTGTAGTCTCTGAGATAGTGTCTTGCTATGTGGCCCTGGCTAGCTGAAATTCATCACATAAACCAGGCAATCTTCCTGCCTCTGCTCCCTGGGTTGAGATTATGGGCAGGTATATCATCATATTTAGATCCTGTTGTCATTTTTTTTTTCCTCCAACTGAGGGTTTTCCTGTATAGCCCTGGCTGTCCTGGAACTCACTTTGTAGGCCAGGCTGGCCTCAAACTCACAGATCCACCTGGCTCTGTTGTCATTTTTAATAGGGATGTCACTCTTCCACTGTGACTTGAACACTACCCTCCTTCACTTACATTCTACACGCTTGTTTTCTTGGTCCCTGAGCCTGGACTGCCTGTTGTATTTCTTTTAGAATTGGTGTTTACCAATGCCCTTCAGCAAGCCTGGTTCTCTGCGAGGCTAGGCTCCAGATCCTTCTGGGTTCACATCACTGTATATCATGTCTGATTCTATCCCAGATGTTATCCTCTGAGTAGGGACTTGATTCATGAATTTATGTAGTCTCCATACTAGACATGGGTCAGCTCAGCCAAAAGTACTGTGTGACCTCAGGCTTCTATGGTGGTCAGTGGGGTCAGAGATAGACTGGGAGGTTTCCTAAGAGGGCTGTTGACTCAGAGACTCTGGGTTTCTCTGGAACAAAGATGGCAGAGATCAAGTCACAGTGGCACTGATGACAGAACAGAGATCCAAGATGACAGAGAAGGGGCAATAGGCTGAGTCTAAGCACAGTGTCACCTAGCACCATGCAGACAGGATTGCTGATCCTGTCTCTCAGGGAGCCAACCCCTATCTAGACACAACAGGGTCACTTGCTCCTGTCAAGTCAGTGATGAAACAGGGAGGAGAGCCACTGGAATCTGTTGGAATCTGAAGCTGAGTGTGTTTGTCACACATGCCTCATCAGTTCAGGAGTTCAGTCCTTGGGAACCATGGAATCCCTAGGAAGCAGACATCCCATGCCCTGGGTCAGACCACTATATTCTCCTAACACATCCATGATACCCCCCAATGTCTACTCAGATGTCTCTAACAGTCACTGGGGCTCAAGGAAGTGAATGAGAGATCACTGGGTGGGTTAAAGGTGAAGGGTGGTGGCTCCTGAGGAAAGGCACTAATGTGGCTCTCTGCTCTCTTGTCACTAAATGTTTACTGAGCACTTCCTGTATGCTTGGCCTGTGCTAGGCATGTGTAGGCCAGTGACCACAGCTCTGCTGTTGTGTGGTACATCACCAGTAAGTTTTTCATTGCATTCCGCCTAACTTCTCCCAACTGGACTGAACACAGAACTTGCCAGAGGACTCTTACAGTAAGAACTGCCTGAGCTTGAAAACTCACTGGCAGAATTTAGGGTGCTAGGCAGACCTCGTGCTATGGAAAGTATTCCTATCAAGAAGCTGCGCCTGGGCCACCAACTCTAGCTAAAGCCCTCACCCAGCCACTGTGCTCTCTTCTCACGATGTTATTTTTATACTTTTCCCTGAAACCTAGCCTGAGCAGGCCCTTCTCAACTCTATTAACATTAGAAATCTAATCAGTAATCAGGCAGCTCATAATTTTCTGATTAGCTCTGATTAGGCCCAACCTTAGGAGAAGGAGTGGGACAGTGAAGAGGGAGGCGGGGCTGGACAGGCATTGGGATGTGCCTAGGGGGCTCAGGCTGGGCTGAGGGCAGAGGGCAGAGGGCAAAGGACAAGAGCCCCAGTCCCATTCTGCCTGTTAGAGCAGAAGGGGCATGGCATGAAGTCAGGGTCTATGCTGGATCAGAGGGACTGCAGGCTCAGAGAGTAAGGGCCCCAGGGACCTAAGGCTGGTTTGGAGAAAACTTTCAGGACCCTGGATAGAGACATGAAGGCGGGCATGTGGACAGTAGGGTTCAGTTAGATATTGATTGACCTGACACTCACTGTACCTAAGTCCTTCTGAGTTCACAATCCAAGCAAACAGCAGGCAGAGCCTTGAGTGACAGTGACACAGTGTTCAGAGAGCTGCAACATGTAATATGGACCTACGTCACTTTTGCCAAGCACACCACAGAGAAGGCCTTACTAGGTGATCATCATTTTTAATGTGGAGGCCATGAAGTTGGGGCCTACTGGCTCCACAGCACACTGGAGGAGCCAAGGCCTGGAAGGACTGCAAGCCACCATGCCACTGAGGGACAGAAGCTGGGTTTATACTGAGGCATGCTAGACCAGGGCCAGTTTTCTCTTCTACCTCTGCCACCTCTGTTTGCCTCAGGATTAGATGGACATGTAGTATTGACCAAAGCAAACCTCTAGATTTAGCCCTTGTGAGACTTCTCCTTGGCTGGCCATGAAGCCCCTTAATTCACTGTATTTTCCCACAGCCCCAGACCCTTTGGAACTACATACTGGAGCCCTGCTTTAGCTTAGGGTCAGGGTGGCCCTGCACTGGTCCTGTGGTCTGGGATCATGGCCTCTCATAGACTGTAACCATACAGGTGACCTCTGATAAAGTGCACAAACTTCTATTGGCAGAGATGTGTACAGCTAATGCCATGCAAATTGGCACGAAGGCAATCAGTCTGACTCTAAAGGCTGCCCCACCGGCCGCAGGCTGGCTCATTGTCTTTTCTGTCAATTTGCATCTCATTACCCACAAGGCTGTGCTCACAGGAGGTTAAGAAAAGAAAAGAACCAGGCAAGCCCCACCGTGTTCTGCCTTCATCTGGAGCACGACCCATCAATGGGTCAAGGCTGCTCAATACTCTCCCCAGGTAGCCCTGCCACCTCTCCGGTGTCACTGCCATTCCACCAACCCTCCGCTTCTGTCTTCACAGTTGTTACCCGTTACTACCACCACCACCACCACCACCACCACCACCACCACCACCACCACCACCACCATGTTCACAGGCAACATTACCTTTGTTACTGCCACCACCTTTTCTTATTACAGTGTCTTTATTGGTATCTTTCCCATTGCCACCAGCGTCCTCATCACTAACTTCGTCCCTATCTGTCACCGTTATCATCCACCGCAATCGACACTACAACCATCGTCATCATTGCCACCTTTACTGCCAGTGTCACCTCTACCACAGCCACCACTACAACTCTGTGGCGGCCTTCACTTTCACTTCAAGTCTCCTGGTGAGCTGCATCACAGTTACTGACCCCAATGATCCAGTGACCAGACACCTCATCCTCAACCCAAACTGGGCCTGAATACTATATATGAATGCTTATATTTGGTGCCTCAGGAAGGGAGCACTCAAGGCTACAGCTCAGGTCAGGTGTTCATCCACTCAAGTAGAGGCCCTGGGGAGAAGGGACTTAGTTTACACCATGGTTCCAGCAGAACCTGGGGTTCCATTTATTAAAGTGACCAGGATGCAGGATGCTCACCCATGGCATGGAGGGCTGGTGCTGCTGAGTCTGAATTACCTCACCTCTAACATGGAGCTTCTATAAGTTTGATGCAAGACTGAATGAAGGTAAGCCCCAAGGGGGAGCCCCAAGGGGGAGGATGTGATTAGTCTAAGCCAGGATGGCTTTAGGAAGGAGGGTAGCAAATGAAACCCGATGGTCAAGGTGTGGGGGGGGGGTCCAAAGCGGGAGCCTCTGCAGGGACAGAGGTGTGATGTGGAGATGCATGGGAACACAGCAGGGTGAGCAGCTTAGCTAGACCTAGACCTTTGTTCTTCCCTAGGATTAAGGCCCAGGGTGCTAAACCACATGGCCACGCCTCTTCCACAGAGCTGCTCATTTTCATCCACGCCTCGCTCCGCTGGGGCCCAATCCTTCCTCTCAGCTCTATGAACCCAGCTAGTATTCTCGTTCTACAGACAAGGGGACCAAGACTCAGAGAGCGTGAGCCACTTGCCCAAGACTACCCAGCGATGGAATGGCAGAGTCCTAACCAGAGTATGCCTTTCTTTATCCATGCCAGCACCAGCCTCTGACCTCTCTGCCTCCCTGGCAACAAGACTAAGGGATGAAGCTGGACCAAGGTGAAGCCGGGGCTCCCCACAGAGGTCATCCGGAAGAGTGGGAATTGAAGCCATATATTTCCACCCAGGATGTGGCTTTGAGTGGATTCCTGAGACTGCCCACTAGCTTTGGTGGTTACAATGTGGGTACTACCCTGGACATACGGCTGGGCACCAGCTGCCCAGGGGTCATGTTGAGCGCCTTGGCAAAAGTGACAACCAGACAAAGGCCTGGAGGTGGAAGGCAGGGTGGGCACAGCCTGGTTGCCAGGTGGAAACGCCCAGCGTAAAAGCTGCTCTGAATACTGGCTGCGCCCCGCTGCTGCAATCAGCCTCGACACTTGGTTATTATAAGGAGTAAAGGCGGCCGGCGGGACAGCTGGAGCCGTGGCGACAACATTTAAGGCGTTTGTCAGAGCTGTGGGACACGGACTGCCAGGCGCTAATGGCTTCTGTGTGCTGCTGCCAAGTGAGAGGAGGGCGGGCAGGCGGAGGCGGCCTTGCTCCTGCCTGGGCCTCGTGCCTACCTCATGCTGCGTGGCCGCTCTATGACAGGTAGGCCCCACCTGGGCCCTACAGATGCCTAGCAACCGCCACATAGCTCTGGTACCAGCTGGAGAGGGTGGGGTGGTAACCGTGCTGCATATACCTGCCTATTTAGGGCATCTATACCATCTCAACTTCCATTCAGACTTCAGCTCCCCCACCCACTGGCACAAGGGTCCAAGAGTCAGTTCTCCACTATGCCATGCCTAAGGAAGGGACTCCTAAATCCAGGCTGGCTCAGCCTCTGTTTTCTCAGCCCTTTGGGTTGGACTTTGTGTGAGAAATATCCTCCAGGTGAAGACCCCACACTGCATTCACATCCATCCTAACAGAGAGATTTCAGCTTTTCAAGACTCAATTTTCCTTCCCTGTAAAATGGGAAAATAGAAGTATCTATTTTTGATTATATTGCCAAAACAAACAAAAACAAAACAAAACAAAACCCACAAAGGAGCTGGGTGTCAAGCCACATGCCAATAATCCCAGTGCTTAGAGTTTATAGTGAGGGATCTGTGGGGCTGGGAGTGGCCTCAGGAATTCCTGCACCTGGAAGAAAATCTATCAGACTCAGCGCCGGCACTGTGGGCTGCAACAGGTGATGACATCACCGAACCTCAGTGCTGCTCACTAACACCCCAAAGCATATCCATCCTCACCCCATTGTACAGATGAAGCTGAGGCTCAGAAGCACTCAGTTTCCAGTCACAGCTCATTGTGGGCAGAGCAGGGGTTCTCCCAGGGGCTGTGCGGGCATGTCCCTCACCCTCACTGATTAGCTAAAGAGAAACTCTGAAGCTCCTCAGAGGAAGACGGGATCTTCAGCTGGCCATGGGTCAGTAACACGAATAGGGGAACACCGTGGATCCGGGAAGAGACCCAAGGGGCAGGAGATCTTGGTGACCCACGCTCTTTCCTAGGATAGACCAACGCCAGAGGTGGCAAGAGGACCCTGAAGGCCAAGTGTAGAGGCACATGTCTGTAACCCCAGCACTTGGGAGGCAGAGGTAGGAGGAACTCTGAGTTCAAGGCCAGCCTAGTCTACATAGTGAGTTCCAGGACAGTTAGAGCTACATACTGAGAGCGTGTGTTTATAAAAAACAGGAGGAGGGAGCTCTAAAGAAGGTACATAAAGCTTTGTGTTCTATCCATGGTCAGCCAGAAGACCTCTTTCAAGAGTGCTCTGTTGATAGGCACCGCTTGGGACCCTTGTGGCACAAGGGACCGGGACTGGGGTGCACTGCTACAGTTCGGTTGTTGGTCATTGGCCTTGTGGAAGCAGCTGCAATGGTTTGGTCTTTTTACATTTTTATTTTCTGTGTCTGCATGTTTTGTTTGCATCTATGTCTGTGTATCACATGGGTGCAGAACCCACCGGAGCAAGAGAGTGCCTTAGATTTCCTGAAACTGGAGTTACAGACCGCTGTTAGCAGTCATGTGACTGAGAACTGAACCCAGGTCTGGAAGAGCAACAAATGCTCTTATGCACTGAGCCATCTCTCCAGCCCCCAGCAGCTCTGTCTTGATAGAGGCCACCGCCTGCCAGGGCCTTCCCACTGAAGGGACACAGTGGAGTCATGGGCTGGCTTGGGCAGCATAGACCATCTGCGCACATCTATAAAGGGTTTACAGAAAATGCTGTCCTCATCTCACTTCAGAGGAGAAACCAAGGCAAAGGGGGAGCAGTAAGGCTTGCCTGGGACATGCTCATTCTTAGGGTCTGCTTTGCTTCTTTGAACCCACAGAGCTAGGAGCTCTACATGTCAACTCAGCCTCAGCCCGTGTAGAGGCCTCCAGGTCACCTCATTCAGAGCCCACTGCTTTGCCCAGACCACTCCTGGGGTAAGGTCTTTTCCAACTCTCTGGCGCTCTATGTTGCTACCTTACTTCCAAGGCCACCTCCATAGGAAAGGGGGTGACTATGGTCTCTTGGCTCTCCATTGAGGGATGCAAGGGGATGCTGGGTTTGTGGCTAGCTGAGAGTGAGCGAGGGGTTTCATCCTGACTTTGTGGCCCTCGGATTTGCCATCCTGGGGGTGATAGGTTTTGAGTCAGAGAAAGAGGTAGTGTGCACATATGAACATATGTGAATGTGTGCAGACTTGGGGATATGTGCACAGGTGAGCGCGGGAGAGCATACAGCCATGTACATATGCCTGCATGGTATCTGGGTCTTAACATTTGGCCAAACAACTACCATTGTGTGCTTGACTGTTTCTAAGGTGCTGGGGATGGAGGTGAAGGGGTTACTGAGCGCTGGCTCCTAGACACACAGGTCTCAGCCCTTGCCACTGAGGCCCAGCCAAGTGGGCTTTCCTGGCTAGGGCCTGCTTGGTTCTTACCCAGGGGTTCTCTTCTTCAATGCCACCTCAATCTGTCCACCACTTGTCCTCTTCTCTGGCCTTCATCCTAGCCTCTAACCATGTTGTTTTGTGTTATCTTGCTGCAACAAAAGCTACAATGAGGGATATACGAAAAGGTGACCCCGAAGGCTCCTCTTCTTACTGCTAACGGCCAACACCATTTGTGGTGTGTGTTGGGTGCTGGAGACACAGAAAGGGTAAGTGGGATCTGGACCCAACCTCACAGAATTCACAGAACAGGGGAGGAGTTTTCACTTGTCTCCATATCACTCCATCACCATCCCATGAGACCCAAACACCACCCGGGCAAGTTAGACTAGGCTCCCAAGAGAATTGACCTAAATGTCCTCTGGTTAAAATACAAAACCCTGGATATCTCTTTTTTCCCCTTAGCTTTCAGGTGGCCTGTCTGCTCAGTTAGGCCAGGTGCCTGATTCTGGCCCCAGCATCTTATCTCGTCCTTTTTGCCCTGTCTTTATTATTCATATTGTATATGAAAAACCACTCAACGTACTGCCAAATGATCTGAGGAATAGGCCCAATTAAAGCATCTTCCCTCCACCAGTCAGGCAGGCAGCAGAGGCAGCGAGGTGAGGTTGGACTGACTGTAGGGCCCTGTGCCGAGCCACCACCCCGACTAGACAGGCAGGCCAGCATCTGGCAGGCGCAGCCGTCTCCCTGGAAAACGAGAAGCTTCTTATTGAGATAACGAATCGCTCCATTTAGATCCAAATTAACCTCCCCCATTCTCCACTGCGTTTCAGCAGATCGAAACCCCCTCTGCCCGCACAGCTGAGTGCCCAGCCCTCCGCAAGGCCAGGTCACGTGCCTCCCAAAGTCAGGACGGCCTGGGCCAGCCAGGCCAGCAGGCACCCTTCCCACAATGGGTCACGTTTTCCTTCCTTCCTTCCTTTCTTTCTTTCTTTCTGTTTTTTTTTTTTGGGGGGGGGAGGTGGGGTGGGGGTGGAAAGCTTGATGCAGCTGCTGCTCTGAGGAGTGGGAATTTTTATTTTATTTTTTTTAGCTCGTTCTTTGAAATAAGGATGCAATATGGGATCAATTTTTGATGACAGTGAAGTAAGAGAGGAAAATAGTAGCAATTTTCTCTTCTGAACATGCCCTATTTAATGGAAGGATGTCAAGGTGGAGTTTTATACAGAGGAGAGACCGAGTGTTCCCAGGGACACATGGTCAATCAGAAATGCCTGGCACAATCTTGGCTTGAGGGTGGCTGGGAACCCCTCCCTGTTCCTTAGTGTCTTCCATTTAGGGCTACCAGGGGCCCAGAAGTGGGGTAGGGGAAGCCTGCCTTTCTGTCCCTGCTTACCTGGCTCCACAATGGACCCTCCTTGCTTTGTGCTCTGCAGGTCTCATTTTGCATCAGGATTCTAGAGCTGAGACCCCAGGGAATCTTGTGTTAATTAGGGTTATAAAATCCTGCCCAGCTGCTGTTGCCTTTATGTTAAACCTAGGGAGCTGAGCTTTAGCTGGCCTGAGCTTCAGAGTAGGGGGTGGGAAGATGGTAAGGTTCTGGTGGGGACTGAGCTGGCTCGGGATGGGGGTTGGGGGAGGGGCCAAGGAAGAGGCTGTTTACAGAGGCCACTGAAGGTAACTGCCATGCCCCCATTCCTAGTGTCAGGAGAGAACTGCCACCATCAATCCCCCCCGACCCCCCGACCCCCATCCACCAGTGTAAGAGACAATTCGGTGGATTCAGACCACGGCCGTGTGCAGTCACACTGAGGCTCAGGCCCAGATTAGAAATGGACCAGAGGTCAGGGTTTCTACCTCAAAACCCACCTCTTAATTCAATTTCCCTCATTGGAATCTGGGGTTCTCTGAAGCATCTGAATGGTGCCATGGCCGGTACTGGCCTATTCCTCCTGAGGTCTAGTCCGCTATGGCCATGTATCTTCCAAGGCTTCCTTCGCCTTCCAATAGCAGCCCAAGTATACCTGGAGGCCCATGCCCCACAAATATATATCAGATTCACAAAGCCACACCAGGCTATGTGACTTGAAATAGCGCACGGGTATACTAAATCCCGCAGACCTACACGTAGCCGTGGATCCAAAGATATGTACACCCTTCAACCCCCGCCTGCCACCCGTGGACCCACTTGACACAAGCAATTCGTAACCCAAATGTGACCTTCTAGAGATTTTACCATAAGGTCAAAGCAGTGCGGGTACAAAAGGCCTTGCTTCTCCTCCAGAGTACCACACAGAACAGAAACCAAGGGGTGGACAGGCAGGGCAAATCCAAAATGTCTGCAGATTCAAGGAGGGCCCCCAGGGGCCTCTTGTCTCAGCACCTGCCCATCAACAGACTCCGCCCAAAGCCACGCCTCCCACCTCCTTTCCTTCTTTGGCTGTGGCCGGGCCTCTGAAATAATTAGCAATTCTGCTCGACAAAACGCAAGCCCGATGGGATAATAAACTCCAACATCTGTCAGAAGAGCGAGCTCCTATGGAATTGCCAAGAGAAACATTTTTCTCCTCATTCAATTCACATTTAAATCGAAAACAACCCCTGCAAGTCTGCGCCAGGCCTGCGGCGTGGGGCTCCGGGAGCCCACAAGCTGTTCCTGGGCCTGCAAAGAGGCTTGGACGAGTGGCGATCACTCACTCAAATTAACAAATCATTTTATTTAGAAATGAAGAGAATTTGTAAGTGACGGATGGCCTCAGGGCCACTGAGAAGGAGGGAAAGCCAGCCATTGGTCCACCACACAAGGTAGGCAAGCTCTATGCCCCCCGAACAGAAAGGTCTTCTGGGTAGCGTAGGGCATAGGAGCCAGCAGTCTCCACTTTCAGAGCTATAGTATGACAGACAAGCTACGAATCATGTTGCCACTCTATGGGGGTACATGGAGGGCCAGTGGATGCCCTGCGTCCCCAGTTGAGGGTATCTAGCCAGGGCTGGCTCTGCCCCAAAACAAGCCTCTCAGGTCTGCAATTCAAACTTTGGGCTGTAGTAAGTGCTTTGCAGAGAGGCAGGAGCCTCTTCAAGGTTGAATTTGGATATGGAAAAGCATCCCCAATAGGATTATACTCCTGTTACAGGAGCGCCAGAGACTTGAGCCCCAGGCCCAGGGCTGCAGTTCTGCCATTTTTATAATGAAGGGTATACACTTGGATTGTCAGGGGCCTTCCCATGAACAAGAATCTCTGAAAGTGGGCTACCAAATACCAAATAAGGACACACTGATGGAAACAGGGCCCAGACCTTGCTAGCTCCTCCTTCGGGCTCTAACATGCCTCCATCACACCTCCCCTCAGGGCTTGTGAAGTGCCTGCATGTTAGTGAGCTCACAGGACCTAACTCTTCTGTTCTGCCATCTTTCCAACAGGCTCAACAGCCTTCTGTGAGGAGCAGGGGTATTTTTTTTCCCCTTTCGATCACAATGGTCTCAGGGACCAGTAACTATTTCTTCTTAAAATAAACAAATGAATGGATGGGTAGAAGGGCCTTGCCTGCCTAGACAGGCATGAGACAGGGGACACTGAATGTCTGTATCTTGTGATACATTTTCATATCCTTATCTTTTTGCATGGACCGTTCCTTCTGTCCAGAACACTGTTCCTCTCCATCTCATACCTGGGCCTCTTCAGCTCAGTCACCCTTGTTTTGCACCCTTGCTTGCTGTGGCTACAGCCCACTCTGAACAGTCCCCCCACCCCACCCCAGTGCTGGAGACTGAATACAGGACCTCACGCACACTAGACAATCCCTTTGCCACTGTGCTGCAACCCAGGCTCAGACCAGATTTTCTCAAGTCAGCTGGGACCGGGTTCCTCTCTGTTCTCTCATAGGGCCATGGTTGGGCCTCTTGAGATTGAGGGTGTGACCTACCTCTGAATGCTTCCTGGCCAGAAACATCATGTGCTATTAAAACAAATCTGGAAACACCCCTGGAAGGTGGAGGGGTTTGGGGGGGGTGGGGATAAGAAGATGTGGCTGAAGAGGTGCACCATGGGAGGCAAGGTTAGGTCTAGGAAGGCAGAAGGGTTGCTGGAGCCGGTGGTGGGGTCTGGAGGCTCCTGGAAATGGAGCCTATAGGCATTGGTTTTATCTATGTGTGTGTGGTGCCAAACCAGGTTCACCTGGGAACTTGTACAATGCCGGGGTGCTACAGCAGGAACCTTGGAGGGGCTGGACAGTGCTTTTGCTTGGCCCTCCCAGCTCTCTAGACTTTTCTAGCATACTTTGAGAATAAATAAATGAGTGGAGCTTGTCATAATGGGGTTTAGGGAAGACTGAAATCTGCAACAGGGGGAGGAAGAACACTGCCATCCTTGAATTAATGGGCCCCCACAGAAGAGCCAGAAGACGGCAGTATTGCAAGAGGCAAGGCCATATCTTTGCTCCCACTGGCCAGAAAGAGGGACACATAGGCTCCTTTCCTATGACTCTACATCCCTAGAACCACAGAATACCTGTAGAGCAAGCAGGTACTGCCTGGGGCTCAGCAGGACTGGATGGCCTTCATGGGCACACAGTAGGTACTCACCAAGTCTTTAAGAGTGATCTTGGCCTTTCCAAAGAAGCTGCCAGGATTCCAATGCCTGGACTCAATCCCAAGTCTGACATTCAGGGCTCCAATATCCTCTGTCATCTTGCCCTGTGCAACCTCTATAATCCCCTACTGTGTGCCCCTCCCTACCCTTCTGGTTTGTTTTCTTTTCTGGTGTTTGTGGGTGTGTGTGTGTGAGGGCACACCTGTCTTCCTCAACCCTTCGCTGCCTTATTTTTTGAGGTAAGATCTCTTATTGGACCTGAAGCCCGCCAATTGGCTACACTGCTTGGCCAGCAAGCTTCAGGGATCCTCCTGTCTCCCCCTTCCTACTGCCGGGATTACAGATGTGTGCCACCTTGCTTGGCTTTTGACATGGGTGCCAGGGTTCTGAACATAGGTGCTCATGCTTACACAGCAAGCATTTTACCAACTGAACTGTCTCCCTAGCTCCTGTTCATTTATTTATTAGTAATAAATAGCTCAGGCTAGCCTCAGATTCACCAAATAGTTGAGGATGTCTTTAAAAAAAAAAGATATATATATATATATATATACATATATATATATATGTGTGTGTGTGTGTGTGTGTATGTATATATATATACACATATATATATACACACACACATATCTATACATATATACGTATGTACATATATACATGTATACATATATATACATATGTATGTATGTATATAGTATATATTATATATACATATATACATATAATGTATACACTGTAGCTGTCTTCAGACACACCAGAAGAGGGTATCAGATCCCATTACAGATGGTTATGAGCCACCATGTGGTTGCTGGGACTTGAACTCAGGACCTTTGGAAGAGCAGTCAATGCTCTTAACCACTGAGCCATCTCTCCAAACCTGACTTTGAACTTCTAATTGTTTTGCTTCAACATTTCAAGTCCTGGTGTGGCAGGCATTTGCTGCCATACTTGCTTTCTGCCTTTCCTAAATGATCCCCAAGTTTCTTTAACTCCCTATTCCTGTAGAGATATCCCCTTTAGCATTCACTCACAGGCTAGCTGGGGTATTCTCAGGGATCTACTAAGCAGGAGGCACACAGTGTGTCTCGGGAGGGATGTCAAGGGCAGCATAGAAGGCAAGTGAGTGTGCACATGCACACAAGTGTTTGTGTGTGTGTGTGTGTGTGTGATTCTAGCTCCACGGGGCTGACACTTCCATCTCAGACCCTTTTCTGGGACCTCCTGGACTATTGCCATTGCTTCAGATGGGAGTAAGAGAGGGAGGTGGGGGGAGGGTCCTCTAAAGACATTCGATACATTGGTAATGCCTCTGTCCTCTCGTGGCTGGGGCCTGCCTGGCTTGTATTTGGAGTTTCTAGACATCTAGGGACTTATATGGGAGGCCCTCTGCCTTGAGGGCAAAGAGATAAATAACCTATTGGGAGCATCTCAGGGTAATACTTGGATATCCCTGGGTAAATATGTGAGTTTGTGACCCACTCAAACTGCAGAGATGTGGAGAAGTACTAGGAATATGAGTGGAGACTCAATTCCATTTCCTGGGCTAGGGTGAGCTTTTGGGAGAGAGTGCCTACTAAAATTCTCTAGCGATGGGGACAAGGAACCACTTAGGGTTCAGCAAGTACAATCATGGTTTGACCCAAGGATGAGCTTTTAAACAATTCTAATTGTGGAGCAGGGACCTGGAGACATGGTGGCATCTCCCTCTAGAGTCAGCATAGACTAATAGGTCACTTGCCTGGAGAAAGAGCCGGACTATCCCCCTCCAGTCTTGTGATTAAAGATTCTGTTTTGGTTCCCTGATGTCACGAACATGAATCTTCAGCATCCCCGGGGCCTTGATCTTGTGAGCCAAGATCTGACAACGTGCCCCTGAGCTCTAACTTGGGAATTTGACATGTGATGCTTTGGTGACCTCACTGGTGACCTTGAGACTCCTGGTATCAGCCCTGGGCTGTAACTTGCTTGGTGGGTACTCCCTTAGTTTGCAACCCATGGACTCACATATGACCCTGAGGCCACCACAGCTAACAGCACCTTCATGGAGAAGCAGGAGGCTGCTTTACTCAGGGAAGTCCTGGCCAGTTTGATGGGCACATGCTGTGCCTCTGAATGACTATGCAGGATGGAGTGGTGGCACACACAGGCCCCAGAAGCTCCACATTGAACATGGCTAGAAATTATTCCCCTGGCAGAGTTGAGAAGCTATGGCGATGGGCGGGGCAGCCTCCTTGGGGCTAGGGCCTGGTTCCTAGGATCTACCACTGGAGACCCAGACAGTCCTGACCTCCACTCCTTGCCTTCCCCCATCCTGTCTTCTAAGAGGAAAATCACGGGGAAGTAAACCTTGAAGGGAGAAAAGAGAATGTTTTTAATTAAAAGTTTAAAAGGATTCACATCCCGAGGGAATCACAGCAAGAAAAGGCGGGGAGACAAGGGGGGGCAGGGAGCAGAAAAGTAGGCCATGCCAGCTAAGGCTCCAACCAGTTCTTCCAGTTGCCTTGTACACTGCACAGTATCAGTGGGCTTGGACCCTGTGCAGCCTCAGTAGGGGAATGGGTACACAGGGCTCTCAGCTCTGGTGGCTGGCCTGAGACAGTTCTGATTAAAAGCTTAAAGCTGGGCATGATGGCACATTAATACTACTAACACTCAGGAGGCTGAAGCAGAGAGATCACCAACTGGAAGCCAGCCTGAGTTACCTAGGAAGCCCCCGTTTTAAAACAATATCAACATAAAACTAACCAACAACCAATCAGCTTAAACTGAGGTCTTAAACTGTTCCCTCTGCCTAACCCCAGACATTTCTGATTCCCAGGACAATGAAGCTGGTCTGGAGATATCCTGTTTGGCTAAGGGCCTAGGCACAGATTACCCACTGTGGAGTTCTACATGTAGTATCCTGTCCATCGTGGATGGCTCCAAGCATCCTCTAGCTGGGGGCTCATCCACCACCTCTGCCTACTTCCATCCACCTTGCCCTACCACACCCTTATCTATCACATACTGCATTTTGGGCGAACACCACCATGTATTTTACTAGTCTGAGCCCTGCAAGTTGGGCAGTGCCTGGGTAGAAAGGGACTTGGTGAGGTCTGTGTGGTCCCTTTTTCTGGCATGAGATGAGCCCTGATGTCTTCAGACCCCATCCACTGACTTCCACTTACTTAGCAGGCTGGGGGGGGGGTCACTGCTTGTAGGGGGAGCAAAGCTGACCTATGAGATGTCTCCATACCCAGAAGTCTCTCTCTATCCTAATCCTTTCTACCCTTCCCTGGGAGAGAAAAAGGTGAACGGAAAACATGACAGATGTAATAGTTTGCGAAATGAACTAACTACATGGTTGTCACCCAGAGAGATGAGATTAGCAGAGGAAACTTGGATAAAAGGAAGCCCAGGTGTGCAGGTCAGTGGCAGGGAAAGGTCAGTGTCACTGGGACATTGTGGAACTTGGTATTCCTGCCTGAGGCTCAGAGAACGGGGGCAGTGGTCCCCTGAATTAGATCATAGTCACAAATCTGGGGTGCCACTACTGTCCATAGATGGGACACTTACCTCCTGGCTCCAACTCTCCCAAGTGGCTAGGACCCTGAAGCCTATCTAAAAACTGGCTAGAAGCAGAACCCTGAGGTCCCCAGCTCTAGGAGCCAGTAGGGCTGCCAGCCCTGTGACTAGCAGGCAAGACTGTGTGCATTCACTGAAAGTTACGCAAGACACTGGGATTTGAGAGAGTCTATGCTCTCACCACCCCTTGCCCATGAGCATCTGACTGCTACACCCCATAAGCTCTAGGCTTGCCTCTTGGCGAGGAGGCCAGCAAGTATTTGAGGAAGGTGGTTAGGAGAAAGGCAGTTAGTGGCCACTTCCTGACAATGCCTTTGAGTTCTTGAGGGTTTGGTGTCACCATGTAGCCTACCCTTATCTGATATCTCCTACCTTTTATACGTCAGCACCAGGAAGTGTCCCAGACTCCTATCTCTCTACCCTACTGCAGCCAATCCATCGTGCTGCCCCACTTGATTCTAAGATTCTTCCACTATTCCACATAAGGATGTAGGCCTTTAACACCTCTCTTGACACCTGTGATGGTCTTTCCTTTCCCTTGAGTACCCTCATTTCCTGTGAGTCCCTAACTTCTTGTGTTTCAGACTAACCACCTACTTACTTCAGAGCTCAGGCACCTTGCTCTGCTCATCTCTTCCAATGAAGCCATCTTAGACTCAGCTGGGTCGTCTACCATTCTGAGGCTCTTTCTTCTTTCAGAACCGTTTTCCCTGTTCTCTGAGGGGCAAATATAATACCCTAAGTTAACCTATAAGCCCCACCTGCCCAAGGATCAGGTAACCTCCTGGGATGCTGGGAGTTGTAGGTTTTTTTTTTTTTTTTTGGAACATAACAGCAGCTTCATGGGAAAGTACAATGGCCTATGGGTTTGTGTTCATAACCCCTGCAGCACGTGGCTTGGGGCCACTCAGCTGGGAAATTCCAGGAAGTGGTCTTGACCAAAGTCCATCTCTTGGTCAATATTTAATATTTAAAAAGGCTTGCTTCAAATCTGGCTCAGAAATGTGCAATTTTTTTTTCCCTGATGAATCTTAGGATTAATATTTGGAGGTCCCACAAACTGCCTTCTTTTCTCTAGCCTTGGGCTCAGTGCCACCTTTCTGTGCTGCCAAGCAATTGGGATGCCTTTACAGAGAATCTCAAAGTGAAGTGAGGAGACCTCCCTCATCAGGCCCCCAAATGCAAGTTCAGAAAATCCCAAGTCTCTCCTTCCAGGCATCTCCACAGGCACAATTCTGTGGAGTCTCAATCAGAGGGGATGAGTCAGAAAACCCACCTGGTGGCCTCTTCACACCCATCTCACAGGTAAGGAAACCAAGCAGAGAAACAAACCAACTAGAATTCCCTGATGCTGATATGGGTAGGATGCTGATGTGACCTCACCTGCCTCTTTACCCAGGTACCTGGTCCTGCCTCAGAGGACTGTTCCCAGTGAGTCATCTCCAAGACACTTCTGGAAAACCTATCCCTTCGTTGCTCTCTGGTCTTCTGTTCCCATCTCTTTCTGAAACAAGCCTCGGCACTCTCCCTGGGGCAGTGGTTCATTCTCACTGGGCTAGGTCTATATAGTTCCTGTATGGACATCAGCTTCCCTGGCTCATGGCCTCCTGGAGTCCTGGAGCCTCTGCTCCTCATCTTGTTTCTGCCTTACTACCCGTCTGTTCTTCTGGTCACTTGCCTGCTGCTTAGGCCTTTTTTAGGCTGCTGGACCTGGTGACTAGGGGCACACTCAGAAGGAAGGAAGGATCTTGAGGTTATGGGAGGTCAGTGGGACCCTGCACAAAGGGCTGGGGAAACCTGTACTTAGCTTCACAGCCTTGAATACTACATATGCTTAGAAGTCCCAGGTTGTGTACAGGGGAGCCTGCCTTCCCCGTCTCCACCTCATTACACTTAGCATTCCTGTGGACCTGCATGGGTTGTGTGTGAGAAGACATCCATTAACTCACTGACCCTGATCCTGCCAGGTAAAGGCCAGAGCCCTGGTCCCTGGGCGGTGGGAGGATGCAGCCTCATGTCTTCAGCTATCTCCATAGCTGGACTCCAGCTGGTGTTGACACAGCAAGCACAGGGAAACTCCCATCCGCTGAGAAACAGAGTGAGGAAACACAGGGAGGCTGCTACAAAGGGCCAGCGGCTGTGACCAGCCTCCCAAACACCAGTCAGAGGCCTGTGCCAGGAAGGAAGCACTGCAGAGCCTGGACATTGGGAGCCATGGAGATGCAAGTTGGGAATAGGGGTTCCTTATCAAGATCCCAGAAGAGTGAGGGTGAATTGGGTGGGCTGAAGGTCGACTTCTGGTCCCTGAACTTCTGTGCTCCTTTCCCCCTCTCCTTCCCTCTCCCCTGGCTAAATCTTCCTCTTCCTGGGTCCCTTAGGCTTAGCCCCACGTTCCATACTTTGTGACATGCATCACAACACTGTCACTGTCAGCAGATTGTACTCCAGTGTCCCTGGTGACTTAGGACTGGGCCTGCAACAGGTCAAGTTCTCAGTACTCAGTAAATAGAAGCTGAACAAGGTGCCTGCAACACTGGGTATCCTGTGACTTGATGCCACAGTCCCCTGTCCTTCTCACTGCCCCTGTGTCTACCACCCCCAGGGCAGTGACACCAACTTTAGTACCAGCGCTTTCTCCCAAGGGCAGCCACTGTCACCAAGGAGGTGCTGGCTATTGCACAGCTTGAAGCTTAGAAAACAGGGTGAGACTGCTCCCAGAGCATGCTGGGAAAGCAGACCATGCTTAAGGACGCACATGAAGCACTTCAGACATTAGACAGTGAGTCCTGTCCCTAGCTTCACCTCTGCCACATTGCCTCTCCCCTGCAGTGGAAACTGAGGCACAGGCTGCACCCTCTGCTCATGCTCCTTACTGGGCCAGTGCTGGACTAGGCATTGCCGGGATATTCTTTCTTTTTGCCTTTGACAATCCCACCTGTCCTCTAAGGCTCAGTTTAAATTGCCACCTTCTCCAGGCTGTCCTCTTAGACTTCTCAGGCCCATGGTAGCAAATCTGCACACTGACACCCAAAGGTTACTGTCTATCTCCTTGAAATCTGGGGCCCAGAGGGCCAGGATCAGTCTGGCTGGCACACTGCTACCCTCCCCAGCCCTTACACACAATGATTTCAGAACAAAGGGCCACATGCTATTAAAAATCAATTAAATTTCTCAGTTCTGAGATCCTAAATTAGTCTGGCTTGTCCCTGTGGCACCTGTAGGTCCTTTCCCTCTACCTCCTAGGATCTGTCCGTTTGCCAGCTAGGACTCCCTACCCCCATCAGTCCCAGAGGAGTGGGCCCCATAGACAGGAGTCTCCCCCTGAGCTTAGGCCTTGTCTGAGGAGTGGAATAGAGCATCCAGTGTCATTTTCTCCATTTTGCCTTGTTTCTGAGTCAGGGCAATGTTGTTTCCAGACATCCCATACATACAAGCCATCAGCCACTTCTGATAACCCTTTGCCAGGAGAACTCAGCTACAGGGTGTGTGTTTCACCTTTTAGACCTTAGAGGTGCACCCCAACCATCAATCCCTTCCTTTGATTGGCAGATGCTGAAGGATGGCAGTGGCCCTCGTCTTGGCAAGTCCCAGGTAAGCAGAGTGCTGCACAAAGGCCACTTGAGCCTGAGAGGACCAGATCCAAGCAGACAACCTGGCATTTCCAGAGGCCGGATAGGTCTGAGTTAGTTGGGCAGGTAAAGGCCAATGAATGAAGAGACCCTGGAGGAGCCTTGCCTATGCTCCAGCTGTACTATATACCTGCACGGGCCTTCTAACAACCCTGGGGAGACTAGCTCTTGGCTCCACCAGGGTAGCATGGAGTCTTGAAGGATCTCAGGATCTCCTGGCCATCCAACCTGGATGTAAGTAGGGAGGAGGGCTCCATTCTCACATCCACTGGGAATGTCTTTCTCTTGCTCATTCTGACTGACTCCAAGGACAAGGACGCTTGGGTGTGTGTGGAGTGGCCATCAGCTTCTACACACATTCTACTCCTCTGAGGGCCCTTCTCTGACCTCTATCCCTAAATGGTGGTTTAGAAGAAACCTCATTGCCACCTGGGCTCCTGCTACCAGCATTCCTGCCCCACCCTTCTCCCTTCCAGCCACACATATGACAGACATTCCAGAGATGCCCATTTGCTAATCCAGTCCTTCCCTGTCCCCAGGGGCCCCCAGCCGGCTCCTCTGGGTGGCACCTTGCCAGGAAGCGGCACTGTTTGGGTGAGGGGAGAATAATCAGCTGTAAACGCCGCAATCAGGGAGAAAAGGCTGCTCAGGCCCTTGGCGCCCACGCGAGTGCCTAATTGGCTCCACGTGTCTGCAGCTCCTTTCAAGAGCGGGAAAGTGGAAGGGTCAAGATCTCTTAATGTTCATAATGGAAGGGAGGCAGAAGCCACTGCCAGCCCCACATAAACACCTTTTAATTGCTCGGAGAAGGGTGGGCGGAGGCAGCGGGTGCTACAGACTCCCTCGCCTGTCAGCCCGCCATTACTGTGCCTGTTTCAGCTTCCCGGAACTGGAGTCGAACCCCAGAAGCTGTGCTCCAGCAGAACCCAGAAATACATATCTGTTCCACAAATGTTTGCAAAGCTCCCACTAGAGGCCAGGCCTTGGTGGATGACTCTTGGCCTGGATTTCCCAGGAGCAACCTATGTGTTGTCGTCAAGGAATGCACCACTGGGTCTAGCTGAACTGGCCTCTAGCTGCCTCAGTACCCAACCATCATCCCCTTGCTGCCTCTTCCAGGCAGTCTTCCCTATTGCCCCTTTAGAAGAAAGGAAATCTTCCTCTTGCTGAAGCTGCCCTATGGCATCTGCACATTTCTCAGGTCCCTGCTGCCCACTGTCTGTGGGACTTCTGTTCATCACTGTCACATTGCTTGTGTCACCTGACCATGAAAAAGCAGACTATACTTGAAGACACAACTGTTAGAGCGGTGTGCTACTGGCATCTAGTGGGTAGAGGGCAAGGATGCTATCAACCCCCGTCCTCCCCCCAGGGCTTGGAGCAGGCCCCCGCAGCAAGGACTGATCCAGTTCAAGATGCGTCTGGTGCTGGGAGACTCTGCTTTAGGCAAAGCTTTGGAAAGGAAGCAGCAACTGAGTCAAAACTGGGCGGAACCTTCTCTTCCTGACAGAGAGAGTAACCTATCCCTGAGCCCTTGGCCTTTATCTCCTGCCTTTGAACAGCCAGCTCAGAGCTCCATTCCTGAACAGACCCGGCCACACTGCCAACATGCGTCAGCTTAATTGGGTTAAGTGGCCATTAGCGGCAAAAGCAGGGCGACTGTGCACAGAAGAGTTTTTAATTTTACTCTTTAAATGACGCTAATTCTCCTGAGGCCAGTGATGGCGGGGTGCTGCCCACCGGAACCCTCAGATCCAAGGGCTGCACTTCCCTCTGTTCCACCCTTTGTGAACCTTGTAGGGGACTTTGGGAGAAACACTCATTGTCTATGAAAGAAAGTGAGGGGGATGGTGATTTGTCCAGGGTCACTAGGTCATCACAAGTCAAGGCCTTGTCAGAGGAAGCCAATGCCCCCTCTTCTTCCTCAGTACTGGTCTTCTGTAGATGGCTAATGCTACATGGTCATAAAATGGTGACACAAATGAAGGAATTGCCAGTTTGTATGGTCTGAGTTTCTAGGTTCAGGAGTCCCAGCAAGGTCCCTGCCCCAGCTTGTCTGAATTGGAAGGCAAAGGCAAAAGGCTTCCTGGAGCAGGCTGCCGATTTCCACTCTGGTATGCACAGTAACACCTTTGACCTGGGTGCCATGGCCCGAGTGCTCTGGTCCTTCCCATTCTCTGAGAATCAGTGAGCCACAGTCCCTTAGCTTTCTCTATGGGCTTGTCTCTCACTTCATCCAAACCCTTTCCTCTGAGGGTTTGCCACATAGCAAAGGTGCCAAGAATGGGTGGTAAGTAACATAGCACTCAAGGACACGCAATGTCCTTTGTGAACCACAGCCCCTGGAGTTGGGAAACCAGAGGTCCTGGGAAGGAAGGGGCCTCAAGCTCTTACAAGGCCTTGGTTTAATTTATGTTTCTGAGACATGGCCTCTTGATGTTGACAAGTAGTTCTGTACTCTGGGACTCAAGCAATCCTCTTACCGTAGCCTCCTGAGCAACACGCACAACTGGCACAGAGAAGGGAGCTGAAATGCAAAGGTGTGGGCACATGAGGGCAGGAACATGTCCTTTCCTACCGTGCCTTCAGCACCCGCACAGAGATTACCACATAATTGGCCACGTTGATGACAATAGTGGGCGGAAGGGGGCGGGGGACACTAATGAATAAACG
Organism: Arvicanthis niloticus; assembly: GCF_011762505.2. Taxonomy (NCBI): domain Eukaryota; kingdom Metazoa; phylum Chordata; class Mammalia; order Rodentia; family Muridae; genus Arvicanthis; species Arvicanthis niloticus. The sequence continues at coordinate 27,651,337 of NC_047678.1, read as the reverse complement.
ACCTTTCCAAGAAAGAGGCTGTGTGCCAAGTCCTCAGTTGAGAGGATGGGGACCTAATAATTATACTTCAACTCTGCCCAAGTTCTTGTGGCATGTCATAGGAACTCGGGCACCTTCTTGTGCCTTCTGGGACCCAAGACCCTAGAAAGCCCTGACACAAAGGCCTCATCTCCTTGGGTAGTTGAAGTTTCAAGACAGGGTTTCCAGAGCAGAAAGATTAGCACTGTTCCTGAACCTGGGGCCACTGCTCGCCTGTGTTTGTTCGTAAGGCCCTGATCTGGCCTGTTTCTAGCTGACTCTTGACTTCAGGTCAAGAGTCATCTGCTTGATGCTGATTGGACCATACTTGACTCTGCTTGATGCTGATTGGACAATACTTGTGGCTAGCATTGCTCAGTTCTCTCTTTGCAAGCCCCAAATTAAGATTCAAGACCGGATCAAGGGATTTTTAAATTGGATTACTGGATGGGGTCCAGGGAGGGAGGAACAATGGAATAGGGGATGAGGGTCAAGACCCCCCCCCCCCAAACTCCTCCTCTCATTTGTGCTCAGGCTGCATACAAATGTGGGAAAGAAGACAAGGATCAGAACTTGATTAAAAGCAAATTTAAAACATAATCAAGTTCAAAGCTGGCTTTGAACAATTAGAACCAAAGGAATAGGCAGTCCTTCTGTCCTCTGGGGAGATATGGAAGCCTGGAATCAGGCTGTAGCAGGAAGATACTGGCCCGGACAAGGCTGGGACAGCTAGGGTTTGTAGCCTTAGTGCAGGCCTCAGGAATGTGGGGGAGCCATTCCTCATGTCCCCTTCTCTAAGATGGAGTAGCATAGGCTTCCTATGGGAGGTGCCATGAGAATGGCTCATGATAGGCTGACCAAGATGGGCGCCTGTTCCCATGATGCTTCTGTTAAAAATCATTCTGTATTTGTCATTGAGTGTGTACCATGGGCTGGCTGGTGTTGCAGCCTTAGAGGAGAGAAGGCATGTATCTGTCCTGTCTCTCAGCCAGGGATGAGTATGTGGGGTACAGGATGAAAGTTGGACCAAGACTCCAGGTCCCTGGCCATCCCCTCTGTAGTTAGAGTTGGCTGTTCCTGTAGTATTGGGGTCAGGGAGACCTCTAGTTGGGCTGACAAGCCGGGTATGGTAATATATGCTAGTCATCTCAGCCCATGAGGCACGAGCAGGAAGACTGGGAGTTTGGGACTAGCCTGAGCTACATACTAAAAACTTATTTAAAATAGAAGTTTGAATAAGGCAACCATGTTCCATAACTTGGAGAGGGGCAGGAAACCTAGGAGGCAGTGTGCAAACTCAGGGGCTGGAATGAGTAAGGGGTAAGGAGACAGAACAAGATGAAAGGGGTCCTATTTGGGAGAGGGAGTGGGATGAGTATGGTGTGCTGGCTGGGTAGACTTGACATGGCTTGGCACTCGTAGGTAGAGACCTTTGACCCCTTCTGTGACAGCCTGTATTCCAACTGACTCCCCATAACTGTGACCAGGAGATTCCCCCAAATCAGATGAGACTAGGCTTTCTAGGCACAGCTACAGGTTTGCTGGGTTCATAATCATAGGGAGATCTTTAGGAACCATTTCCCCTAGACTCAGAGGCTAGCCCCACTACTCTCTTCCATGCACATAGGTCACTTAAGACAAAGGAACTGTGAGGGACAGCAGGGTTCAGCTGCTGGAAAAGGAGACTCATTCTCTATTGGGTCTAAATATGGAGGATCTAGGTTAGCTGTCTTGACTTGACCCTGGCCATAGTTGTGGATGGATGTACTAATTTTTTTTAAAAATTGCTTTATTGAGATTTAATTGACAGCAAATCCAGTCACATTAAACATGCCTTTCAGTGGTTCTTAGTATAATTAGAGTCATGCAACTACCACCATAATCTAAATTTGGAAACTTTCATTACCATCAAAAGAAACCCTGTATTCACCAGCCCTATCCCCTCCCCACTAGCCCATGGCAATCAGTAAGCTAGTTTTCCATTTCTGTGCCTTTGCTGGATATATCATAGGAATGGGATCACACACATGGCCTTTGTCACTGGCTTCTTTCACTTGGTGAGATTCACTTGAGTTTATCCATGCTGTAGGGCACATTAAAACTTTTCCTTCCTTCCTTCTTTCCTTCCTTCCTTCCTTCCTTCCTTCCTTCCTTCCTTCCTTCCTTCTTTCCTTCCTTCCTTCCTTCTTTCCTTCCTTCCTTCCTTCTTTCCTTCCAACCAGATGTTGCTACCTACTACATGGGCTGGGGGCAGCTACAATGGTGCTTCTGATCGAGGGGCAGAATGGATGCCTCTTGCCCATTTATGAATGTCTCTGTAGCTCGTGAGGGGCCCTCCCCACCTGCTGTCCTTGGAGTGAGCAGGGGTCTGATTGCTTTATCAGGCTAGCCTGGCAGGTTTTACTTACCACACATGGAAACCCAGCGTCTGAGAGCTGCTACCTTTCTTAGTGTAAGTGGGAAGATGGAGGCCCGGAACAGGCAGAGAAATATTTAAGATTTGGGCAGAGCAGGAACTCCAGCCTTCCCTGTCTGCAGCTGACTCTGTGCTGTATCCTCATCCTCCCCCCCCCCCCCAGATCCTGCAGCCCACCTAGTGGCAGACTCTACCAACAAACCACTGTTCTGACCTGGTACTCACTCCACCGTCCACAGACAAGCAGGGGACCAAGAGGAATGAGAAAATTCCAGGCGCTGCAGGAGGGAGAGGCAGGACAGCCTAGGTCTGCCAGGTCACTTTGCATGCAGCCAAACCCAATTACAACTGTCACGGCTGCCCACAGCCCCACAGCACAGCCTGCTACTGATTTTCCTGCTGGAATTCAGGGATTCAAGTGCTCTGGTGAGAGAGAGGGTTGGAACACTGCCTTCAGGCAAGAACACTCCACCTTGACTTCCCTTAATGTTCTCAGGCTCCCAACACAGTGGCCTACCTTCAGGGCCTGGACCTTCCTGTCCAGCAGGCTCTCAATGTCCCCTGCCACCTTCTCCACCAATTTCTGTGGTTCATTCTCCTGCACTTCAAACAGGTTCCGATTGTCCTTGTAGATCTAGAAGGAAGCAGAGGTTAAGGGTGAGGCCAGAACGGTCTATCACTCCCATGCCATGGCCTCATCTGCTCCCTGCGTGCATATCTCAGTCCAGCCCTTACCCCTGTAGGACACTGGTTTTGGCCCCAACAAGCACAGAGTCCAGGGTCTTCATGATCCCAGGGGAGGGAACGCAGGCCTGGGCTCTATAGCTTACATCTGGGCTGAGGGTCCAGTGTAGGCTAGTTGGTGGCCAGTGTTGGTGGTTGATGGGAAGTTTGCCTTGTCTGGGCCTCAGGGGCCATGACTTGCACCCACTGTGTGCTATGAGCAGCAGCAGGGAAGGGCAGGCCGGATGCGAGGCAGAAGGCAGGGTGTATGGTGATCGAGGTGGAGCTGAAAAACATATATCATAAACCACATCCCAACATGAGGATGTTCTCACACTCACACCTGTACATATATGTACATATATGTACATATCCACGAACGTATCTCTTATGTGTGCACACTCACAGCTCTCCCCCACATAGCCTCAGGCAGCTGTGCCCCTCTTGTGGGTGCTGCCCTAGGCCATTTGCAGAAACTATGGAGAATTCTAGAAGCCCCTGGGGCTCCTCTGCCATTCAAGGCACAGAATATTGATGGAGATCGAGTAGGGAGAATTAATCTACCCATCTCCTTCCTTAAGAGGCACAGTCTCAGTACACATGCATGTGTTCGTGTAAATTGATGGCTAGTATGTGACATGGCCTGACACTGCCACCTGTGTGCACATGCCAGCGTGTGGGCTTTGGGGTGAGTGAGGCTGGGTCCTCTAGATGCAGCCTGGGAGCATATATGTGAATCCCAGAGGCAGAGTTCTGCAGGCATCTTTGTTCATGCTTGGGGTCTTGGGTATGTGCATCCATATATATGCATTTTACACCTGAGGGTATCTCCAAGCCTGATCTGGTCCGTGCCCCTATTTAAACAATCCCAGGAAGTCTGTACCCCAAGTTGGCTCCTTCACCACTAAAGGTCATAGACCCAGCTACTATGACAGAGCCTTGCCACCAGGCTATGCAGAGGTGGGGACAATGTGGAAACAGGAAGAATTGGTGGTGATGGGCAATAAGGAGGTGACGGAGGCAGGCAGGCAGGGAGTGATAAGGTCGAGAGTGACAGAAGACATGCAGAGATAAGGACTCTGCCATCTGACAAGAGGAGGGGCTGGGGGTTGGAGGCTGCCAGAGCCTCAGCTCTGCTGACTGCCTAGTGCCTGGCAATGCAAGGGTTAAAGCAACACAGAAAGCAGACTCAGGCAATCTTCTCCTCCCGCCATCCCCATCCCTCTCTGCTTCTCTTTTCTTTTTGTCCTTCTCTTAGAACAAAATAATTTGTGATGAAGTCGCTCCTTCCTACAGAGCTGTGGCAATTAGGGAGGTGAGTGGCAGGGCCTGGTTGTACAGCCAGAGAGGACTGAGGCTCTGGGTGGACACCTGGGCAGGTTGTTCCATAGGCCCCATGCTCAGCCTCTGGACCAAGGTCCTCAGATGGTCCTCTGTGACGGAGGCAGAGGAAAGGCAAGTAGAGAGCCAGTACCCTACGTTAGGGAAACGGAGAATCAGACAAAAGAACACAGTTCTGGACAAAGGAAGGAGTAACAAAGCCACATGCGCTATATTCCCTGACATATTTGCCTCAGGTTTGGAGGTTTAAAACACCCCCATTCCCTGCTTTGGAACATAGTCTGGTTGTATTGCAGTCAGGTCTCTACACAGCTGAAACAGCAGCCAGCTTATTTGTGCCAGCAGGGGGCGCAGCTGCCTGGCTTCATCAGGGCCAAGGGATGAAGTTCCAACACATTAGATTCGATTGTCAAGGTCATTCCTAGGCTTTGAGGCTGGTCTGCGCTGGCTTCCTGAAGATTGTGCGTGTCTTTTTGAAAAGCCTGGGAACCCCTTTTTCCGGCTTAGGATAGATACACTTTGACGTGTATCTACATGGCTACTGGGTTGGGGCCAGCAGTGGGAAGAGATCTGGTGTCAGGGCCACACTCCAAGGTCCCAACAGGTGACATGAAGCTGGGAGGCTGAGGTTCTTCTAAAAGTCACTGTTTCTGAATCCCCCGAGTTTGATATATCTGTGAGAATGGGAGTCCTTACAAGCCAACGAACAGCAGCACAGTTTATGTCTTTGGAACCTTGTACCCTTGCCACCACCACTGCTGTTTACTAACCAGGGCTGAGGGAGTAGTTTCAGTCCCCCACCCTGCCCCCACTCTTCTGCTAGATATGCCCGCTGAGAGCTGTTAAAAGACATCAGCTCTCATTCCCGGCTAGCCAACTTCTTTCTCCTGAGTTTTACCCAAATCCTGCCCCACACCCTCAACTCTCTCCCTCAGGCACCCTGTCCTTTTCCCTAACACTTCACTCTCCACCCTGAAGGAGATAACACAGGAGCCCAGACACCAGGGAGCCACTGATAGCACACAGAGACAGCTAGCTCTTTTGCTGTCCCCTCAAGCACCATGTCTGTGTGCAGAGGACACTCAACAAAGGCAGATGCCGGATGCCATGCTTTGGGACATGGGTTTCATCCCTCCGGCTTTGCTTGCAGATTTGTGAGCTTGCAGAGCCCTGCATGCCTCTGCCAGGCTTTCCTCCTATTCTACTTCTATCCAAGGACCTATCACGGGGTCCTTTTGCTGCCTGCTCTGGTGCCTGCATTTGAGGCCTGCATTTGAGGCCTCTTTGGACTATTGCTAGCAGGCCTCAGAAGCCATGCTGTCCCGGCTGTTCTGTCTTCCCATGAGCTCTAAATCCTGTCTAGAGTGAGGAAACGGATTGTAAGGGGTTTCTGGTGTAATGAAGACAGAATCCTAGTGGCTGTGCGAGCTGCCAGCCCAGCCGGTTCCCATTCCCAAATGAACCCTTGGTACGTAGCAACTCCTGAATGGCAGGCCCCTGGTGTCTTATACTTTCAACATTCCTTTGGGCCTGTTCCAGCTGCTTTGTTCCATGGAAGGGCTCTGAGCTCAGTCCTGAGCCCAAGGGAGAACTGAATGAGGTTCAGCAGGTGCTCCTCCTCAGCAGATAGGTCATCTTCACATTGATGTGGTCCAGGGAGCTGATTTCCAGCATGCACCCAGGAGGGAGCCCAGGGAAAGTGCAGTGCTTGGACTGTGCTAGTTAGCTTCCCATCAACACCAGCCCCTAGTCTTGGGACCAGCTGGGACATGGCAGAAAGGCCAGGGCACAGGGTGGAAGGCCTCAGCCACAGCAAGACCATATGACTGTTGGTTTCCTTGTCCCAGAGAATAATTTGGGGAAAAAAAATGCAATAGTTCCCATGGCAACACTGCCTCAGTGGTCCTCACCTTTATCTGAATAGCTGGTTTGATTTGAACAAAGGAGCCAATGGGTACCCGGGCTGCTGCAACTCTAAGCCATCCGTGTTAAGGCTTCATCCCACAGGGGATGGAAGGAAGGTGCTAGGACAGGGAGGCAGACAAAGCCATGTAGACACATGGGGGGAGAGAAGGAGATAGTGGCAGAGGGCCTGAGGAACAGCAGGGATGGTTAAGGCAGGAGGGACAATTTATGGGGTTGTATGGAGTCCCTTATATCATGTGCCTCTACCATCCTCTACCATGCTCTTCCAATCACTATTTTTAAAAATGTGTAAGTGTGTGTGTGCATGTGGAGGCCAGAGGCCAACATCATGTGGCATTTTCAATGGTTTTCCATCTTATTTGGAGGTGTGAGATATCTCTCACTGAACCTGGAACTCAGTGATTTGACTAGACTGGCTAGTCAGCTAGTCCCAGGGATCCTCTAGTCTCTACAAGTGTCCCTAGTGTTAACAAAGGTGCTAGAGTTTAACCTCAGATCCTTGTGCTTATGAGACATCTTCTCAGTCCCTACTTATAGTTGTGACTTGGTGGGGGTACCTTCTTCCCTTTAGGGTATTCTTTGGTCCTTCTGGGGATTTCAAACTTTCTGCCCAACCTCTTGCTTCCCAGGGCAGCTACATAAATGAGAAGTGAGCTTGCAGACCCTTGGATGGGAAACTTGAACACCTGTAGGATGGGAAGAGTCAGCCTCATCCCCAAACGCCAGGAACATTCAAAAAGCTGTCATAGGGGACGAAAGACCTCAGGACAAGTGGCATGGACAGACCCCATCAGGGGTACTTTATAAAGTCTCAGAAAGGTGGCAACAATGGGGCCCTGACCTGAGCCAGCTACTAACCTGCCCAGAGTGAGAAGGTTGAGCAGGAAGAGGGAGGAGGGAAAGAGATGATGGGGCAGGTGCTTTGCATACTTGAACTCACTGATTCACGATGGCCGCCGGAAGACAGTTCATTCTTGTCATCCCCATTCAACAGCCAAAGAGAGGAAAAGCCCCATGGCAGAGCTAGAAACTGAACAGGGCCAGTCTGATCCAAAGCCCTCGCCTTAGGGTACATCACAGTTCTGTCCTCTGCATCAGTCTCTAAATTTGAAGGTAAGACTTTTGAGAAAGGGGGGCATAAGGGTTTGAAGGGATGAACTGGGAGTTTGACCAACCAGAAAGGAGTTTGGGGCAGATGCAATGATACTGAAATGCTGGGGGCAGGTGGGAAGCCAGCCACTCCAGAAGGGAGGGGGGCAGAGGACTGGCAGCCTTAGCTGGATCCTCTAACCAACCACATAACCCTGGGAGTGAAAACAGGCACACTCTTGAGGCTTCTCCGCAGTGAAGGTGAACGGGCCCTAATCTCTGGAAAATTAAATCAGAGAAAAAAATGGAACAAGAAAGATTTGATGCAGGCTTGCCTCGCTTCTGTTTGTCTCCTCAAAGGCCCAGGCTCAGCGTGGGGCCCAGCTAGGTGCTCCAGCATCCCAGCCCCCATTCTGAGCCTGCTCACCTCCCCCCCACCCCCCCTCCGGGTGAGCAGCTGCTCCCTAAACCATTTCTTACCACATCTCTTAGTGTCTGATATAAAACAGCCAAGGTGGGTGTTTTAACTACCCAGCACTTCATGTGTCCATGATCCTAATGGGGAGGACCAGAAGTGGACTGCAAATGGCAGACCAGAATGCCTATGGAAGAGGCTCCTGGAGTCTGCCACAAAGGATCGGTGTTGACTGCCAGACTGGGCTGTGCTAGACATTAGGAAAGCCATGAGTGAAGGTCGTAGATAGCCCAAGACCAGCAAGGAGGCTAGAAGAGTGGAGAGCAGGCAGTGACCAGTTCAGGACCCCTAAGCCAAGCACTCAGAGCCAGAGTGAAGCCTCTGGCCTCACCCCTAGTATGCTGCTTAACCAGGCTGCTATCTTCATCAAGAGTCAGGACATCCCACTAATCACTGTTGAATGGGAAGAGCGATGCATGGCCACGCACCTGGAGTTCTTTCCCACGTAAGCACCTAAGACAGATCTGGTACAGGCCCCACCTTATTGGGACTAAGAGGGTGCCCCACATTAGGTACATGAAAACCCTAACGCAGGGTGTTCTGTGACTGAGAACTCCCCAGGCAGCTTTAGTTGCCAGGAACAGAACTTACAGTTGGACAAGGGCAAGGGGCCACTGGAGCCCTCAGAACACAGTCAGTGCCTGGGCAGGAGCGTGCACCACTCACTAGGCTTTCTCACTTGCTCACAGACTGCCACCATTCCATGATGGGTTGGTTTCATGGTGGGTCATATATGGTGTATTGTCACAATCAGGGCTTGTATACTGTGACATTGGTTGTCACACTGCTAACAAGTGGGTAGAGATTGCTGGGGGAACACTGTCTAGAGGGTAATCAGAGACAGATGTAGCCAGGCCATTACAATCCAGTCTTGCATACAGGGGAGGACTTTCTGCTATAGGTGATACCTTTCTTGTCCCTGCCCTACCTGCGCAGCCCACATTCCTGAGGGGGCATGCCATATTGGTGACATACTCTGCGTGAGCCTGGGCAGGGGAGAAGGGCCCAGTGGCTCTCTGGTTTGGGCCCTAAGAGGCGGCTGCTAAGAGCTTTCATAGGCAAGCTCACCCATCCCCTTCACAAAACTCAAGGAGGGGGGATAAAGTCCCTCCAACCACCCCCAGCAACGCCTCCCTGTTTTTAAAGTTAAAGTTTAGTTGACTGTCATCCATTACTGCAATTAGTACATTATGTCTAATTATGCAATTAGTGTAAAAAGTGCACTTGCCGCTGAGAATGGGAAATTACGCTGCCTCGTTACGCGTAAAATCCATGTCATAAAAAGGCTCAATCTCTTGTTTTTCAAAAGACACAAAACCCAACACAAAACAATAAACCAAAAAATAAAAAAAATCATCCCAGCTCGACTGGGGCCAGTCTAAGAAAATGTCCCTAAGGTGGTTCTAGGGAGGTTCCTCTCCCTGTATGTCCTACCCTACACAGGGATAGAGGAAGCAGAGCCCATTTCTGGGCGTGGCACTGTCTTTGCTTCTCTGAAACAAATGTGGATTTCTAAAGGGGTTTGTTTTCAGTTTGTTTCTTTTTTGAGACAGGATCCTTGCTACTTTGTAGCACAGGCTACGATCTAACTCCTGGTCTTGTTACTTTGGCCTCCTAAGTACTGTGTTTGTAGGCATTTACCAGCCCTTCAATCCTACTCTGACTTTAAAGTCTTGGTAAACCTGATTGTTTACTGAGTCCTGTGTCTCATGTGGAAAAGTCTTGGCTTCCACCACCAACTTCTAACATGAGAAGTCCTTTCTGCAGCGTTCCTAGGGTTACTGTGAACAGAGAAACCTTTCTCACCCCAGGAAAATTAAAGGAACTTTCTTATATCCAAGATTCCCCAATTCCTGGAAGAATCCATTGCTTAGTGAGTAACAAGTTCCTTGTCACAGGAACTAATGCAAGCAAGCCCAGCTGTCAAGGAGGCCAAGGGATCACACAGAGTCACCCCACACGGTGGCTTGGCTCCAGGATACTATAATTAGACAACATATTCCCATGGCCATATGCCTACGTGATACTCAAGTGTGTGGCTAAATTTTACCTACATTCTGGCTCTCTTTGAACTGAGGAGATGTTCTGGGACAGGCAAAAAAGATTAATCTTTGTTTTATGTGTACAGTGTTTTACTTACATGTATGTCTGTGCATCGTGTGTGTGTCTGGTGCCCAGAAGCCAGAAGAGAGTGATCCCCTGGAACTAGAGTTGCAGATGATTGTAAACTGTCATGTGGGCGCTAGGAATTGAACCCAGGTCCTCTGAAAGAGCAAGAAGTCCTCTTAACTACCTAGCCATCTAACTCTTCAGCACTGAGAGAGGTTATGGCTCTCCCTGCCCCACCCCAAATGGCCCAGTCCATGAGGAATGGAGAGAGAGTAGACCTTAGTGTATTTCAATACCAATTTTTTTTCTGGATTTTTTTTGGTTGTTTTTTTTTTGGGGGGGGGTGTTGAGACAGGGTTTCTCTGTGTATTCCTGGCTGTCCTGGAACTCACTCTGTAGACCAGGCTGGCCTCAAATTCAGAAATCCACCTGCCTCTGCCTCCCAAGTGCTGGGATTAAAGGTGTGCACCACCACCGCCCGGCCTCTGGATTTTTCAAGATAGGGTTTCTTTGTGTAGCCTTAGCTATTTGCTCTTATAGACCAGGTTGGCCTCAAACTCAAAGAGATCCGCCTACTTCTGCCTCCTGTGTGCTAGGATTAAAGGAAGGAGCCATCACTGCCCAGCTTCAATATCAAATTCTAATTGGCCAAAGCCACTCATGACCCATATCCAAGGTCACAAGCAATAGCTCCAGTATGGGCCACTTCATGCCTGCTAAGGAGGTCCTGGGTAGCATCCCTGAGTCCTTACCTCCAAGTTCCCACCACTCTTTGACTCAAAATTCTCCACTGGGCTTGGAGGTACATGATGCAGTGATATGGGGACACCATCATGATGAATATTTGCCCAACCTCAAGGGTTGAGCAGATATGTCCTTCTGCTGCTACCACTGCCTAGATGATGTGCACAGAGCAGAGAGCTTGAGACATACTTCAGCATCCCCAGGACACGGGCCCAACAACAGAGCCCATGCAGCTGCACCTACTGCAGTGTGTACCTTTCTGTTTGGAGTGTGCTGAGATGCCAAGAAGGTAGCTGGGGTATAGAAGGAGTGGATTCGGACCCCACTGGAGCAATGCCTATTCTTTAAACTCAATACAGGGGTTCCTTGAAGCCCCAGATGGAGCTTTAATAGCCAGAAAACCAGTCCTGACCCAGCACAGTCATATGACCAGCTGCCAAAGAGACTCTGCAACACCCTGTCTCCCACATTTGGCTTGGGAAAATATCAGCAATTCAAGTCTGAGGTGAACCAAACTTTAGGCAAGATCCAGGGGCTCCTGCTCACACTCCCCTCCCTGAGCTGGGAGCTGCCGGCTGTTGAGGCAGCTGGGAGTGAAGCTGTGCCCAGCATACCAGCTGGCACGGGGGAGTGCGAGTAAACACACCCGCACTTTCCCAACTCATAGAAGTCGCGGGTGACGGCCGGCTGGTGTGGGTGCCCATGTTTATGAGAAACAGATTGTTTGTGTCGGCATCTGTGGCCCCTTGCCACCCACCCTGGCTGCACTTTCTCACATTGCCTTCCCATCCAGTTGGCTCGTATTTTCTTCCCATGGGAATCATATCAGCCACAGAAGGACAATGACAGTGGTGACAAGGTCCTCTGTGTAGCCCCACGGGGCTTGGTGTATAACCCTAAGTCCCTTTAACAATTCCAGGGTTACTACTCCCATTTTACAGTTGAGAAAACCAAGGATCTGGGAGCCAGATATATTGTCCGGAAACTCCAAAGGATGCCCCCATGGCAGGGGGCTTCTCTGAACCATCATCATTGCTAGCCCCTGGGTACATTGCTATTCTCTCGGCTGCCAGATGAGCCAAGTCTGCTCTGTACATCCTCATTCACTTGCATGATCCTGCCTCAGCTTGTCTCTGCATGAGGACCTTGCCCTCAGAGGAAGGAATGAGCTTTCTTTCACTGACAGCCCTAGCAGAGAGACCAGGCCCCATGGCTGCCTTGCTGCCTTGTCTCTTTAACTCTTTCTCTTCTCTGCCTCATTCTTGAGGGGTCTATAAAATGGACTGAAGTGAGGCCTCTCTATGACCTCTTAGGAGCAGAATGCTGGGCAGGGTCTAAGATCTGGGGTGGGCAGATGCTCAATGCGCCTTTGGTGGGCTGGGGAGGGAGGCTTCTAATTATTTCATAGATCCAAGATGTGACCTCATTTAAACTGACAGCTTTGAGAAGGCCCTTAGCTATACAGATCTCATGGGAGACGTCCATTTCTCATCCCCTAAAGTGAGCAGAAATTCACCCTATAAACTCTTGCATGAGATGGGTTGGAGTTTTGGCCTGAAGCATGGTTCTAAAAGCCAGAGAGCAAAGGACAGATCCTGCTTCCTCAGCCTGCATGGCCTCCATGTCACTGGGATGATCCAGCAGAGAGGGCTTAGTGGCACAGGGTCTGGGACAGGTCCCTCAGAGACACCAGAGTGGTTAGAAACAAACCTTGCTCAGAGGGAGTCCCCTAGTTAGGCTTCCTTGTTCATATGCCATCATAACTGGTGACAAGGCTGGCTGCTTTGTTGTCCCAAAGATGAAGAAATTGAAGTGCCACAGGGGTCAGAGTCTGTCCAAAGGTAAAAAAATCTCCCCATCCCTTGTACCTTTGCCCTATGATTTGAATTCCAGCCCTGCTCCCTCGGTGTCACCCAACAGTGACTACATCTGCTACAGCCTTTGTCACGAGAGAGGCTGCCAGGGCTGTGGAGCTGGCTGACTTTGTGAAAACATGAGATCTTCACGTGGTACCAGTGGGCATAAAGGCAGAGATGGCGGTAAGCCCCGGTCGTGGTCCTGTCTCCCTACGCTGCGTCAGGAGGTCCCTCTGGAGTAAGGCCGTCCCCGTGTTCTTGTCTCACACCTGTCTCTACAGACAGCTTCAAACATGCCTGCTGGGGATGGAGAGATTGCTAAGCATTTGCTGCTCTGACTCGGGTTCAATTCCTAGCACTCCTGTGGAAGCTTTAACTATCTGTAACTCCAATTCCAGGAGATCTGCTAGCCTCTTTTGGCCCCCACAGGCACAAGGCATTCACATGGCATACCAATATAAATGCAGACAAAACACCTGTACATATAAAACAATGATTAAAAATTAAGAGAAGAAAAGCACACACGCCAGAGACTATGTCACACTGTTGGCTTTACCTCCTCTCTCAAACCCAGCACCCAGGGAGCCATTTACAGATCCCGCTTCTATCTTGTGTTTACACTCATAGAGGACGCCTGTCGTTGATGGCCCCAGGCCTGTGTAAGGCTCTGTGGGTCTTCCATCCATACCTCAAGAGGTGTTCTGAAGCCACCTTAAAACATGGGCAGTGCTTTAAGCAGTAGAGTTTTGCAGCTTCCAGAGGCCCAGGGCTACCCAAAGGTCACAGCCCTGACTCCTCCCGTGGAACACACCACTGCAGAGGCTCCTAATGATGTGGGGGATCTGACAAGAATAAAGACACGGCATCGTCAACAGTGGCCTCTGAGCTGGGTCCTAGCAGCTTGCCCCCCAAGTCCTCAATGCAGTTGATCACATGGCTCGAGTCTGAGGTAGCAATAAGGCAGTGGGGGTACCAGAGCCAAGCTGGTGCTGCCCATGCAAAGGGTGCTAATGAGTGCACGAGGAGCACCTACATATGATACAGGGAGCACTCACACCTGATAAAAGGAGCATCCACACCTGAGCCACAGTGCTTACTTCCTCTGACAGTAACTCACAGCTCCGTTTTTCACTTTTCTTCCTTTCCTACTCTCAGCTTATAGCTCTTCTTGAGTTTTATGTATCCTTGTAAGTGCCTTTACATCTTCCGCGGAACAAGTTGAAAGCATAAAGAAACCAACAGGACCCAGACACCGGGGCCTTTTGCACATACCAAAGATATGACGAGGACAGGTACACTTGGGGATATGAGTGCACTCAGGACACACACACACACACACACACACCACACCACACACATCACACACCACACACACACACACACACACACACACACCACACCACACACATCACACACCACACACACACACACACACACACACTGGGGGCACAAACCCAGAGGGGACGCACGCACACACTCTCTCTCATCATTCATAGCTTTCCTAAGCCTTCACAGAAAGCTCCCTACTCTGATTCAGAAAAATGCTGGTGCCCATCACTCAAAGATTTCCTGAGCTGGGGCCAGTGAGCTGCAGACCTGCAACTGATGGGTGTTCTCAGCAGGCTCTGCTTCTTCTCCCTTTATTTCACTGCTGGGGGAGAGGGAGGATACCTGACACCTGCGGCTCCAGCTTCTTTCTCTATGAATGTGAGAACTCCAGCAACCGCAGGAGTCAGCATTACCTTCTGTGGGCCTGAGCAGTGTTTGCCATGCAAACCAACTGTGCAAACAGGACTGATAGCCTGGCAGCTGGCAAACACTGGCAGGCCCTCAACCTGAATGGTCATGAACTTCTAAATAAGTGTGCGGTACTCAGGAGAACAGATGCTATGCATGGGCCCCCATTCTATGTGGGCCACCTCCTCGCCCAGCTTTGGGGACAGCTGAAAGGTGTTGATGATTACTGCAGGAATATTGGCAGGGCCAAAGCAAACCTCCATTCTAGCCACTCACTGTGTCACATCCACACAAGCCCCTGTTGCTGTCCCTGCTTTGTAGATGGGACAACTGACACACAGAGAGTAATCGCCTCAATGACCATGAGGTCTAACCATGCATATAGAAAGAGACCCTGGCCCAGACTCAGCCCCATGTCCCCACCAACTAGTCTTCAGGAAACCACTCACCTGCCCCCTCAACCATAGATCTTGGGCCACTTGTCTCAGGCTATGAAAGTCATGACCGCTGTGTCCTGGGTTTGCAAGTCCATCCCGTTTTAAACATCCTGTAGAGAACTGTTCCTCAGAGAGAGCTGAATGAATGATCAACAGAAAGCCAACCTCCTCACATCAAAGAGTCCTTGTTCATCTGCCTGAGGTTGCCCATTTAGATTTACTCAGGATTTCCACTGAAGACTTGGTCTGCTCAGTGGCTCCTCCTATGGGCAGCAGGGGAATTCTGCATAATTTCTAGGCTGAGACCCAGGGGGAGTGACTCTTGAAGTTCTGTTTTTTTTTTCAGAGTGATTGTGGGAAAATCCAACCTCAGACAAGGCCAAGTGTCAGCTTCTGGAGGCGGGTTCAGGGTAGGGAGGGACATTTGTGTCTCCTACCCCTTGCTGAGACCTGGCATGAGGGTGTCTGCCAGTGCAGATTCTCTGGGGACATAATGGGTTACCAGGCAGACTTGGGGCTACAGGCCTGAGTGTCCACATATGCTGTGACTTAGCCCCTTCCATTTTCTCATGGCCTAGACATCTGGCAGATCTCCACAGTGACAGAACCTATGGCTCCCACACCCTCTGTTCAGCAACCCCCAGCCAGAGGGAGGGAGGCCTGAGCTTTTCGCTCAATCAAGGACTCCCTGAGCAAGGAGGTGGTGATGGCCATGATGCCAGGAGGACAAGAGTGGAACAAATTGCCACAATTATGTAAGGCAGCCCCATTTCCTCCTTAGCAGGCACAGGAGAAGAGACAGCCGTGTCCTCCCTTACCTCATTCCCACTGGGCGTTCTGGGAGACCCCCTAAAGTACCCACTAAGAGATGTGCTAAGCAGGGTCTGTGACCTGATCTTCCCAGGAGTGTCAGGGAAGGCTCGTGAGCTAGGCTCAATCAATCACTTGGTTTTCCTGCCTGTACTCTGGGCTGGGCTGTACCCTACACTCTTGCCTCTGCCACCAGAGGACCCTAAGTTCCTCCATTTTGTAGCTGTAGTCTGACCTGTCACACCCACAACTAGAGGTCTGCCCAGGACTATTCCCAGGACTCCCCCGGTTCTGTCCCTAGAGCCAGGGTAAGAGATAGACCATCTGTGTCCTCTGCATGGCCTATAGACTGTTCTGCCCCCAGCCTAAGCTACAGTTACCACTTCCCATCCTAGGACTAGAGATGTCCCAAGCTGGAGTCCCAAGGTGGTGACCACAGACAGCTCTGACTCTTTACTCCTCCCCAGCATAACCTAGGCAGTCCCTGCATAGGACCCTCTGCCGGTTAGACCTGGTATATTCTGCCCTGGAGGATGTCATGCAAAGCAGGCTGAGAAACCCTTCCTGTACAGTGCATTCTCAGCAAGGCTCAATGGAGCCCAGGCTATCTGCTCTTTATGGTTATACTCCTGGCATGTTTAAGGCTGCTAAACTGCAAATTTATTTCCACCATAAACCCAGATAATGGAGGAGCCAGTGTGTGTGTGTGTGTGTTCCCTCCCATGCCTGTGCACTTGCACATAAGCATGGCTATTACACATATGTTGAATGCACACCATGTGGGTGGTACCTAGCAGTATGTACACACTTTTGTGTACATTAGGAGAGTGATGATGTTCCAATGGGTAGCGCATGTCAAACAAATGTCCCAGTGAATGTGTGTCTTCAAGTGCTTGGAAGAACCATTATGCATGTCTCTAGATACACATGTGTGTGTGTGTGGGTCTGTATCCAGGGTCATATGTACATGCTGGGAAAAACGTCTGTGACTGACAGGGGAGGAATCCTTCCTTCCGTGGACAAAGCCTCATGTCCTGGAGTCTTTCTGCTCAAACCCAGGTCTCTTTCCCTTTCTCCCTTTGTCTTAGAGACTAGAGCTCTTCCTTTGCCACATGTTCAGGCCCAGGCAACCCATAATCTCCCACTAAGGATCCAGGCTGCAAAAGAGCCTTATCACAGAAACTCAAGGGCAGGACACAATAAAGAATCTGTTAGCATCCTTCCTACCACCCCCCGTTTCCAGCAAGAGTATCTAGAAACATCATGGAAATGGTTGACTGCTTGCTGGTGGTGGGCTAGAGAAAACCACCTTTCTCTGAACACTACAATTAAGGACTGTTTCCCCCAAAGCAGGGCCCTCTCTAGTCCACAGCTTAGAAGGGGCTCTGTCTCAACTGCAGATGTCACTGAACTTCATGTGTAGGCTTGTTGAACTTTAGAGTGTACTTTTAAAGGCTCCGATGCCCCACTGAGGGGCTTCGCCGAGTCTGATTAAGATAAAGCCTCCACTAACTCATGACAAGCCTGCAATGCAATGAGCCCTGATGACGACATCCGAGACAAGCAGGTAGACACACAGGCAAGTAGGCAGGCAGGAGAGGGGCAGCAGGAATCAGGTCCATATGCTGCTAGTGCCCAGCTAATGGGCTAACAAATTAACAGGTCTCCCCTCTGATGAATGAGCAGCAGGCCAGGAGAGCTGGGGGATGGGCCACCTCCCTTACAGCAAGCCTTAGGCTCAGCCTTGTCTAGTATCTCTGGGTACCCCAGTTCTGACATGCTGAGAGGGATATGAGTTTTGGGTAGAGGCTGAATATAGTCTGTGGGCAAGTGGAAGGCAGAGAGGGCAGCCCACTCCAGGATGTGGACCTGCAGAATTGAAGGAAGGCTCTGTCTGCGGTCCTGCTGTCTGAAAAGCACCTTTAAGACGGAGGGGTAAGGAGAGACACAGACCTCTTCAGACCCTCTTTGCATTGCTTCCAACACACACTGTGGCCTCTTGGCCTTGAAGGAGAAACCGAGCAAGTGGGAGCCCAGTCCCAAGTCATGCTCTCCACACTTGCTACATGGCACCTTGGACTTGGGAACTGGAGGACATAGGGAGAGCCTTCCTTCTGGGTCCTGTGGGTCTGCTCATGCCCTGGAGCTGCTTCTCTTATACAATGACAGGGCTGTAGCCTCTCAAGTGCATGGGCCACAAAGGAATCATGGAGTCGGAGGCACAGGCTGCATGCAGGGGAAAGAACGACTTCCAGAGATATTAAGTCTACATGCAGAAGGTGGTTCAGCAGAAGCAGACCCTCTGGTCTTATCTGGTCTTCTTTGACTGACAGTTGGGCTGAATGGTCCCTTCTAACTTGAGGGCCTTGTGTCTTCCTTTATGCACCTGAAATGGGTGGGACATATTCTGTGATAGGAGACAATATAGGTCCTTTTGAGAGCCTCTGGCCAAGGAAGGGAACCTCAACCCAGGACCCAGGCTGTCCATGGGCTCCTTGTGCAAACAGCCCCAAGCCCCTGCCTGCACCCTCACCTCCTGCCTGCCTGCCTGCCCGCCGCCCTCTGCACTCCCCGTGTAAACAGAACCCGCCCGCACTCTCTCCCAGGGGCTGCTAATTCCTCGCCAGAACTGCTCGGACGTGAAATTGGAGTGAGACAATGTGTGTTTAAGGAAATGAATCTCGAATCTTAAGAGGCTCGGGGAGCCCGCCCTGCACCCCCATCACTTCACCCACCCACCCACCCAGAGCTGGAAAAGGCATACTTGGCATCCTGGAAGAGAAAGGCGGAGGTGACATCCAGTGCCAAATTAACAGCCGCCACAGCCAAATATTGTACTTGCTTCCAATTTTCTTTTATTTTTTGAAAGAAAAGGCTTTTACAAAGTGAGAGAGGCTGTTGGAACACTAAGGCTGATGACGGGTTTTAACTGGCATGCCACCCTGCGCATGCCCGGCTCAGAGCCTTCCTTTTCTCTAGCACATCAAGGTTTCCCTTTGCATGGCCACACCCATAAGGCACGAGTCCTTCTGTTCCCACCCCTCTACACCAGCCATAGGCTGATGCTGCAGGAATACTCAGCCAGTGCACCAAACATGGACATGGGATGTACCTATGAGCCATCTTCAGGCCTGCACAGGGCTCTTTCAAACAAGGAATGTGCCCGGGGTGCTTGGATCTGCCTTGTTCACAAGGCGTCAACCAAAGGAACCCATCTATGGCCTTGGCAAGGGCTCTTTGACCAATCTGGGGTAGCCTTCAGTGTCTTTACCATGGACAGTCACCTGTCTGAGGTGGCCTCGTCACGATTGTTCTTCTCCTTACCAGGGGCTCTTTCTAAGCATAGCTCCCCAGCTGCCTAATGATCTTTTACTCTTTGGTCACTTTGTTGAATAAATGTCACTAGTGCCAGTCCAGCCTGCCCCCATCAGCCATTAATTAATTAACCCACTGAGAACAGGCTTCACAGATTTCTCCACTTGCCCAGTACACAACACTATTTCTTTCCCAGACTCCTTGCCTGAAGACTCAGAACACTTTTTTTCTTTGAGTCAGGGTCTTTCTTCATAGCCCAGGCCCTCAGGAACTCACCACTCTATCTGCCTCCTACTTAATGAGATTACAGGGGCCCCAGACAACTTTGGCTTTATTGGCAAGGCAGACTTGACTCATGTCTCCCATTTCCTCAGACCCAGATTGCCCTTGGTGTTGGTTTACCTGTATGACAAGACTCCCACCTAGACAGCCAACAAAGCTCCGCCCTGACCCATGTGTGTGCAGCCCAGAGCTCACAACATGCTCCACTACCACTCTCAGGTCTCACTGCATCCTGGGAACTGGAGGTGTGGCAGTGCCCTGCTGAAATGTGTGCCACTGCCTGAGAGGACCCTATGGGCTTGCCTGAAGGCTCAGAGCTGGTGAGCAACAATCCAGAATGTGGGGCGGAGTTACATGTCAGGTCAAGTTCTTCTTGTCCGCCCTCTCGGCCCCCAGCTATGCCAGGGGCACTGATGCTGAGCGATTTCCTTTGAGTCCATGCCCACGTAGAAGGGAGCAGCTCCCTTGAGCTCTGGGTAATATCAGAAAGGACAAAGGCTTGGTCCTCCGGCCTCAGCTGGGGACATCTCTGAGGGCTCAGTCCATTCTAGGTGGAACCAGTTCAGGCTTTGGTCAAGAGTACATCACAGTCAAACCTCTTCAGCTGCCCAATCAACCCTGCTTCATTTGCCAAGTAAGTAATCTGTGCAGACCAGCTCCACCTCAGGTTCTAACTCCAGGGAACTGGCCCATCATAGCTGGTGGCAGAAGGCAGATCCAATAGCGGGCACTGTCTAACTGTCAAAGAGAACCTCACTGTGGAGGTAGGTAGGGCACTAACAATTCTGGCATGTGACAGGGACAACTGATCAAATGCTCACCCATCGTGAACAGAGGTGGGACACTTACGAATGGGAGCGATATTTCAGGTGGCTGAGGCGCTCAGGGGAGTGTAATTATAAGGACTGTGGAATGGGATGCTGTTGCTGTAGGCTATTGCTACTTTGGAGAGACAATCAAAGACTGAGTGCGATTAATCATGAATTTAAGGTGAAATGTGAAAGTCAGAAGCCCCTTTGGCAGGATATAAAAAGACTCTCTCATCTCTTGCAGCCAAAGGCAGAGGAGCTGAGGGTCAGGCACGAGGCTTAATTATAAGAGTCAAGGATCCTGAGGGGGTCACCGTCACAATCCCACCAGGTTGGTGACACAACAGCCAGGACCCTGATTAGAGTCCTGAGTCGTGGAATGGGGGCATCTGAGTCACTGCACTTAGGAACCTTGAGGTCCCATAAACTCTGCACCTATAGAAGAGACACCCTACCATTCCACAAAAAGCTGAGATTTCCCATGACGGACTTGGAAAGGCCTATATTCTTGTCTAGG
The DNA here is from genome assembly GCF_011762505.2 of Arvicanthis niloticus. NCBI lineage: Eukaryota > Metazoa > Chordata > Mammalia > Rodentia > Muridae > Arvicanthis > Arvicanthis niloticus. Next base: position 27,630,733 of record NC_047678.1, on the reverse strand, counting down.
AGTTAATTTCCAAGGAATATGTCCCAAACAAAGGCTTTTCTCTCTTCCTTTGATCCTTCTACACATCACTTCGTACCCAATGCACGCTCTCTCCCATCCTCACTATCATGCTTCTCACCAGAAGTATTCTTCTCTCTGCCCTAGCTGTCTCCAGAGCCTTCCTAACAGCCTAATAGTCTGTCTATCCCACCAGGTCCTTTTAACCTCTCTGTGACATATACATGTATATGCCTGCATGCACACACGTGCACACGCACAGGGTCTATAGTGTGTTACATGCTTTGGTCTCTTGACATTCAAATATCACCTGAATCGGGCAGAGACTTGGACTGCCAAACCCTTGGCCAGTCAACAGAGGCTGGAGAACTGTGGGCTGTGGGACCTCCGCATCCCTTCCCTAAGCCAGTGTTTCATATCTCCCAGCCCCAAACCAAGGTCACACACCCTTCAGAGAGGTTTGATTACGAGGCCTTTGTCCAGGCAAAATAAAATAAAATAAAATAAAATAAAATAAAACTCTAAGAATTTTATGATAGGAATTCACCAGTCCACGGTCTCAGGGAAGAGGATTGAAAATCCATCTGATTCTGATGATGACGACGATGATGATAATTCTTCCTTTTCTCCTCTTTCTGTGATGAAGATTGACCCCATGCCCTTGTGCATGGGAGACAAGGGCCCTACCACTGAGCCATACAGTCTTAGTTCTCTCTTTACTTTGTTTTTCCTCAAAGACAGGGTTACTCTGTGTTGCCCTTATTGCCCTGGAACTCACTCCATAGACCAGGCTGGCCTTGAACCTGGTCTTGTGCACTACCAGGTACGTGTACCACCACACCCACCCCTTCCCTTTACTTTTTGGGACTCAGTCTCATTAAGTTGCCCAGGCTGGCCTTGAACTTGTGATTCTCTCATCTCAGCCTCCCAAGTAACTGGGATTGTAGGCCTGAGCCACCAGGTATAACTATCTTTCTGGTTGCTGTACCCATGCTTTCTGTAACTGCTGGTTGAACAAGCCAGAGGGCTGTCAAGGGGCTCTGGCACCTTAGAGGAACTAGCTTACACCGGGTTAGATGGATTTCATGGAGCAAGTCTTGAGTTTAGACATGCAGAGGTACATGGAAAGATGTTGCAGAAAGAGGGAATTGTGAGGTGGGGGTGGATAAGAAGCCCTGGTTTGGGGTGATGAGTCAGGCAAGAGGGGTGTGACCTGTGTGAAGGTCGTGGTGGACACAGCCAGGTTCAGGTCCTGCGTCTGTTTCAGAGCCTCCCCCTTTACTGAGTCCCATATCCATCCCCCCACCCCACCCTCAGGTTCCGGTGCCTGCGCTGAATGGCCAATGAGGCCATCTGATTGGCTCATCAAGGGCAAATAATAGCTTTTGCTGAATTCAGCTGCAGCCAATCAGAGGCAATCAAGCACACAAGAGGCCTGATGGGCCATACGGGCGGGCGCACCCACAGGCACCAGAGCTGGCCCCTCCGCCTGGCTGTGGAACCCTCCCCCAATCCTCACGTGTTTGAGAACTAGGGTGGGGGGTGGGAGGTACAGTGTCCAGGAGGAAAAAAAGAAAGAAAGAAAGAAAGAAAGAAAGAAAGAAAGAAAGAAAGAAAGAAAGAAAGAAAGAAAAAGAGGAAGGGGCCCAGCTGGACTCCGGAGCATGATCTTGGCACCTGCTGTGCCTGAGAACTGGAAAAACTGTTAGCTGCTGTGGTAACTTGGGAAGAAGACACTTTCCAGCCCAGCACAAGGCAGCCTGACTTTCAGGCCCCACAGCAGCCTCCCAGTGTCACAGTGACTCCCTCGGTGTCAGTACAGAGTCCTTGCCTCTTCCCTAAGGAGAGCGGAGCCTCCAATCAGGCCCCAGGAAAGCAATTTTTCAATCTTCAACTGCAAACACTAATACCGCTGAAGCTAATTTTACAGATTTCCACTTCCAGGCCTTGCCTTTGTCCCAGAATCCCTTAGCCTGGGAGATTAGCAGTTTAGAGACTGGAAAAAAAAAAAAAAAAAAAAAAAAAAAAAAAAAAAAAAAAGTATTTTAAAATTCAGCATAAAACTCTCTCTTACACTCAGTGAGCTAAAAAAAAAATTCTTTTTTTTTTAATTGGAAAGGAGCCTGTTAGTGAGGGGAGGAGCCAGGTCCAGTTCCTGCTGGCAATGGACTACCAGCAGGAGGAGGAGGGATGCTTTCGGAACCCTTGGACCAGACCCTACGCTCAAACCAGCAGCTGTAGATAAGGAGAAAGAGTTGGAAGACCTGCTTGTGGAAAGCCTTTCTGGCAGCACTCTGAGGCCCTCAGCTTGAGCTGTGCATGTGCCCCCTCTGAAGTCTCCCAGGATCTCCCTGATCCCAATCCAGAAGCCTTTCCAGCTGTAAAAATGGGCTTCTGGCATCAGGGCTAAGACAGGCCAGTGGCCCGCTGCCCATTTTACCAATAAAAGTTGATTTCACTCCAAAGCAGACCCTTTCTGGGCCTCAGTTTCCCCAATAAATCGAAGTTCAATGCCCCTGACCATGTCCATCCAGTGCACATGAAGTTCATTAATGTATACTGAAAGCCCCACACCCGGGCCAATGCCAACACAGACAGGCACAGGATGCTCTTAGCAGAGCTCATTCTGTGAGTACCCCTCTATTGCATCTCTTGCAGATGAACAGCGTAATCACTCCACTCTCCGGGGGCCACAAGCTCAGAAACGTCCTAATGAAAAATAAATGTATTTACAGGGAGACGTCAAAGCCGCCAGGACCAGTCAAAGTAATATGCCTGCGACTGGCGCGTGGACTTTTATTTCTTCCCCCTCCACGCTCCAGAGCTGCTCCTGCGGCGTGGAGAGATAAATATTTTAAATAGCGACACTTTGGCAATGTATGGTTATGCAAGACAAGGAATAATTAGAAAATAAATTACTTTTTTTAAACACAGTGTTACAAACATCGGGCGCATCAGATTACTGCTTTATGCAGGCTGAGGCAGCGTGGTTTGAGGAGGCCAGCGCAGCAAGGACCCCAGGGAAGATCTTAGCCTGTCCCTGAAGCCCCCAGATGGAAACGCTCCTCCCTCCCCGCTCTGGGAGGCTCCCAGAATTGAGCTGAAGACCACACTTGGCAGCTTCCAGAAAATCTCGGCAATGGAAAGGCTTCCTCCGGCGTCTCACCAGCAGTAGGCACAGACTAAAAATAGTTTAATCTCCTTGAAAGCAAAAGGAGCAATCAGCAAAACAGACACTCGGGCCTGCATGCCCACTCCTCCTTGTGCTCCGCTCCATCCAGCCCAGCCTGTCCCCAGAGCCAAGCATTGTCAACTTTTGACAGATTCCAACAGGGCAGGGTTTCAAAGCCCATTCACCCTCCCACCAGTGCTGTCGTGGAGGAGTACCACCGACCAGTACCTCCTCTTGTCATCAGCCCAGAACATTATGTGTTGTTTAAAATTCGAGACACCCTAGGAAAGAATCAGGGCATGTACTGTTAACCTGGCTTTCTAGGTGAAGAAACTGAGGCATGGAGGGATGCACTCACCAGAGAAGGTCCTGTGCAAAGGCGAAGGGCTTGGCAGACAGGAGGTGGTGGCTTTTAATAAGCACTGAACCAAAGTCTCCATGCTTAGTTCCCATAAAGCAGAGGGCAAGAAAAGGCAAGGACTTACTGGGCGGGGGAGAGGAGAAGTTCACAGGATGGACCAGCTCTCTTCACGGCTGAGTGCATCTGTCACACAGATGTATCTCACCTACAGCAACTTAGCACAGCAGTTTGACTACATCATTTTCACCCATTGACCTGGGATGCGATCTGGATCTAGTGTTCTGGCCCCAGCTTGCTGTGTGACTGAGAGCCTGTCTTGACCCTCTCTGGACCCCAATTCCCCAGAAGGACAGTTCCCCAATGTCGTGACAGGATTCATCAGGACTCTTGCTGTCCTCCTAGGCCCACTCTTACATTTGTCTCTCCTCACATAGTCCCACCTATTTTGACTCTGTCCACCTGTCCTTCCTTCACAGCTGAACACCCCGTACCAGAGGCATGGAGCACAGCAGTGGCTTCTACATCACTACCCAATTTTGCAGGAGAAAAACCAAAAACAGGGAGAGACTGTTCAAATACCCCCAATCTATCAAGAAGAGGTCAGAATAGGCGCAGCACAGTAGAGCCTGGCCTCTCATTGCTGGGCTGGGGAAGTCACTCAGTGCTGGAGCACTTGTGTAGCACAGATGAGGCTCTGGGTTTTATTCCCAGTCACACACACACACACACACACACACACACACACACACACACACACATACACCCTCAACAAACAACACTCAGCCCTGCCTCTTTAGAGGTCTAAAATGCTTCTGTCCCTTCTTCCATCTTTTACAGAATAAAGCTAGGACAAAAAGCAATAAAGTTTGCTCTGGCAGGTGGTCCAGCCAGCCTAGCCTCTGGAAATGCCATCAGAGAAATTGGAAGTGAAGGCTCTTTTCCTTCTAAACATCTTTCCTTGTAACCAGCAGTTGCCTGCAAAAACTCATTTCATTATCTTAGCTCTGAGCTTTTCAAGAACAGCCTGCGGCTCCACCTAGCCGGCCCAGCCCTCTGGGTGAGAGTGAGGAGTGTCTCCCTTCGGTTCCTGGAACCCTTTACCTTGCTCCCACTTGCCCTTGGGTGGTGGGTGCTCCAGTTTAGCTGTATCTTCAGCTCTTGCCTCTGTAGCTCCATGCCTCTCTGGACTGCCTCTACACACTTGTAGCTTAGTTCTCTTACCTGAGACAACATCACTTCCTTCCTTGTCTCATCATGGTTCCAAGGGCTGAGACAACCTTCCCTTTTACAGATGAGGGAACTGAGGCTTGTGTCATCACCTGATCTGAGTGGCTGATGTTGGTTGGACCGCCCTTAAGACCCTACCTAACCTCAATTCTTCAGCTTCCAGGTGAGCTCAGTATCAACAGGCAGAGCTGGCAATGGGGAAGGCTCCCGGAAGGCAGAACTGTTCAGATAAGGGATGGCTCTGGGTGGGGTTCAGAGAATCAGGGTGCACTGGAAAAAAGAATCCGTCCTGGGTCGCTCAGAACCAGCTGAGGCTTTGGGAAGTGCCTCAAAGGGTAATGGCCTCCTGGCTGTGGAAGCCTTATTTGCTAGATTATAGTTACAAAGGTGTTGGGCACTTGGGGCTTCCCAAGAATAGCTGATGACTTGCCATTCAAGGCAGAAAGTGCTCTTTCAGGAAAGCCCCACCCACTGAGTGCATGAACCAGGCCTGTCAGGGCTCTCTCTGCAAGTAGGGAACTTAGACTCAGGGTGCTGGACCACAGGTAGGGAGAAAAGCAAGTAGTCCAAATGTCTCTCTGAAGCTGGCACTGCCGTGCGCCTCTCTTTGTCCTCTCTAACCAACTTTGATCTCGGAAGCTTCAGTTCTGCCAGAACTGGGGGAATCCCAGTACTGGGGAACTCTGAGGCCCAAGTGGGATATTGTAAGAATCTTCTCTGGGACAGGGATGGGGGGACCTGCAGCCCAGGATGGCAATTTGACCAGATTTCACTCAATGAACAAGTCCCTCCACCACACCCAGAGCTCCTGCACACAGCATTTGGTGGTACTTTGACTTGGCATCTCTAGGGTTGTGTCAGTGCCATAATCCTATATCATGTGATCTCCCATGTCTGCTTAAAGATATACAGAGCAAGGGACACCCCAACATGGAGCAGAGGGAACATGCGCCTCAGAACCAGAGACCAATGAAGCACAGGGAGAGTATGCAAGATATGCTATAAAGTATGAACACTGGGGCTGGACTAACAAGTGTGTGTTTGTGCATGAGAATTGGGTTCCTGCTGATGGAGAAAGAATTCTCTAGAAGGAAAGAAAGAAGAATTCAATTAGCCTCTGGGTTGCTATACTGGAACCAGTCCATTGTGGCTTCACATTCAAAGATGCACTGAAGGACAGATACAGGTGTAATTATTGATGTTGTGCCAACTTGGGTGAATGTATATATGTATGTATGTGTATGTATGTATGTATGTATGTATGTATGTGTGTATGTATGTATGTGTATATATGTGTGTATGTATGTGTATGTGTGTATGTATGTATATGTATGTGTATATGTATGTATGTATGTATATGTATGTGTATATATGTGTATGTATGTGTGTATGTATGTATGTGTATGTGTGTGTGTATGTATGTATGTGTGTGTATGTATGTGTATGTATGTGTGTATGTATGTATGTGTATGTATGTGTGTATGTATGTGTATGTATGTGTGTATGTATGTATGTGTGTATATATGTATATGTATGTGTGTATGAATGTATGTGTGTATGTATGTGTATGTATGTATGTGTATGTGTGTATGTATGTGTATGTATGTATGTGTGTATGTATGTATGTGTATGTATGTATGTGTATGTATGTATGTGTATGTATGTATGTGTGTATGTATGTGTGTATGTATGTGTATGTGTCTATGAATGTATGTGTATGTGTGTGTATGTATGTATGTGTATGTATGTATGTGTGTATGTATGTGTATGTGTGTGTATGTATGTGTATGTATGTATGTGTATGTGTGTATGTATGTGTATGTATGTATGTGTGTGTGTATGTATGTGTATGTATGTATGTGTATGTATGTATGTGTGTATGTATGTATGTGTATGTGTGTGTATGTATGTGTATGTATGTATGTGTGTGTGTATGTATGTGTATGTATGTATGTGTGTGTGTATGTATGTGTATGTATGTATGTGTGTGTGTATGTATGTGTATGTATGTATGTGTATGTATGTATGTGTGTATGTATGTATGTGTATGTGTGTGTATGTATGTGTATGTATGTATGTGTATGTATGTATGTGTGTATGTATGTGTGTATGTATGTGTGTATGTATGTGTATGTGTCTATGAATGTATGTGTATGTGTGTGTATGTATGTATGTGTATGTATGTATGTGTGTATGTATGTGTATGTGTGTATGTATGTGTGTATGTATGTATGTGTGTATGTGTATGTATATGTGTATATGTCTGTGTATGTCTGTGTGTATATATGTATGTATGTGTATGTATGTGTGTATGTATGTATGTATGTATGTATAATTTCCTACTCCTGATCACAAAGGGCCTAGAGGCAGTAGTAACACACAATAGCAGTAAGCACACACAGTACCCAGATCTTAATGTCTAAATATTCTCCAATAAATGGTGTAGTGCAGAGTCCAAGTTTGGGACAGAATAAACACAAGATGTGCGTTGATCATCTTGTGATAACAGAAATTAAAATAAGGGCTTGTGCAAGGATAAGGGCACTCCCAAAGAGCACAGGAGTCAACCTAAAAGAGCTCCAAAGTGAGAGCAATCTGCACAATAAAACTATTAACAAAGCTGAGCAATAATGGCACTGGTGTGTGCCTTTAAGGCAGGCAGGTCTCTGAGTTTGAGGCCAGCCTGGTCTACAGAGTATGTACCGGGACAGCCAGGGCTACACAGAGAAACCTTGTCTCAAGAAACAAACAAACACCAAAACCAAAACCTAATACCGATACTATTGAGTCATATCTATAGACTCCAAAGAGCATCCAGGAGTCCACACTGAAATAAATAACTGAGAAAATAAACAGAGGAAAGGAGACAGCTCTTCCTTACAGAAGAATCCCGGCTAATACATGCAGAAGGAATGAGAGACGTAGAGACGCGCCATCTGAGCACTCCAGTAATAACCGCTTCAGGCAAGCCGCAGCAATGGGACGCTAAAGCTGACAGGCGGAAGTTTGAGAGAAATGGGATATTTGCACAGCCTCAAAGTATGTCCTCCAAGAAAGGTTTTTTAAATTATAAATGAAAAAATAGCAAGCTTGCTATGGAGGAAGCACACATATACCCCCTCCCCCATAACCAAGAGACCAGGCCTAACACCACCAGTACCAAGGCAGCCAGACACACGCAGCCCTAGGACAGCATGCTGAAAGGACATACATCTTGGGTCTTCTTTAAAATGTAATTCCTCGGTCTAATTATGACAAATCTTCAGAGGTAAAAATGGGGGCGGGGGGACTAAATCAAATGACTGAGGAATAGGTGTTTGTTTTGTTTTGTTTTTTTTCTTAGATGACGATAATATCATTGAATAATAACCAATGATAGGTTTTGCTATGTACCCTAGGTTGGCCTCCAAGTCCCCATCCTCCTGCCTCAGCCTATCAAATGTGGGGATTGCAGGTGTGAGTTACCACACCTAGCTTAGGCTAGTACTTTTTTTTTTTTTTTTTTAAGTGTTAAAACAGGGGCTAGGGCTAGAGAGGTGGCTCAGTGGTTAAGGCCTCTTCAGAGGACTTGGGTTCAGTTCCCAACACCTGCATGGTGGCTCACAACCATTCATTCAGTTCTAGGGGGTCCCATGCTCTCCTCTGATCGCCACAGGTACCAAGAACACACGAAGTGCACATACATACATGCAGGTAAAAACCTCCAGACACACAATGTTTTTTTTTAAATAGTAAGATAAGGAAAGATAGGCTGGAGAGATGGCTCAGTGGTTAAGAGCACTGGCTGCTCTTCCAGAAGTCCTGAGTTCAATTCCCAGCAGCCACATGGCAGCTCACATCTATCCACAACTCTAGTACCAGGGCACCTGACGTACCTCACATGGACATACATGCAGGCAAGACACCAGTGCACTTGAAGTAAAAATAAAGTAAAAAAAATAAGGAAGGTGAAGTAAAGACGTAGAATCTTCTACAGATTAGAAGAGATTAAAGAAACACAACAGCTAAATATAATGGGCTGTCTTAAATTTGGTCCTGGAAGAGAAAAAGACGATGATAAAACCTAGTAAAGCTGTCCAGCAGGCCCTCACTGCGGCAGCGGCCCTGCCTCAGCGGTCAGCGTCGGGTTGCGGTTTGTGCCGTGGATCTTCAAGGCAACTGGAAAAACTGGGGAAACCATCAGAGCGTTTTTTGCACTATCTCTCCAACTCCTCCGGTAAGTATTTCTTTTCTTTCTTTTCTTTCTTTCTTTCTTTTTTTTTTTCAAAATAAAAAGGTTTTCTAAAAAAAGGGACACTACTGGGAGTTGGCAGACACAGCAGCAACAACGAAACAAGAACAAGAGGTTATTTTTTAAAAGGTGCAAAAAGCCTTCCGAGAAACTTAAACCACGGTGGTAAGAGGTAAAGCGTGATAGCAAGATTAGAACACACAACTGAGAAATCGCCAGACAAAGGTACAGACACAGAAAATCAGAGAGGAGGAGGAGGAAGAGGAGAGGAGTGGAGTAAAGAATGGAGGAGGGGGAGGGGGAGGGGAAAGGGAGGGGAGGAGAGGAGGGAAAGGGAGAAAGAGAAGAGGGAGAAGGGAGACAAGGGAGGGAGAGGGAAGGGGGAGAGGAAGAGAAGGGAGGAGAGGTGGGGGGAGAAAAGAGGAGGGGAAGGGAGGAGGGGAGGGGAACCTCAGAGGGAGAGAAGTGTCTGAGTTAAAGAGTCTCAAAAAACAAAATAATTAAAGTACAAAGAAAAGGAATGAAAGAAAAGAGTAAAAGAAACCATTTTTAAAAACCTCAAAAAACCCAGAGTTGGGATGCAGGCCTTTAATCTTAGCACTCAGGAGACCAACCAAGGCAGGTGGATCTCCAAGTTCAAGGCCAGCCTGGTCTACAGAGTGAGTTCTAAGACAGCCAGGGCTACACAGAGAAACTCTGTATTGAAAAACCAAAAACAAACAAAAGAAAAAAAAAAAAAAAACCCACTTCCCCAAGGCGAAGGACATGAGTATGCAGTTTGTAAGTGTAAGAATGAAAGAAAATACCATTAAGGTGAGTGTGGAATTGTTTGAAGACCCTATAGAGGGGACATTTTATCTTTCTGGTTAAAGAAACAAAACAGGTCAGGACTCTGAATGCTTTGAGACTTGGTCTCAGGAGGCTGGAAGGAACTGCCTGAATACATTGGAGGTGAAGGGCTTCCAGCTGGACTCTAACCCACCTCTGACTCCTGTGCTGGGTACAGGGGCAGGAAGGCTGAGATGGGCAAGCCAAGAGCCAGGTTCCTTTGAACCTTTCTCAGGAAAGCAATGAAAACATTCTCTGCCAGATAAAGAAAAGAAAAAAAAAAAAAATCAAGAAATCAAGGAAGAAGAGAGAAGTCACAGGACCCAGTAAAAAGTGAACTAGAGAAGTCAAGAAAATCCCAGGGACCAAGGCCTATGAACAGTGTTGAGAGTTGCCAGCTTGGAAAACAGCCATTCTTCATTGGAGTAAGCTGGAAGGCCTCAGACAAGACCTTCTTGTTCACAGAAGACTAAGCACATAAGAAATAAACCCCCAACAGTTGTCACCTTTAGAAACAACTAAAAAATTGTATGTGCTATGATGTACAGTTCTGGACAGCATTTGAGAGGTCAGGACAAGGTCAGCAGTGAGTTTGAATCTAACTGTTTCATACGGTAACACTGGAGGGCCAGGACTGGGAGTGGGGCAAGTTCTCATCTTCCACAGTGGGGTGCCTGTGGTAATATCTAAAACTGAACAACTATACAGGAGCCGTGTAAGTATGTCATTCTGGGATATGGAGCTAGGAGAGTAGAAGTGTAAGCCTCTGGGGAGTTGAAAATGCAGAGGGGCTGCAGTGCTAACACAGCTTGTCTGTGTAACTGCTGCATTACACCAGGTGCCTTGTAATGCAGACTTAAAAACCTTAAATTTTGAAATCCATCTAGAAATGTCAGGGGGGTGGAGAAGGCAGAGAAGTGAAGGAAAGAAGACGGCAAATAATACAGGTAGAAGGATGAGAGATAGGAAATTACTTTGACCTTAGTTCTGGCCTCAGGACAGGGGCTACAAAAGGGGAGGAGCCAACCATTTTCCTCAGTCTGAAAGTGAAGGCAACTTGACGTTTTAATTCTCTCATCCACAGACATAGACTAGGCTCTGCAGTCCAAAAGATCAATTTGGTGTTTGTCACCTCTGTTCTGGGGGTTCCTTGCCTACTTTTCTTCAATGTTGGAAGTAGTCAGAAAGGGATAGCAGCCACAGGAGTGATCTGGCAGATAACGCCACCCATCTCAAGGGGCTGAGGACACCCCAGGTCTCTCACAATTGTTGGAGCTTATACCAAAGTCAAGCGGTTGATCTCATCTGGACTCCTAGGCAATCCTGCCTGGGAAGGGCTGGGGAAGGACAGTGGCTATCTGGGAAGCAGGACTGAGTTTGTTAACCCCCACAGCACTTGCGGGATGCAAATTCTATGTTTCTATACGTGTAACGTATAGGAAATGGACAAATTCACCACCCCTCAACTTCATGACCTCTTATTCAGAGGACAGAGTAGACGCTCAGGTCCTGGGACAAGAGGACCAGTATTCGGCCTGTACTGGTAGGGCCTTAGGCTAAGTTCAGGCTCAGATGAGCAGTTAGGAAAAAACTAGGAGCACTGAGTTCTTCAGACACTGACATGTTGGGTGGGCTCAATTCTCCCAACAGACCATGTTTCAAAGGAACAGGAATTGTGGCTACTCCAGAGCCCTGTCATTGTCCTAGCCTTTATGAGGCCTGGACTCTTCCATGCCCTTATATGTGTTAGTGGCACCACAGCTGCTTCATGGACCCTGCACAGCTGCTGATGCCCCAGGATGTTGGCATTGTCCCAAATAGTAACCTTTTCACATCACATGGTCGCTGGTGGTTCATAAGGGGCTCAAGGGAAGAGGAACTCCCCTGAGTCAGCTCCTTGGCTAGATATGACCTCTAAAAATCTTTATTACTATCATTATTATTATTATGCATTATTATTATGAATTATTATCACAACTATTATTATTGTATGTATTGATTCATGTATGAGAGTACAAGTACATGTATGTCATGACATATGTATGAAAGTAAGAGGACAACCCCAGGCACTAGACCTCACTTTCCATCTTGCTCAAGCTGTAGTCTCTTTGTTCTTCATTGCTGGGTATGCCAGGCTAGCTGGCCAGCCATCCCCCAGGATTCTCCCATTTCTGCATCCAATCTCACTGAGATTACACATCTACTCTACTGTACCCGGCTTTACATGGTGTCTGAGAATTCAAACTCAGCTCTTGGTGCTTGTTTTTACCCACTGAGCTATCTTCCCAGCTCTGATCCTTTCATGGCTCCGTGATGAGTTTCTATAGAGGCCTTGTGGGTGGATATGGGAGATGTGTCCTACCCAAGATGCTAGTCTGAGGTGGGAAATCACATCTAGTGAGGCAGCTCATTCAGCTTCCTGAGAACCCCTAGTTTGCACCCCCAAAAGCTAAAGCCTGAGGAGTAAACAGTGTACAGGCTCCTGGGGGGTCTTAATCAGAAATAGAAGTTGCCAAACCCTCCTTTGATGCAAAGCAGTGAGTTTTCAGGGCCCAATTTCCCATCCACCCCCAGAGTAGACTTCAGACCCCACCACCTCCTTCCCCCAGAGCATCTCCCCCTCCTCTCAGCAATGGAGACAATTTACATAATGCATGGCATGGCGTGTGAGCACAATAATGGCTGGAAAGCAGGGTGCCCTAGAGTGGCTCCCCTAGTGGCACCTAGGGAGGGAAAATACCTGCTCCCACACCACTGCCTCCTCCCTCCAGGAGCTGGCCTGCGAGGCTGCTGAGAAGCAGGACTCAGTGCTCAGCAGCTGCCAAGAAAGGATGTACCCAGCCCGAGACAGGGACCGAAGCAACCTCAGGACAAAGCTGCACACTGGAGGAAATTTCCAAAGTACTCCAGTTTGGAACACAAATCCACCCAGCCATGCTCCTGGAGTCCACGCCCCTGCTGGGTTCAGGCCCTGCGTGCTGATCCTTCCTGGAAGAGGCCACTCCTCCAGGCAGGAAGCTTTAGCTAGGCTGCCATGGAACCAGGCTGCAGCTGCCCAGGAGGCGGTCACGTTCAAACACAAAGGCATCGATGGAAGGGGGAGAATACATAAAAATTACTGGCATGGTAATTGCTTTTTATATAAATGTTCCTTTTAAAAGTTTTCCCCAGTGGTAAAGTCCCTCTTTAAAAAAGAATAAATTCACTGCACACCAATTTATTCCACGCCTATAGATGGAGCATAATGAAAGCTCTTCTGTCAACACCTGATCAAGAGGCAAGTGGTTGCCTCTTGACCCAGCTACCCAGTCTGACTACGCAATGATGCGCTGGAATACTGGGGTGGGGTTGGGGGATCTTTGAGGAGTGAGGGCAGGAGTTAGCATTGAGCCCAGACTGTAGGACTCTGGTACAGGGTTCACCAGTGTCTCAGGAGCTGTGCTCGAATGGGAGGTGCAAAGCAGAGCAGCTACAACCATAGGAATAAGGGTGGGGCTACGGTTGATGGGAAATGTAAGGGCCCTCCTTTTGCAGGGACAGGATAGCACAGGCATCAACACAGGGAAAGCATGATAGGCTGGTACAGCCGACTGAAGAATTGCCCAGCAATGCCTGCCGACTAAAGGGCCCTCTACACACAGAACCTGAGAGAGGCACAGAATTGAGAGGCACAGAACCTGTCCCCTCTGACCAGCCACAGTTCCATGGGGACAAGGTCCAGCCTTTGTACTGGATCAAGGACATCAAACACTACCCCACACCAAGTCCCTGATCTCCACTGTGGGGTCATTTTATCCTGGGCACAGACAACTGATGCCATCCTGTCCCACTGCAAGGAAGATGCACATAGTATCAGGGAATGACTGGGTTGGGGTGAGGGGCGGGAAGCATGTGTGTAATGTGTGTTCCTCAGCCACAGCTGAGACTTCTCAGCTTGGATAACGAATCAGCTAAGTAGTTCTCACCTGCTTAGGTGACAGAACTCTTGGCATCTGCCTCCTCCAGTCCCACCCTGCCCTGTGTTATGCCTGCACACACTTCCACAGGCAGCTCTCAGAGCCACACATTGATCCATATGCACCCTCTTGCCTGGTCACACTTGCCGTGTGGGATACACGCAGGCATGGCCACTCCCTTCTATGGATACACAAACACTCCTTTGTTCATGCTTCCCATGTAGCACTCACATACAGGTGTCTGTTCAATATGAACATGCATGCACGCTCACATTCCTGCTCCTCAGCAGCCTGCATATTTTATCCTCTCTTCCATACACAGGGGTTAACCCAGGTGCCACTTCACGCTGGTTTCAGCATGAAGGCACTGTTTCTCAGAGAGTCACCAGGGCTCATGGCCTTCCCAGTTGTTCGGGTGGATTCTGGAAGGCTTAGGCATAACCCTACCCTCTCACCATGGTTTCTTTATTCCATATGATGAAATCACAAGACTGGGCCTTCCAGAGGCGCCTGGCAGCCTGTGTACATTAAAGATGCAAAAGCTGATGGGAGTGGGAAGTCTTAAGCAGCGTGGGCTTTGGCACTGATCTAGAGGGCTTCCTGGAAGAGGAGAGCTGTGATCTGTGTTTAAATCAGCAGAGAGGTAGAGTTGGTGAATGAGGAAGGATAGCAAGTAGATTTGGGAGAGAGTCCAGTGAGGTTAGGGGCAGGCACAGGGCAGCTGGGAGGCCCGAAGGCCTAAGCAAAGCTTTCTGCTACCTCTACATGGAGCTTCCTTAACTAAGACTGCACACCACTCCATGCTCCCTCGCTTCAGACAGATGCCAGCACCCCTGTGCAGCCAGCTCTTCTCCAGCATGCCTCTCCCAGCTGGTGTCCATTTCCCCATAGAAAGCACTCAGGGGCTCCCATATGTAGATTTGGTTCTGGCAGCCCCATACAAGCCTGCCTCTCCCAGGGCAGCTAGCACTGACTTTGCTTCCCTCATGTAGGGTCTACATGGTGTGCAAGGCCTTGTGGGACATTCAGAGCCCAGATGTCTCCTCAGTCTTTAGATGTCTCCTTTTGCTTATCCATCCACAGAATAGTCAGTCGATCATCTGTTCTCACAGCTACATGGTACCTGCATGCATAGCATATACGGTAGTCATGTATGAACATAGCCTGTTTCTCATCCTGCTGTGTACCCGGAAGCTAGGCACCCAAGCCTAAGTGCCAGTCATGTGGTTATCTGGCTTATGAAAAGCCAAGGATAGACAAGGACAGAGCCTTAGGGGTCTACTCAGGATCCAGCTATTTCAGTCTCCTTCCTTTGTGTGAAATAATAGGTCAGCCAGCCTTCAGAATCTCCAGGTCCCAAGGCCAGAGAGACATGTAGGGAAGACCACATCTGTGGCAACCCCTTCTCCAAACATGATATCTCTATACATACAAAGAGGACAGCTGTACTCGGGAGAGGTGGAGAGAGGACACCTCCATTTTCAGCCGGGTAGTGGGCAACGTTGCCTGTGCTACCCCTGGGGCCGGCTGTGGTTTGTCAAAACCAATTACTTCTCTGCTTCTGCCAAGTGCTTGAGGCTCCATGAATCTGAGTCAAGTGTCCCCATGGCTGCCACTGATCCAGCAATGGATAAGAAAGGAATGGGGAGGAATATAGACTGGGCCAACTGTCCCCCATGGCCCAAGATGGAAATCCATAGGCCTTCTATTGCATCTTCCATCTCCCACCCCAGATCCCCAAGATCAGCCCCCAGCTCTAGACTCAGCAGCCCAGTCACTCTTCAAAGATGAGTGCGGAAGCTGGGGGAGGGGTGAAGAGCAGAGTCCCTGGCTACTTTCCAGAGTACAAGCTACAAGGACGGGCCCGTCATAGAAGCTGAGCCTTGTTGTCCTGTCACAAAGCCAGCCTCTCTGGGGATCTCTGAAGGGAGCCTGTGTGTTCACCAGAACATTTACCCCATGTATGTGTGTGTTGAGAGGTGTCTTGCTTTATAGATAGGCATTGGGTAGGCATTCCTTATCAGTAGGCATCTCCAGAATTCCCGAGACAACAGAACTGAGGGGTTTTCATTTCAGGGAAATGCTGTCTACCTGGAAAGGTTTTGCTCATGTCTTTCAAGACTACCTCTTTCTTAAGATGAGGGACCCCAGCCAGGAGTCCCTGAGATCCCTAGAGAGTCTGCCTAAAGAACCCCTGATCCTAGCTGTGGCCTGATCAACCTCCCCATTCCTGGGGACTATGCCAGAGCCTGGTGGCTGTGTACTGTTCCCAGTCTATGCCAGGCAAGCTGCCATACTCTCTTATAGGGTGTGGGAGGCAAGTGGGTGACTTGTTGGCTAACTGGATAAATCAAGTCAGCGTCTTCTGGGATGTAAGGGTCCCTCCCCTTAACTGCTGCTATCTCCTCCCCATGGTGTCTCTATACTTGGCTCCTAGGCTTCTGGCCAAGAACACCACTACCCTTCATTTGCTCATAGATGCTATTTATTCCGGCCCTACCCAAGTTTGGTGGCCGTATGCCTTTCTCAGTAAAACGTTTCCAAAATATGTCATGATCAGCTGGGATGAGAAAACCAATTTTCAAAAGCAGAGAGGACATTTTGATATCCGATTAAAAAAAAAAAAAAACAAAATGCTGTGACCAACTCTTGGGACTGCAATCAATTTGTTCTGGACATACAGAAGGAAGACACCCCTTTTTTCAGGGCTCCCTCATACCTTTCCTGGCTCTGCTCCCTCAGGCTCCTAATATCCCATGAAGATAGACTGGATCTTCATTTCCCAGGGGGAAGTAGAAGCGCACAGTCCAGTCCTGTCACCAGCCCACATTACCCTTCAGTTGCTGCTCGTGGCATAGACCCTAGGTTCGATTCTAAACTCTGCCTGTGTGATCCCAGGACAGGGTCTGCCTTCAGAAGACACTAACCACCTAACATGTCTCTTTTACTCCAAGCTATTCCTCGTGCCCTAGAACTGACCTTGGATGTGCTCCACAGCAACCTCTTGTCAAAAGCTAGAAGCCAGAGGCCCCTCTCCCTAAGCATGTATCACTGACTGATCCCTTCTAAGAATGTTCTTCACAACCCTTCAGTGTCTATGGGCTCCCCACAACCTGGGCAGTACCTTCCTGCAGACATGTCCAGAATCCTAGATGCCATCTAGCAGGCTCCCTGCCTCTGCCTTTCCTTGTTGAGACTCCAGGGGTAAAGAGCAGGTACATGTTTGTGCCCAGGCCCCTTCTGGGTTTTCCTATCACTGAATCTTCCACCTGTCAAGACAGTTCTGACATGGCGCCCTCATGATCCCAGAAGAAGGAAGAGGAGGAAGGGAAGGAAGGAGAAAGGTATAGTGCCAGTCCAGCCTTGGCAGACTTTCAAGAGCTGCCAGGGTCTCAGGAACTTAGGTTGATGGCGCTTGAGGCAGAGGTTAACAACACAGAAATCCTACCTAGGGCAGGTGTCCTGGGGCACCCTGCAGCTTACTTCATGCCCTCTCTAGTGTGTTGGTTGAAAGGGTAGGTAGATTGGCTTGGCTGGCCCATAGGCTGCAATCGATGAGACAGCTTTTAGAAAAAATTTTCAAATCTGGGAACGTTTTCCATTAAGTCTCGTTGGAGAGTATGCATTTCAGGGTGGAGCAGAAGAGAAGCTATCCAACACTGTGCATTCCCCACTCAGGAAAGCATGCTCGACTTCATGATGTCGGAGGTGGGAGTGGGGAGGGGGAGAGTTGCTACACCAAAGGTAGGAAACGGAAAGGAAGAGGTAGGGAAAAGGCCAGGTCCAGACAGGGCTTGGCCAGGCTCTGATGCACCCGCCTCTCTGTAACCAATTACACTCGAGCAGCGGCCTCATCACGTTTCAGACGCCCTCCCAGGAGCCCCCCCTCAGCCCCATGCATCCCCGCTGGGTGCCGAGCAAGAGGACCATATGGAGGGAATAATAAGACAATTAACTTTCCATTAAAGAATAATATATGTGGGTTTTTAGGGAGGCAAGCGACAGCAATCCCTACCCAGCGGCATACTTCACACCCGAGCCCCTTACCACCTCCCATAACTACGACGCGCCTCACATCATCATCATCTGTGCTCCGAGACAGGAGGGTGTCACAGGGCCCCAACGGGAGGCAGGCGGCTCAATGGAGGGGTGGGGTCTGCGTTATAAGCAAGTGTAGAGTCACTAGGATGATGATTCTTTGGGGGAGGTGGCAGCTAGTGAGGATATGGAAGGGGATGTGTGGGGTTCCCTCATCACCCCCCCTGCAGTAGACTCTCAGTATATGGCACATCTAAGGAGCTGCTTGCTGCCACCCTTTCAAAGGCACATACAAATCAGTGTCCTGATGGAAGGACCCACTGTGGGGCCAGGGGTCACAACCTCTGCCTTTGCCTGCCCTTCTGAGACTTTGTCAAGCCCCTGGTACCTCCCCTCACTGAAGCTTTTTCTTCCTCTTCTGATCCCACCCTCTGTGATTCTGAGGTCCTATGTCACCTCAGGGCACTGCTAACCTTGCCTTGGGTACCCAGTGTGCATGCTCCTCACACAGGGACAGACCACCTCTTCAGTAAATGCTAAAGCCAGTGTGTGAGTTTGCAGAGGTACCAGCTGGGGAGGAGGTGGGGAGGGGACAGAGTGAGATTTCTCAGCAGCATCTACAGAGGACCCTGGATGGTTCCAGACTTTGGTCCCTGCTGATAGCCAGCTCCAGATGTGGCACTCTGCAAATATTAATTACACATTCCTGGGAGCTCTGAGCTGATGAGCAGGCGGAATAGCCAGGGGCGGACAAGACGGAACAGGATGGTGCCACTGCCACTGGTTTAGGAATGCTATTTTTGGTTCTTATAAGAGGTCGACACCACAGACACCAGAATCAGCCGGTTTGAAGGATGTTAATCAGGGGTGGGGGGAATCCAGAAGGAGACTGGGATTAGGGCTTTCCAAACCCGGGGTCCTGCTCTTTGTGGACGAAGGCTTCACAGTTTGGGGAGTTGCTGTCTAAGCTGGTTCATTTGCCTTGTCACTTGCCCTCCAGCACTCATGCTAGCCTGTCTGAACTCCAGGACAGGACTGGCTGCTAGAGATGATTGACAGGACCTTGGTTTTCCCTCCTTAATGATATGCCTATGATGATAACCTGTAAGCATGCGCCTGGGCTAAGATCATGAAGGTGAAGGCAGTTTGAGCTATAGGCAGGGCCATAGGCATGTCTGCCCTGATCAGCCAATGAGGTATGTGGAGTTTAACATGGGCAGTATGTTCAAAAGATATGCTGTAGTCCCCCTGACGTGGCCATCTCAGGCCCCTGCTCCAAGGCAGCTCTGTCAACAGTTTTTCCTCACTTCTAGTCTAAGCAAAGGGTCTTCTCTCCTGCAAGGGAGTATCTCATCAGGTCAGAAACTTATACCAGGGCTGGTGAACCTGATGATTGTCCCATGCCTGATGACAACTCTCCTGCTTTGCTTTTCACAAGGACTCTAGAGTTGCCCTCCTTATGCCCTGGACATCCATTCAGCAGTGTGAATGTCCCTGACCTAGGCTTCAAAGAGGAGAGGCTCCGTCCTTCTCCTCATCCTCCCCTTGCAACCCCCCAGGCACCTGATGAATTATTCATTTGATATCCTCATTATGCAAATGAGTTCTGAGCCCAAGCATATGTTCTCTGCTCTCCCCCTAGGATGGGGACAATATGGTGCTGATGGGGGAGGGTGAAGAAGGGGCTCAGGGGACCTCACTCAGTCCCATGGGCTGTGGAGGGGATAGACAGCTTAGAGACCCTGCTTTCATGGACTGTACAAGGCAAGTGTGGTCACGGGCTAGGGTGGCGCTACAGTGCCCAAGAGAGCATAGCTCAGGGGTGTCTGGCTAAATTAAGGAAACAGAGAGAGCAGACTAGGTGGCCTAGGGTCAGATGAGGAAATGAAATGGGGTCTTCACAGGCAGCTTCCTTACCCTGTGGTATGCCATGGTTTCTAACCTATAAATGGGCCACAGTCTGCCCCCAGCCATGCCCCCATGGGGTTGTGATAAGGTCGGGAGGAGGAAAATGCCAAGGCAAGGAAAACTCTTCCCAAATGCCACTGTCTGCAGTTTCTGCTCTCTTGCAGCTGCCAGCCCTTGAGGCTCCAAGCTACTGGGGGTGGGGCAGCCTCTAGGAGTAGGGCAGGCAAGGAGTGGAGCCATGGAGGAGGCTCTTATCACCCCAGTGGCAGGACTTTGGGGAGCTCAGAAACCTGAGGAGGGGCAGCTCCAGTGGGGGCCTTACTATGCAGCACCAGTAAGAGGGTCTGTGATAGCATTGGCAGCTGGGTCACAGCTCTGCCATCAACCATCCTGCTGACCTGTCAGAGCCCAACACAGGAGGGTACAGCAGCCCTCACCAGGCCTTGGGAGAAGAGGAAAGGTGTGAGGGTCCCAGTCAGATTTGAGCTATGGAGCTTTGCTCCCACCACGTTGCTCCTTTCCTCTAGAGCTGTGCACCTGTCCCCTCCCCCACAGACACATCTTGGCAGAATATTCTGTGCCAAGAAGCAGTCCCAGAGCTGTCAGCAGGAAGAGGCTGAGGAAGCAGGTGAGAGAAACTGGAGCAGGACAGAGGCCCCCAGAGCTGGCAGCCATGAGCAGCAGAGGGGTTGCCAAGAGAAAGGGACGCTGGGTCAGCACTTCTTTGCCTACCTGCCATCCCAAACACATCCCTGCCCAGGTCCCCACAGCACTAGGCATCCCTTGTGCATCTAGAGGATGAGCTGGGGCAGGAGTCAGGAGCCCCAGCTCCGCCATAAGCCAGCTGTGGCAGCCCGTTCACTTCTGGGCTGATGAGAGTCAGAGATGGCATGCTCTCACTCCATCCAAAGGGAGAGAAATTGTCCTAGGAGAGAAAATGACCAATGAAGAGAACTCTGGTGATTTCTAAGGGGGTGGGGAGGTGTAATTGGCTTGTCAGCTGCCATTGTCACTACCTCAACTTCCAGGCAAACCTCCCAGTGGAGAAGGAGGCTCACATGGATCCAGGTCTCTCAAAGGTGCGTATGACAGGTTTGCCAAGTCAGACTCATGTGTGGTCCTCACCAACCAGGAAGCTCACTCTTCCACACAGGTCCACAGCTCATGCATGGAGTGTATGTTATTTTTTTCATAAACAAATGCTCTGAGTTGCTCATAAATGGGAGATTCTGGAGGGCTCTTAACTGGTACATCTAATGCCCCATAGGAAACTTGGGAAAGCACACACCACACATTCCAGGGACCCACCACTCCTCCATTATCCTACACCATTGCACTTGGCAGTGCCCGCTTATAGCCTGGTTAGTGCGGAATGCTATTCCTGAGCCTAAATTGACTCCTGTTCCGGAACAGCTTTTCCTACAGTGCTTTCTCTGGAAGCTCTGGCGGCTTCCAAGTGCAGCTGAGTCATTGAGAGTTCACAGGAAGAGTAGGATGGGGCTACTGCTGTTCAAGCCCAGCACCAGGAAAGGGAGGTACAGAGGCCTGAGTGATCTCAGGAGGAGCAATGAGCAAGCTAGTAGCTCAGACCTTCAGGGCTGGGTGCCCCTCCTCACCACGCAGCCCACTAATTAGCAGTCTCCGATCAGTATCACTCATGCCAGGGGTCCCACATCATAAGCAATGCCAATATATTCACTCCAAGTTACCACTTCCTGGGCACCTAGAAGCTAAGCCTGACAAGCTGAGGGTGATCCTTGCCTGCCCCGCGAGGTTACATCTCCTGACCCTGGCACTGGCCAAGGGGATGTTATAAACAATAATTACTGAACCCTGGGCCTAGACCCTTACATGAACTCCCAATAGTAACTGTCGTTTCTGCTGTTCTCAGGCCAACTACTGGAAGGAGAATTCCATTAATTCTTCTGTTGATCCTGGCCAGGATCTCCCTTACAGACCCCAGCAGAGATGCCGTCCTATTAGAGTCTTACATGACTGGAAGAGCTTGGCTCTCTGAGCCTCCACATTCCTCATAAAGAGCTCCAGCCTGTAGCCTGACAGCAACACATTTTGCAGCCTTCTGGGGGTGACGAATGGCCCACTCTTCACATCGCTATTTCAAACATTAACATAATCTCCCAGGATGAATGTGGTCGCTGGCATCTAATCAATCACCCCTCCTGCACCTTGATCCCTCATTCCGACACTTAACAGAGATAGACTTGCCACTTCATGGAGACTACAGTGCCTGGAATACCAGCCTCCCACCCTGTTTCCTGGGTCTTGCTTGGTTTGGCCATACTATGAACTTGCTGATGAGAATTTTGGGCTTCTGTGCACCCTGTAGCTATGGCCCGTCAAGGGTCTGGGTTCCCACTCAAGACACTGCCTCAAATACAGAGCTCACCAACCTTAAAACCTGAAAAGTCCCCAAACCCTTTCAGGGACAAGGTTCATGACAATGGGCCACCATTCCAACAGGTATCAGAAGGTCAGACTGAGACCCTAAGGATCATTACTTGAGATCCGGTAGTACCTCACTATGCCAGGACTTCAATAATGTCACCTCCTCCTTACTCCCTCATTATATACCCCTTCCTTATTCCTGCTGGGAAGAAGGTCTCCACGGGAAAGCAAGCGTACCAGGCTTACCTCTCTGAGCTGCTGCACGCCTCCAAAAATCCGCATCACACCGTCAATCTCCTGCTCCAGGCGCCGGGCCCAGTGCTGCATCCTGCAATCCAGGAGAGACAAAGAGATGTCAGGAGGGCCTGCTGGAGCTGCAGTGGCAACAACCAATTCCTGGCCACCCAGGGGGACCAGGACAGCTACTCACTCAACTCAATTTTCACCAGAGAAGGAACAGACACAGGAACCAGGATGAGCCTGTGATTTTTCCCTTTGAAGTCCTGGCCTGGTGGCCTAGGTTTTCCTCACATCAACTGGCAGCCAGGGAGAAGAGGAAAGGGCATTGTGGATTAGCCAGAGGGAGTTAAGCAGGTTGGAAGAAGCCTGCAGGAGACTATTGTTCACTATAAAGACAGATCCTTGATGTGGCAGTTCTGAAAGGGAACTTCCAGACACCAGAGAGGACAGAGACAAGGCAGGTAAAGTCTGAGGAAAGGGAGGGGTGCTGCTGTCACCTCCAACCCTTATGTAAACAGGAGGAGGTAGAGGTACCTGCCTCCCTAGGCCTCACCTGAGCAGAAGACACAGAGTTCTTCCAACTCAGATGGTCCTTGCCCTTCTAGTCTCCTGGAAGCAGATACTCATCAGAGATCCAAGGCTGGATGTCTACCATGATCCCACCCAGGGTTTCAGAACAAATCATGCAGTCCCTTTCTGGAGGTCTGGCAAGCAGAGGCTCTGAACTGCAAGCCTGGACAGGCCATCTGTCCGCTGGTACCACCACAGGATCATTTAAAACCATCTCTGTCTCTCTTAGCTTCCTCTTGTGGAATGTGGAGACAATTTGAAGCCACCTTTTAGAGTGGCACAAGAAAACATAAGAAGACTACGGGAACCAAAGACGCTGTGAGGAATTTCTGTAAGTGGACAAGATGAACAGGTGTCTGTATGATGTCTGCCTTGCATCCATTTTATCATGCTGAAGCCACATAAGGGACCCACTACATAGATGTAAAGAAACCATGGGGTCACAGGGCACAGTGGACTAGAATAATATCAGAAAAGTTGCAACTGTCCCCAACACCCTTCTCAGGACCAACAACATGCCCTAAGGTCACTTAGGGCCAGGACTCTCTTCTGGTTCCTTGTCCCACACTCCTCCTCAGGCCTGTGCTGGGGGGGGGGGGGGGTTGGGCTCATGCCATTGTGTGTGCCCCGGTCGGTTGGCATGGGAACTCAGAGCAGGAGGCGGGCAGATCACTAATTGCAATTTGCCAAGCTGAATGTCAGGACTGTGATGGGAAAAAAAATCAACATCAAAAGAAAGAGGTATTAGCTTCGGCTTGTTGTGGGTTGAGCCACAGCCTGACTCCCCAACTCTGTTCCCCACCATAGAAGAAAATCTAACCTCACATTGTGTAGAAGACAGGCTGAAAGCTCAGCTGCCAGCCTGGAGAGGAAAAGGTACAAGAGAGCAGCACCATCTTGGCCCGACTCCCATCCACCAGCACTGATGTTCTGGCCCTAATGGCCCTTGGACAATGTGGCAGGTGGCTCTTTTGTAATCCTGAGACTTGGGGGTTGATAGGGAAACAGAGTCTCACACAGTCCTATATCTGGACAGAATGGGCAGGGTCAAGGACCCATCTTCAAAAAGATCCATTAGCTCTCCCCTGACCCTAAACCTGGCCTCGTCTATTCACTGGCTTAGGGGACATAATCCTTTCTGCATGAATCTAGAGAAGGATACCCACTAAGTACAAAGTACAGTACCAGCATGTCCTGTGCTCCCTGACTTCCATCATCACAGAGGCAAACAGATGAGGAAGCTGAGACACTACCCCAAGGTCATTCATCCAGGAAGGAGTGGACACAGGGGTTATTACAGAAGTGTTATGGAGTCGCAGGAACTGACAGGTGAGAGCCAACCATGTGCAGCTCTGTCCAGTTCAGCACATCACCTTCAGGGCTTGAAATCAGCCACAGTGGAGGTGCTTACACCACATGAATAGGCAAAGGCCAGAAATCACAGCCCCATTCCTATCCCAGCAGCTGAGACACAGCCTAAAATTCTTTGAGAATGTCTTACAATGTATTCTAGTCATATTTACCCCTCCACCTCCTTCTATATCTATCCCTACCTTATGACATTTGTTTATTTGTTTGCTTGATTGCTTGCTTAATTTTAGACAGGGTCTTGCTATGTAGCTCTAGCCAGCCTTGAAACTTTCTATGTAGACCAGACTGGATCTGACTCACCTGCTTCTATTTCCTGAGTAGAGAGAGTAAAGTTGTGTTCCACCAGCCTGGCTTCTCTTCTCTCTCTCTCTCTCTCTCTCTCTCTCTCTCTCTCTCTCTCTCTCTCTCTCTCATCCACTTATTTATAAACAACCTACTGAGTCTCATTTGTGCTGTCTATATACTCATGGGTATGGGGCCGTCCCCCGAAGTGTGGTCCACCTACCTGGGATCATACCTTTCAAGAAAACCAATTCTCCCTTCCCCCAAAGCCATCCATTGCTAATGGCTTTTCTCAAACTGACCACATTTACCAATTCACCAATGATTCCACCTGGGTATGGACTCTTTGCTAGTATGCAGATGGGTCTTTGTTTCTGGAATCTCACAGATAAGTAAAAGACAATTAATTGGAAGACCAGGCATGGGTGCCAAGTTTTTACTTTGCTTACACAACACATCATTAATATAATCACCATCATTTAGTGTAAAATGGCTATTTCAACACTAAAATAATTTTTAGAAGAACCAAATCTTAGGACAAAATCAAATTCTCCCCTAAGACATACATATGTACTCCCTCTCTCTGATTCTCTCTCACCTCACTCTCGGGGGTTCAGGAGTAGCTCTGGTCCTTAGTGTGGTATGGTATCCTGGGCCTCACAGACAGACTGCAGGCCCTAGCGTCCTGCCTATCAGTGCAATGCTATGGAAAGCAAGTTACTCTGATTTTCACCCAAACCAAGCCAAATTAGGAAGGCAATATCTGTGCCCTGGAGCTAAAAGGGACTTGACAGATAATCCATCTCATTGTCACAGAGATATGACTTTGTGGGTTCTAGGGTTTGGCCAGTGGCCAGTGTTAGGCGGGAGGGAGGCTTATATACAACACCGAGGAGCCTGATGAAGTGAGCATGTCTCAAGCATTCCTGTCCTGAGGCCAGAAAAACCACACACTAAGCCAAGTTCAACTCTGACAGAGGCGTAGCTGGGCTTAATCCCACAGAAAGGTGTGGGGGCATTGGGAGAACTGAGAGATTCATGAGACTCCATTGTCTCACTCACTCAAAGGTAATTGGATCAAATCCTACTGGTGTTCCTGTGAACTTGGACCCATGAGTCCATGCCATTGTCCCCTGGCCAGATAGGGCTGCACACAGGTCATGGCTCCAACAAAGAGGTCCCACTTGTTAGCACCCCAGATCCTGGGGATTTTCCATCCTCTTTGCTGAAATGACACTGCTTATCTCTAAGAGCTTGTAAGTGCCAAATTAGCAAGCTGGTGAGTCTGAGGGAGGAGGCTGAGGCCGTCAGTCGGGCTGCAGCACTTCATGTCCAGTGTGAGCCAGAGAGGATGGGGACTATTAGGCACTGCAGCCCTACTTCATGGATAAGAAAACCAAAAAGACACCTGGTGAGATGGGTATAGGGACATGCACTTAAAAATAAAGCCAGCTCCATTGGGTCTACTTGCCCTTCCTTCCAGGACAAGGCAGCTCCTAAGGAGCCTCAGGGGAGAGGCTGATACTGCCAGCTGTGTAGTCTTGGAGAGCTCTGTACCCTTGGAACCTCAGCCTTCCCACTTGTCAACAAGGATAACAATAATTGTCTAAATATTGTAATAGGGGGGGCCTGGGGATAGAATTCAGTTGGTCGATTATTTGTCTAGCTTCATATCAACCGGGTGTGGTGGAGCATGCTTGCAGTTGCAGAACTCAGGAGGCAGAAGCAGGAGGATCAGAGGTTCAAGACCAGGCTAGAGCATAGCCATGGGGCAACTTGATAATTGGTAATCATACAGGACAGTCTCCTAAGGGACAGACACCCATACAGTATGACCTTTATTCTCAAGATCTAAGGGTCCACTTAGGGCAGGGTGGAGCGCAAAAGGGAGAGTGTGGTGTGGTAGGTAGGTTGACTCAGCTCATTAGGAAAGAAGCTGCTACTTGGAGCTGTGGACCTCAGGCCTCAGTGTTTAGAACCAAGGGGAGGGGGGAGGAGGGGGAAGAGAAGGAAGAGAGGGAGGAGTCCCCATCAGGCAAGAGAGCAAAGTCAACCCTATGTGAGGTGAAGAGCTGGAGCTGAGGAGCCTTTTAGTAAATAGAACCATCCAGAAGCCCTCTAGAAGGCTGGGAGGTTCTAGTTTCAACCTCAGGTGGAGGCATCCAGCTCAGGGGCCAGCTGCAAATGCTCACCCCAGGAGAGGGGAGGAGAGAGGAGGGCACGGAGGAGGAGAGGAGGCAGGGAAGGGACAGGAGCAAAAGAGAAAGAGCCCGTGTGTAGATGCAGCAGCATAGATTAAACTGTTGCTGGTTGTTAATTTTATATGTGAAGTTGTTGATCAGAATGTGATTTAATTGTACAGTATAATCCAGGCTTTTGGAATAAATTATGCAGAAAACTCATCTATAATTAAACAAATCAAAAAACCAGAGACAGGTGACACTGCAGGTTCACCCTCAGAGGGCATGGACAGCGTGGGCAGCTTGGACCCCGCAGAGGGACCAGAAAGGACGGGAGGGAGGGGACTTTGCTCAAGAGAAGACACAGGCCCAGAAGAGGCCAAAGCCTGCTGAGAGTAAGGGACTCAGACTCCTGAGTTTGCCTCTGCAAGCCTTTCTCACTACACTTGGAGGTATTTTTTTTCCCATCAAAACCCTGCTGCCTCTGCCAGGCAGCCTGTTTCACCAGGGGCTTCAACTGGGCAGAACAGCCATCATTCGTAGGGGTGAGTGGTGTGTGCTGTGGGTGGAGCAGCCTATGGAGCAGTGAAGCAGGAAGGCAGGTGCTAGGACCGGGCTCAGCTGGAGCAGGCGACGGTGTGAGGGAGTAGGCACAGCTGAAGCTTCTGGCTGCCAAGGGCACAGTGAACCAAGCTTGGCACTGGTAAAGGCCCCAGGTCTCTTGCTTCTCTCGTGACAGGCTGGCCAATTATTCTCCCAGCTTTGGGGGAGGCAACAATTTAAAATAAAGTGCTATTCAATTATTCTGATTATATTTCAATTGGCCTGCCACCTCCACCTCATCTCCTTCACAGGCTTCTGAAAGAGAGAAAGACAGGGCAAGCCCGAGAGTAGGAGATGGGAAAACAGACCAAAGATTCCTGAAGAGCCCCAGCCGGGCTAATCTGGCCTGGGGAAGATAAGCTGGTGGCATTCAGGGAGTCTATTACTCCGTACTGGCCATGAGGGATATGCTTTCCTCAGTGGCATTCAGAGCTCTAATAGCAGCTACGAGCAACCTCCCCTCTCCCAGGCTGCACCCCTACTACAGGTGGCAGAGATCTCAAGGCTGTCCTCAAGAATCATGGCACCCTCAGGGTTACCTCCCCAGGGCATCCTTTCATACCACGTGTGCAGATGTTTAGCTGTAGCCGAATGCCTAGGTCCAGCCCGTGCTATTCCTAACTCTTCAGCCAGATGTGTGCTCTCAGGTTTCTCATCTGGAAAATGAAGATTAACTCAACTATCCTGGCCCTCCCAGGGCCAAAGACAAGGCAAATGGAAGTTGGCCTCATGCAAGGCGTTCTAACAAGGACAGCTATCCCTCTCTCCCTCTCTCTCTCTCTCTCTCTCTCTCTCTCTCTCACACACACACACACACACACACACACACACACACACACACACACACGCCTGGCTTTCTGGCTGCAGGGCCATCTTCCCACTTTCTAGTCGCCCTCAGATGGGCCACCAGGAAGGCTACCCGCTTCCTGTGTCCTGTTTCTGAAAGCCTCAGGGAAGAGAAGGTACTGCTGGGCCCACTGCACACCCTTCTTTCTACTGGGCTCCTGCACTTTTCAAAGGTCAGCACTGGAAGGGGTCCCACCCCAATTTGGTCAGTCTCTCATAGACAACAAAGCTGGCAGAGGGCGACAGGCTAGTCAAAGTGGCTAGTTCTCCAGAAGCCAGGTGGGCAAAGCTGCCAAAGATGGTTAAGACCAGAGATGTGGCACTGGCTTCACACAGCGCGTGCCACGGTGGGAACGAGGCCAGAGCAAGATGGGAGCATGCATGCTGGGCTGATCGCGGTAGTATAAGACTTCCTGTCTTACACCCTCACCCTTGCTCCAAATTCACAAGCAGATAAACTGAGGTACAGGGCTCAAAGGGGGACTAGGCACCATCAACCTACTTGTGACTCAAGGGGACCTTCAGAGTAAGAAACACGAGCTCCCCAGGGCCCTCCCCTCGCCGGTGCAGCCCATTTGTCACTGGAGATTCACAGATCCTGGGAAGTTGGCAGAGGCTAGCGCTGCTGATGCTTGAATTAGTACAAATCCACCGCCTGGTCTACTCATCTACGTGTGTCTTGGGACCCTGCCCAAATACTGCTCCTTAATGAGGTTATTAATTATGGGGCTGTCCCTTCCTTTTCTTTGCTGAAAAAGAACTTTTCCTTCTAATTGGTGCTTGGCTGGGAGGTAGCAAACTTGTACCCTGGCCCTACCCCCAACCCTTCCCCAGACTAACAATCTTTTGGTTTTAATTAGGGCACTGGGTCCACCCAATATTTACTCATCACAGCCTGCTGGGGGTTGGTGGGAGGGGCAAAAGAACAAGGGCTGGAGCCAGGGAGTCTCCTCTTTCAGGGCCAGGAGAGTCTAGGTGGCCCACTTAACCCAGAGAGACATGGAGGAGAGCCAGGGTCACAGAGCAAATGACCACAACTCCTTTTCTCACCACCAATAGAAAGGAAGCTAGCCCACAAGCACAAAGAAGCGTGAAAGTTGGGTAAGGCTTTAGTTAGGGACGGGGGGGGGGGGGAGGTGAGGGGGGGGGCTGAGAAAGATTTCCCAGTGGCTGAGAGGGATGTGTTGAAGGTCTAGTTAGGGAAGGTGTTGACGGTCTATCTGAGGCTCACTTCTGCTTCCCAGGTGTAGGTCTAATCTTCTCTTTCAGGTCTCCATGGAGTTTTCTAGTAACACTGAGAGACCTCTAAGGTGGATTGCTCTAGCATCCAGGGGAGCAAATTCTACACAGTAGCTGAGACACTCATGGGAGAGGGGCTGGAAGAAGCAGATGGCACAGGGGAGAAGGAAGATTTGCAGCAGGGAAGAAACCAGGGGTGCGAGAGAGTGAGGAAGCACTGGTTAGGGCCTCTGGCCCTGAGAGAGGGCAGGCCAAGGGGATAGCCTGGTGGGTAGAAAACCAGTGGCTATCTTTCTTCCAACCTTCTCCACATACCAGGCTATTCTCTATGAACCACATGCAAATCTGTTTTCCTAGTCAAACAGGGGTGCCCCCAAGGTCCCCCAGACCACTTGAGGATTCATGTTTCAAGAGGTGTGATGCAGTTCTTTCTATCAGGGGTCTCCTGGGGACTATGTTGCATTATCTTAATTAACCTCCACAGCAGCTGGACCCCTGTCCCCAATCCTCAGAGGGGGACAGGACACCAGTCTTCAATGTCCAGCTGCTGGTGTGATATGACCACTTGGGCATCTAGCAGGTTTCTGAATGTGTATGAAGCTGAGACCCTGACCTTGCCTCTGGGGCCACTCCCCACTCCTCAACTTCTTACTTCTGCTGATGGTCACCCCCTCTGTTTAGGCTAAAGTTTTTGGGGTGACTGGGAACCTATTTTCTCTCACACCCGCATCTAACCTGTTGTGCAAGCCTCTCCCCTCACAGTGTGGCCTTCCTGTCTCCACTGAACATCCTCCTGCCTCCACCTCCAGTTCCCACCTCCAGCCTGTCCTGGGTGACCATCATCTTCCCTGGACTGGCACTGGCAGCAGCTAGCTCTCCGGTTGCCAGCTTTTGCCTTGGCATTTCATCTCCCCAGTTTCTTGGTCACACATAACCAGGGTATCCTTTTAGAATGGTGTTCCTCCTGCCTGTAGCAAGCTTGGTTCCTGGCCCTGGAGGAGAAGCCAAAGCTCACCAGCAGCCATATATGCCCCTCAAGGCAGGACACAGCCTTGAGCTCACAGTGCACGTCTTAGAGCACACCGTTCCCTCAGCCTGGAAGAGTCTCCTCAGTAGCATACAGTCCTCTCCCCATCTCCAGACCTCCATATACACACTACCAGCTCAGTGAAGCCCACCTTAATTCCATCTTAAAATGCAATTTCTCCCCTAGCAGCAACTGGTCTCCATTCCTCCTGGAAGGTCAGTGCTTTAACTAGCCATTTTTTCTTCTGCAAATGCTTCTGCCTTGGGCTGTGATCCCTGAGGGTAGACGGTCCAGATCTCTGGCCTGGAGAAACAGGTCCTTGACTGAGCAAATACTTCCCCTGAGACCAGCTGACCTCCCAGCTGACCTGCTCCAGCCTGTGAGAGGCCAGTTCTATACACTCACAAATGAAGGCTGCCCCAGAACTAGCCCAGGAGGCCCTCCCTTCCCTAGCTCCTCTCTGTATGAATTATTAAGGCTCATTTATGATGGGCCTGCCCAGGCCTGTGGCTTCCCTGCATAATTCATGGCTCTCTCAGAAGGGTGGTGCTCAGGCATGGACACTTCTTCCAGGAAGCAAGAAGAAAAGTGCAGAGGACTGGCTCAGATAGGGACTGTCCTGCACCATGACCCCACCCCCAGTGAAGGGCTTTCAGTGCCTTCACTGACCCTATGGCCCGAGGTGCTCTCATGTCCACTTGGATCCTGGTGCCCTAAGTCAAAATATATTGGCTTTGTGCAAGCATACATACTCTCCTGTCTGTGTCTCAGTTTCCCATTTGTAGACTGATAAATTTGGGCCACATCAGTGGTTTTCAACAGCCCTGGCAGTGGGACCTTTTATTTTTCAGCTGAATTCTATGTGGAGCCCCAGAGTCTTGTTTAGAGGTGTGTGTACTTTAGGTTTCCTTCACTCTGCTCAGAAGTCCTGATCTCTGTGTGATTTATAGCTCATTGCAGAAGGGTAGGGTCCGGAATCCTTTCCTGAGGTCCTAGGAAAAGCCAGACACCTCCCTGGTAGCTGTGGCTCACGACTGCCAGCACCCAGGTGTCATTATTTGTGAAGTTCCCAATCCCAAGCTGAGACTCAACAGCAAGTAGGAACAACTTAGAGAGAAACTGAGGCCTCAGGATATACAGCAAAGGGTTCCAGTCATGGTTACTGGGGGTAGGCTATCTGTCACAGGCTTCCTAGGCCCGCAGCAACCTGTGCCAGGCACTGAAATCTCTCTGCTGGTGCGTTCCCTACAGTCAGGCCCCACCCAGACCCATTTCACAATCTGGTAAGCTGAGGTCCCTCAAATTGGCTCCTAGGAGGTAACCATATGGCCACCATCCTGTGTGCCTAGCCAGGTGCTGTGATGGGGTAGCCTAGCTAGTCTCAGAAGGTACAGAACAAGTCCAAGACACCTGTAGAGGTCACCAGATAAGCCAGGGACAACGAACACATGTTTGACACTATCTCATTCTTGCCCCACCCAGGAGCTCAAGCCTCCCCAGGGGTGTCAGGAGAGACCCCATTCACACTTCAGCAGCCACTCTGGTCAGATTCTGTGATTCACCCATCCCCATCTCCCCTCCTGCATGGTCCTCCCTTCCCCCAGTATGAGTCAATTCCTCACTGAGCTACAAATAGCTGTCCTCTGTTTGTCCTCAGTGTGGTTTCATGTCTTGAGGAAGACAGAGACCCCCATCAAGATCCTTTATTTCTCCTCAGGTCCTAGACCCCCTGAAGGCCTACAAGTACAGAGGGGAACCCAGGCCAGGGCTTCAGAGGCCGACCTATCAAGGAGAGCTCTTTTCTCTAGCTTTGTGCCTCCTCTATCGGGCCAGTCACCTCTGCCAGGAAACCCTCCTGGATTTTCCTGACACACTCACTGCAGCCTGGGTCCATAACTGTCCTTCTTGTAGAGCATAGTTTAGAACTTAGCAAAAAAGTCTTGTGGAAACATCTGGGAACAGATGTCTTCCTAAACTGGTACCAGGTCTGACACCCCTCCCCTCTGCAGTGGGGGAGAGACTTCACCCTCAGCAAACACCCAGCCACCCAGGAAATGGGTGTAAAGCACCCACTGTGTGCTAGGTATTCTCTGTAATTGCTACCAACGTAAACAGGTGCAAACCAATTCATGCCCACGTCACAGATGTAGACTCTGAGCCTGAAGAGGTGGGACAACTCACCCAAGAATGTACAGCCAGTTGGTACAACCAGATTTGAACCTGGTAAAGTAAAGTCTGGCCTCAGAATCCTGGCCTTGTCCTGAGACTACAGACCTCTCTTTGCCTTCAAGGTGGATTTCAATAGCCAGAATCAGGGAAGAGGGGAGCAGCAAAAGGGTGTTCTTCCTTGATTACCTTTTCCACCCCTACACCAGAGGCTTTCATCTCCTCAGGCTGAGCCAAAGCTGAGCACAACAAAGATGCTGTTCCTCAGATCCCAGCGGATGTATGGGGTTATGGAGGGCGTGTTGTCTGTGCAGGGTACAGCTTGCCCTACAGCATCACCAAATCTACAGTAGGAGCCCAATGCAGGTAGGAGCAAAAGACCCATTTCCTCTGGATTTGCTTCCTTATAGACTGGCTTCTCTAAGTGAGCCAAGCTACCGGTAGTGTGAGCACACACCTGCCTTGCTGCGTACCACTGGCTAGTTAGTGACTTGGAAGCTCAGTGTGATCCTCCCTCTGAGACCTGCATCAATGATGCAGACCCACAAGGAGGAAGGGGCTTTACCCTCCTCCTCTGGCATCCCTAGAGGAGTGACCCGGCACAGAGGAATCACTTTGCTTGGTGAACCCATACTGTCCCTCAGGGTTGACTCAAGGACAGACAAGCAGGTGAGCCAGAACTCAAAACCATCAGAATACTCTGCAGGTATCTCCAACCTTCTGCTAAGTTCTAACTCGAAGTCTCACACTTCATTCACCATTAATCCACGCATCCGGAATGGTTGGTGAGCACCTGCTATGGGAGCAAGGGGGAGACTCTGGTTAGCAATGCAGGCCTGCCCTTGGGAGCTTGGGAGTCAAGCAAGGCAGAAAGACTTCTGATGGGGTGGCCCTGATGAGTGAAGGGAAGAGGAGACCTGAAAGCCCTGGGGGACGAGGTAATTGCTTAGGAGTCTGACTTTGGCCTGGGTCAGGTTGTTCCACTGAGCTGGAGGGCGGTGCACACATAGAGCGTGGTCTTGCAGAGCTGGGAGTGAGCTCTGCACAGTAATGCTCCATTGGTACCCACCCACCATTCGTGGCACCAAAGCAGGCTGCTCCCACACAGAAGCCTAAGAGGCCCAACCCTCAAGTACATGCTGGCTGAGGAGTGTTGCAGGCTCCCAACAATGAAGTATTAGGAAAATGGACAGAAGCAGAGGGTAGTAAACTCAGGAGTCATGGAGAAGGACCCTACTCAATTCCTAGTACCCAACATAGACAGGTAATAGCTGAGCCAGGACCTCTCTCCAGAAACATTCAGTACACACTATACCATGAGGCTAGGTCCTCTGAGTTGGGAGGGAAGAACGGGCTGGCAGGTAAGGACACCATGTTTCAGGAGTGGACTCCATTTCTTTTTTCAATCACTCCACAGAACACAAACCCATGCCCATCACAGCTGGGCCCCACTGTTGGGCCAGTTGGCCCGTGCATTTCAACATTGCAGCGTATCCTCTATAACTAGGAACCTTATTCCTGAGGGTGGGGGCTGTAGGTACTGAGACTTGGTCCAGGTGGTAGAGGCTGGGTTCAAATCTCATACATACTTGAAGATGACCTTGAAATTCAGAGCCTCCTGTCTCTACATCCGGAGTGCTGGGGTTACAAGCCTGTGCCTCTAAGCCCAGTTTGCATGGTGCTGGGACTCAAACTCAGGACCTTGTGCATACTAGACAAGCACTCTACCCACTGAGCTACATCCCAAGCCTAAGGCTAGACAGAGGATATTATCCTTTACAATCCTTACCCTGCTGCCCCTCTTACTGACAGAAGGCATTTTCTGGTATTTTTTTTTCTTACTTTCTGGTACTCTATGAGAACCCCCTTTGTAGACTTCTAGGGATCCAGAGGTATATCAAGAAGAGGTTTCATGGGCCATGCAGAGGCTCCGCTTCCTATGGCGCCTCCAGAGTGGTGGCCAGGCAGACAGGAGTTGCACGTCATTAAAACCTCAGCTTTTGCAAACAAGGTTAAATGTCTTGACAAAAAAAAAAAAATTCAATCCCCTTTTAAAGATGATACAACTAAGGCACTGACTGAACAACTGGGACTCCATAACTGACTTTGTGATTCCTTAGCTCTTTTCTGCCCCAGACCTTGTCCCTGGTTTAGATTTTCTAGCACATAGTAGGTATACACACCAAAGAAAACAAAAATCAAAGCTACAGGTCCCTCCAGATGGGCACGTGGAATCTCCACCCTTCTTCAGTTTAGAGTAATGGCCTCATCCGTACGCCACCAATCTGGAAATCACCTGTGAAATATATTTCTCCCGGCACTAGCTCAGGAGCCATGTAAATCACTTGATTTAATGGCCTCTGGGATTGTTCCCTGCCACCCACTTCCCAGAAGCTCGGTGCTAAGAAACCGGGACTGTGGGACAGCAGGCTGGCTGGCCCCAGTCATATGGTCTGGCTTCTAGGAACTGCCCAAGGGGCAGCAGTATCTAAGAGCAAGGAACGAGAAACAGATCAGCCTGTCAGGGGCTTCAGCACCTCAGGCTGGAGCCATGCACAAGGTACACCTCTCTCAGATTCTACTCTTGCTTTCTGCCTGCCCCACAACAAATCTTCAAGGGAAGGAGAGTCCATGTGATTTTCCAGAGGCTCCATAACCTCAGCTGAGGAAGGTCCAGGGCCACTGGAAAGACCAGGGACAATAGATGCCCTGGAGTGTGATGCTTCCACCATCCCTGCATAGTCTACGATGCACTAGCCATTCAGGGGTACCCCTTGTTCAGCTACGCTTACATGTCTTCTTCACTGTCCATCTTCCCCACAGACTATAAGCTCCAGAGAGCAGGGACCCAGTTAGCTCAACACACAGTGAAGGGCTTAAGTAGGGAAGGCAGTTAGGAGGTGGAACTAGAAAGACAGGCAGTCCGTGAAGTGGTCATCAGGGCAGATGAAGCTTAGGCAAGCATCGCTGCAGAGGATCAAAATAAAGGTAGTGGGGTGGCCTTCTCATTAGGCCAGAACTCCCCCCCCCCAGGAAATGTGGAGAGATTTGGGGACAGCATGACCTTAGGGAAACTCCTTGGAGCCAGTTCACCAACCCCCTCACCCTTGTCAAGCAGAACAGGCATCTGCTTTCCTATTTCTCCTCTAGGCCACGGCTCTTTGCCTTGACTCACCTGAAGGGCTCTAGAAAAATCCTGGTTCTCCTTTGACAAGGTAGCTCAGTTGGCAGGGCATTTGCCTAGCATGCATGAGGCCCTGTGTTCAGTCTCCAGCACCACAGAAGCCTGGTGTCCTGGTGCAGGCTTGTAATTCCAGCACTTGTAGATAGAAGCAGGAGAACCTGAAGTTCAAGGTCATTCTTAGCTACATAGTGAACCCGAAGCCTGCAGACAGCCCGGGCTGCCTTG
The DNA here is from genome assembly GCF_011762505.2 of Arvicanthis niloticus. Taxonomy (NCBI): domain Eukaryota; kingdom Metazoa; phylum Chordata; class Mammalia; order Rodentia; family Muridae; genus Arvicanthis; species Arvicanthis niloticus. The sequence continues at coordinate 27,594,676 of NC_047678.1, read as the reverse complement.
TCTCTAAGTAAACAAAAAGGCACTACAGTCCCTTTTCACCCTCTGAGCAGCCACTGCAACATCACTAAAAGACAGGACTCAGGGCAGGAATCGTACTACCATCAGCCAAACCAGGCCCACAGGAGGCCCGATCCCAAACCATAGATAAACCTGCTCCAGTTTCCACAGACATGACTAGTTTCCCCCTGGGACCACCCATGCAGATCATGAGCTACTTGCTTTGCAAATATTTACTGAGCACTTGAGAGGCCGGATGCAGGAGCTGAAGGCAGTGGCCCTGGGCACACAACCTTAATGATCACATATGGGAAGAAGAGAATTCTGAAGTATCCCAGACTGTCATGACCCTCATAGGGAGATATGGGAGGCTTCAGAAGACAATGATTCTTTGCCAAGCACTAAGAAACAAGAAGATATTAGCTGACCCACAGGTGATTGGACCCTCTGAAGTATTTTCAACTGTTGCCATCTTTATAGTAGGTGAAAGGTGTTATCTGGTACCCTAGTGGGCAAAGACTCTCTCCTATGTTACCCCTGGACCATCTCTGTGTCTTCCAGAAGCAGACTCCTGGACTGTAGGCACCCTGAACATCAGCTTACGGGGCAGGATACAGATGACAGACATGCAGATGAAGAGTATCTTCACCTGCTGCAGGATTATTGCTTTGGAAATTATGAGACCCCTGGGGCTTGGGGGAGGAAGCTAGGAGGCTTGCACAGACGGCCAGAGTCAGCTGGGCAAGGCTGAGGCTAAAGTGGTCCAGGAGAAAAGGGGTAGAGGGGATTCCTGAGATACTCCTACACAAGTCCTTGGGGTTTCTAGGCCCACCTGACCAGGGTCTGGTTTAAGTAATTGGGTGTGCTACCTCACACCCTGCAAGTCTCCCTGCCTGCCTGATGCTGGGTGTAGCCTGGAGCAGAGAGACTAGAGTGGGTATTTAGGAGTGAGCCTTGACGGCTCTTCCCCTCCACTCTACATGCACACAGTGATAGCAACTTCCAGCAGGTGTCAGAAATAGGTGTGGATCACAGGAGGCCTATAGTTGACAGGATTCATGGCCGTGCCCAACAGAGGTCAGGTCCTTCCCTTTCTGGACCCCAAGCAGCTCTGGAGGGTCATACCCTCCTCATGTGACAGGAGGGGAGCACTAACCCAAATGGCACACAAACCCAGGAGCCAGAAAGAAGCCAAGGATTAGTGCAATGAAAAGCCTAGAGAGAAATGGGGAAGCAGGCATCAGCCCATGGGAACACAGCTTGTCAGAGTGTGTATTATTCATCGGGAGAGCCAACCAGGCACAAATACAGTCTCAGAATAGACACAGGTATAGCCCAGCCTGCAGCTGCCCTCCCTCTAAAATGAGAAAGAAGTTTCATAGACAGTACCCAGTGAAGTCTGGGTCTTCCCTGTGGTCATGGCCATGTGATACGTATGGCAGCTCATATAGGCAGGCCAGCTGCTCGGCTCTACGGCAGCAGCATATGCCCCTCTGCCGTGATAATATCCAGTAGCTTCCTGCTGCCTAGAATGGCCTGTCCCTGCCTTGACAGAGAAACAAAGATGGCCTGAATGACCTCCTCCAGGCCATGACTGGCTAACATCAACTGGCACAACATAGCATCTTGATGAGTTAAGAGTCTAGGCTATTATGCCTCAACTGCTAGAAGGTTCAAGCATCGTCTCTTTGTAAGGCTCAGTTTCTTCATCTATACCAAATAGGAGTTAAGTGGACAAGCTAGCACAACAAGTACCGCCGACCCATGGCTATACTGCAGGTGAAGGCAGGGTTGTCCTACTGGGTCCTTGAATTTCTGAGATGCCTCCATATCCAGGGCTGCTACAGACCCAGAGAGAAAGCCAGAGGCCCCCATGATAAACCTTCCCAGGCTTTCATTAGAGAGGGTCAGCCCTTGCAGATGGCCATGCATGATGACACAACATGGGTGTTATGGTGACACCCCAAAGGTCATGCGTCTTATGGCTGCCTGGAGCGTCTGAGTGCTTGGGTCCTGAGTGCAGAGTAGGAACCCCGACCCACCACTTGCTATCTGTGAGACAGTAGCGTCACTTAGCCTTGCTGAGAATCCCGTTCTCGTGTGTGAAACAGGGTGTACGTGAACTGGCCTCATTGGACAGCATGTATGAAACACACTACGAGGGCCCAGCTCTCAGAAACTGACGCTGTGGCTAAAATAACCACTTTCTTGCTTTCTTGACTACGTCCTTTCTTCTCGTCTTCTCTCCACCTCCCTGCACCTCTCACCGAAGCCCGTAGCAGACACGGTCTTCCTATCTTCCATCAAGCCAGACTCCTTGCTAACAGAACCCAAGTCTGTCTGCAGAATCTCCTCCTCCAGCCCCAAGGTGACCCCATCCTCAGCTCAAGGGTAAATCCTGATTAGCCTGAACCAATCACAGCATGCCTTCTCCATCGCCAGTGATTGGTTTAGAATGAGCATGTGACCCAGTGCTAGCCAATGAAGTGTAAGGGAAAGTAGGCTGGGGGCTTCCAGGCAAGGTTTCTTCTCTTAAGAGAAACTCCGAGGAAATAGCTCCTGTTCTATACATAAGGTCTGGGTCTGATATGATGCCTGGAGCTGTGGCAGCCATCTTGTTGTCATTAGGGAAGTTGACCAAAGATAGCCAGCCATAGCCAAAGGCCAGACAGGCGAGCACAAGGGGGAGGGACTTGGTTCTCATTGACAGCCTGTACTTAGCAACCTTGTCAGAGGAGGAAAGGCGTAGCCACAGGAGAAAACCTCATCTAGGGGTTGCCAAGGTGAACACAGATGTAGCCTTGTTTCCTTATCCCATCGCCAAATACGTTCCTCGGACTCAGTGTCCAAGGTGGTGACAGTCAGTACAATCCCCCCCCCCACACACACACACACACACTTCCACGGGTCCCATAAAGTAGACTACTGCTGGCACACTGCTGGTATAGGATTATAGGGGAAACACACAAGGTATGAGGAGCAGAAGGGCATCATTCAGGAAGGGGCCTCACCCCAGCACTGACATCCAGAAGACCGATGGCCATGGTTACAGAAACCTCATAAGTAGATATGTCTGGGTCCAAGGCCAGGAGTCAGGGGGACCAGAGAGCCTACTAGAACCTGCAAGTGGCTCTACCTTGCTGGAGAACAGACATTCCCAAGGCTTAGTGGCAGCCTAGGCAAGGACGTGAATTCCAGACTGAGCAGCAGACTTCTGGAGTGTAGGTCACTACTAACCCTCATGTGAAGACACTGCAGCATGGGGAGGAGGGGGTCCCAGGAAAGAAGGGGAGCCCACTCAGCCCCTGCTCACAGAGAAGACAGGGGAAGGACCTCTGTGAAGGCTCTGCCAGCTCCTTCACATTTCTAATAACTGAAGTTGGGGGCAGGGCGGGAGTGGGGTGCCTGGTTGTTTGTTTGTTGGAGCTGATGGCAGCACCGAGCCTGACCTTTAAGGCTTCAAATGCAACATTTCAGGCAGCGCCAGCGGGAGAACGCGGCTGTGGAAGGAAGTTATCAAGACTGAAATGCCACATCAGGCTGGAAACTCAGGCAGAGCAGGGGCTTCTACCTGTCTGCGGCGCACACCTGCCCCTCAGTGCCCACCCTCCTGCCTAGTGGCAAAGATGTCCTTCCCAAGGAGACCCAGAAAGCTTAGGTGACCCTGAAACAACACAGGGACATTGGCATCAAGTCCTGCCTCCCCACCCTCCCCAACCAAACACAAAGGCCCTCTACTGAAGTGCACCCAAGGAGACCTGCTTGGTTCTAACTGCTCCCTCACCCCAGGCCGCAGATGTGGCTATTTAAGACAAATGATTGCATGTCCCAGCATGCAGGTGACCACATGGGGGATCTTCCTTCAAGCGCTATGCACCGAGCCTGAGCCCACACATAAACATGTGTCTGAAGGCTCACTTCTCTCTCCTTGGGCCTCAGTTTCCCTGCACAGGAGACCGGGGCAACTGGCTCTTATGCAGCTTTGGTGGCTGTGACCCTCCTAAGTTCAGGACACACACAAGGCCCATAGTGCCCAGGCAGTTTCACCCAGGTTCCTTGCCCCTTCAGAAACAACCCCTGCCTTATAGGCTCCTTGGTCAGTTATAGGCACCTCTGCCTTTCCTTACAGAAACCCCTTCTCAAATTGTACAGAACCTTGGGCCATCCCACCTCCCAACATACTGACTTTGAGAACACTAATAAAGTTAAATGTAGAGTTCTTTCAGACATCAGGACCATCGGGACAGGACCTGGATAGCCCCAAAAGGCCAGGCCAGTGCCCTAACGCAGGGTACCAGGACAGCCAATTTCACAAAGATTCAGCACATTAAAAAAAAATGCATCCTTGAATCTCACTAGAGATACTCTGAATAGAGCACAGTGGGTCAACAGGTTCAAGTTTAGATTCTGAATGGTGACTGCTGACTGCCTGGACATCTTGCATTGGGCAGAGACCCTAAACCTGCTATAAATGCCCCTTGCCTTTCAGTGTGCAAATGAGAAGTGTGCAGAGAGGGAAACCCACCAGCCTAAGGTCACACAGCAAAGGGTCTTCCAAAGTGCCAGGACCTTGCCCTTCTCCATGTGACCCCTACAGACTTTCTCCATACAAGGGCAAAGACACTTCACTTCTCAAAGGCCGCATAGAGCTCCTCCTGAGTTCCGAGCCCTCCAGTGAATCTGAATACCATTCAGTTTGCAGAAATTTGAATTACAAGGACATAGCCTCTGTGTGTTTTCTTTGCAGACTGTCATCCTGCCAGTTGGTAGATGATCAAACTTTCTAGCTCAGCCTTAACTCAGGCTGTTCCTGACATAAAAGTTTGCAAAACATGGGTCTTCACAAGCAGGAGGCTTTGTTTCTCACTGCCAGCGTTCGCCCACCAAGTTCTGGCAATCACATCAAAGGCAGGTACAGAAGGTGGGCACGGCAAGCACATTCTGGCTGCAGAGATAAACTGTCATGTGCCTGCACTACGCACACACATAGAGGCATGAGCACATTTGAGTTCATATGTGCCTGCATGCATATAGCTGTACCTGTGTGTGTGTGTAAACAAGTAAGCATATATACACCTACACATGTGCATACAAACACCATGCTAGCACAAATACATCTGAGCACACAGCTACTCACAGGCACACAAGTAGTCACGTAAACAAGCATGATGTATATCTAATTCATTTGCAAAGGCATACATGAACACAGAGATATAGACAATCTTACCTATAAGCATACATATGCACTCAGGCCAAGATAAGGCCCCTGTACAACAGGAAAGCCCCAGAAACCATAACTGGGCCCAGGTCCTTATAAGACCTGACTGAATACTGGATGCCACAGGTAAGGGGACAGGTGCACTGAGGGCTGACACAGCTGTATTTGAGTACCCTCCTAGATCCAGGGCCTAGAAGTAGGTCTTTCCCTCATGATCCATGGTATCCCTACTCTAGGAGGTAGCACAGAGACCTCAAAACCCAGAGAAGCCTAGTATGTACCCAAGGTCATGAGCTACTGGAAGGGGTACTCCCAAGGGCACACGGAGAGGGCATTGCTCAGAAAGAACTGGCCATCTATCTGGAAAGAAGTAACCCAGTAACGGGGGCCCAGGATCTAAGGAAACGGAAGGGAGACTGGTTGGAGTGGGGATGTCTCCTTCCCTGTTCCCTTTGTCTGTGAGCATCATTTTTAGGGTTGGGAGATATTGTTAATGACCAACAGGAAAGATTTCCTCTCCTCCTCTTTCTTTGCTAAACAATTAGGCTAATCTAACCCAAAGTGGGTCAGTCAGAAGCAAAGAGATTTCAAGGTACCCAAGGTACCAGGCCCAGACAACCTCATGTACACACAAAGAGCAGGCCAGATTGGGGTGGGTCACACTTCATCCTTGCTAAAAATGGAAGTGTGGAGAGGAGATGGAAGACAGAACCCCACACTTGTCTTCTTAGAGTGCTGAAATGTTAGATGTGAAAGATTTGAGGAGAAAGGAAACTGAGGCCCAGGAAGGAAGGACCTCGGCCTGGGGGAAGCCACCTCGATGAGAAGGCTGGGCTGAGTTTGCTGGGTTTGCTCTTGACAGCTGAACCCAACCAAAGTAAAGAGTCCCCTCCCAAACACACAGCTAAGCAAGGTCTCCCAGTAAGCCCCATTCCCACCAGGCTCAGTCACTAAAACCAACAGTAGCTGGAGACAAACAAACAAATCGATAGATAAGGGTGTCTGTGGGGCCAGAGGGAAAAGCAGGGCCAGGATAGGGGACAGGATCAAGGGTGGAGACAACCGCAGGCACCCAATGAGTCTCAAAGGGGCAGGTCAGGACTTGTTTGCATAAGGTCAGGCTCAAGCTGTGTGGTGCAAAGGGCAGAACTCATGATTCCTTAAGGAAGTCCCACAAAACCTTCTGTAGGGCCTCCAGAAGCACTTGTGGGCATTTCAGTCTCAGTGGTCCTCTTCACTGACACCCTCCCCACCCCTGAGGTCCTTAGTGACGCTAATGTGGTTCTTGAGGTTGCAAAGAACGAGAGAAAAAAAGGAAGATTAAAAAAAATTTAAAAAGAAAAAAAAAAAAAACAAGTACAAACCACATACACACTTCCCTCCGGGGATACGAATATTGATTCTGTAGCTTCTTGTTTAGATAGTGGGCACCAGGAAAAACAAACCTGTCATGAAGAGAATCTCCTCAGTGAGTTGTAGGCCTGCATCTGTGATGGGAAAGCCATCACTATTACCTTAGAGACCTTAGGCAGCAATGCCCCTCCCACATCTAGGACCCAATCACCGGAAGACACAGATCAAGGGTTCCCAGGCCATTTTGGAATGGGTTGAAGACTGCAAGAAAGGATGTTTTCTAGAGAGAGACCATTCTCATCCCATACATAATGCTACCCTGCAGGGCCTGCCTGCTTTGACCCCTAAAGCTGCAGGTAACCTCTAAATATCAATGGGTCCTTAAGAACCTCAGACCTTCTACCCCAACCCCACCTGTTGTGTACAGACAGCACATTCTCAAGCACCTAGAGGGTCGGAGTCTTCTGAAGTCTTGTGGGCCTGGCAAAATAGCTGAAAGGCTCCAATTTCATATATGCATTAAAAACCAGGTCCTATCAGCCCCCTGACCTTTCTTTCTAGAATCATAATAGAATCTGGAAATGGAGTCACACTACACACGTACACACACACACACACACACACACACACACACACACTGCGGCTGAGTACCCTGCTTGCTCGGCAGGCTTTGCCACAGTTAAAGTACTAGGACAAGGACAATTCTGGGCCCCAGGGACATTCCATGATGACCAGCATGCACACAAAGAAGGTGGCATGTACAGTAGAGCTGGTAGGGTAGCCTTGGCCAAAGATGGCCCCTCAGGCTTGCAGGACACCCAGAGGAGAAAGAGGGACAAAACAGGCAAGGTCACAGAGGCTGGCTGTTGCAGAGGTGGGAGGGGGGGAGGGGAGGGGGAAGGGTCCACCCACCTCCCACATGCTCCTCCTTTTCATTTTTCTCCTAAAACACTTGGGTCTTTAGTTGCTCTCTCCACCTCCTGGGCTCCCATCCTGATGTCCCCTTGGGGTTGACAGAACATCCTCTCTTAGTCCTTTTAGGAAATGTAGGCTTTGGGCAGTCCTTTTCTCTTTGTGTCTCAGTACCCCAGTCTGGGGATTTTGAGGACAAGCTGGCAATACAGGTGAGCAAGCCATCTTGGGCTCAGTGAGGGGAGTCCACCATGAGCCTCATAACATCCCCACCGCCATTCACCAGTGACGTTTGGATATGGGTTGAGGGCGGTGGTGACAAGTAGAGACAGGAAGGAAGTCAGAATCAGGCATGGTGGCACACATTTTAGTCCCAGTACTCAAAGGTCTATATATGTACTGGTGTATATAGTGGGGCCTTGTCTCAAGAAAGAAAGGAAGAAAGAAAGAAAGTTAATTAAAAAAAAAAAAAGTTAACCCAGGGGGGCACTGTAATGGCAGAGAGCTGAGGTTCCACAGCCTTGGCTGGTGAACTTGATGCAGATATGAACAGTCGCTGCCTTGCTGCCCAAGAGAATTGTAGCTGCCCACTTGAGGCTGCCCTTCCCCCAACTGGCTCTCCCTACTAGCCTCTCTAGATTGTATTATTTCAGTAGGGAAAATCAAGGCAAGGTCATCTCAAAAGGGAGGCCCAGCTCCAGAGGCCAAAACGGAGCATGCAAGGCTTATCCTTGACACCCAGCATGCCTTCAAACTGTGTCCTCCCAGCTGGTAGCATCTATTTCCATTCAAGTAGAGTGGAGAAGGAGACACTGACTGCTGAAGGGCTCACTTGATCTACTTGTGGTGCTCACTTTACTTTGGGGTCAATGTATCCCCAGAGACATGTGTGTGTGTGGTGAGAAATCTGAAGGAAGATTCCTCAGACTATGGAGATACCCATTTTAAAGTGGGCCTCTTCCCTTTTCAGGAGGTTAGCCCGACATTTCTAGCCAGGAGGAACCTGATAACAGCACACTGTGGAGGGCAGAAAGACTAAAGGTCTCCCCCAAATTCTCAAGCCCAGGAGGGGTGCAGACACCTGGAAGCGGTGCATTTTACTGACAACGGCAGCAGGCCTGGAAGCTTCACCCCTCCCTCCTGAGAAAGCTGCAGCAGGTTGTTGGAAAGATGGGGGGACCCACACTTGTAATATTGCCTCCTACCAACAGGGAGAGCCACAGAGAGGTGGAGACTTATTCCGCAGCCCAGACAGACACGCGTCACCCACCATTAACCGTAGCTAGACTGACGCATGCCCTGTCACGGTGCTGCTCCTTGTTTGCCCACCCAGAAGAGAAGCACTTATGTACTCTGACAGACATTCATTTGTGGGGTGTGTGAGCCTCTCAGGGCCCCCTCGCTGCTTCCCGACCATGCCAGAGGAAGGGAGGCACCAAACCTACCCCATTGCTAGAGCAGAGCTAGGTTAAGAGGTGCAGCCAGGTGGGGACTGTATTCAGCACTTAACCATTACTCCACTAAGCAGGGGACAGAGGACCCAGGGATAACACAGGATTGGGTACAGGAACCCAACAGAAAGGACAAAAAGGCAAGCAGGCCAGGTTAGGCACAGAGTGATGAGAGGAGGTAAGATGAGAGAAGGGGGGACCCCAAAGCTGGAGTGTGGGGCAACAAGGAGAGACAGGATACATCAGGGCCATTAGCATCAAGAACTGCCTCTCAGCCAGCAACACTGGCTGGCCTGACCACTGAGGTGGGTGTAAATGGGAACAGAATGAAGCAAGTAAAAGGGCGCTGTGCTAGGACTCCATCCTCTGAGACATGGGAATATACACATCCATGCATGACACATGGATCTGAAACCCCGATGCAGATTCAGGTAGGGTGAGAGAGGCCCCTCTTCCTCAAACCAAAGTCCCCGTCCTCCCTCCAGTGCTAACTCCTCTGCCCTTTGCAATCTAATGGCTTGGTTCATTTCACCCGATGGCAGACAGCCACGCTGCCAGAGCGATCACGGGGATAACGGCCACCAGATCCTAAACCTGCATTTGATTAAAACCGAGCAGTTTGAGAAGCTGAGCCCCCTTCCCACAGCACCACACCTAGGAGGGTATTCTTGATCATTGAGAGCCCTCCCCATGGAAGGCTTGTTACCCCAGGACCATGAGGCTGATAGTCCTACTTTCCATCTTGAAAATCCACCTGTATTAGTGTCCTCCTAGCCTGGCCACTCTGATCCAAGGAAAGGTTAAGGGATGCCACTGACCCCTGAGCAGCCCATAGAGCACTGTGGCCCCAGCAGCAGCTCCAGCCTTTTATGTCAGTTTAACAAAAGCCCTAACTCAGAATCAGCGCAGTCACTGGGGGTGGGGGGGGTGTTACAAGAGTCCCCTTCCTCTCTCTAAGGATCAATAGATGACCATGGGACCAGGGCAACTGAAGGGCGCTGCCTGTCATGGCAAATCCTCCTGGATGTCACACATTCATCACCTCTCCCTAGACCCAAGAGCCTCAGTCCCTCTCTCATCCCCTAATTATGGATTGCAAGACATGTCCCAAACCCTCGAATTAACTCCAACTACATCAACAAGGGAAGATGTCCAGCTGAAAATGTGCGGCTGTAGTCACGCCCTCCTAACATCTTCTGGCTGAGAGCAGAGGTGTACACTGTGGACAGGGTCTTATATTGTCCTAAGGGAGACCCAGCAGCTGTGTAAGGCGGTGCATGCGCAGGGAAGGGGAGAGAGGTCAAAAAAGATAGAAAGAGACAACTACTTAAATCTTCACTGAAGGAGCTGGGAAATGGCTAGAAAGAAAAAAATGGCTTGGCTTTGAGGAGAAAAAAAAAGAACAATAAAAAACATGCTTTTGCTCTTTTTAAACACCGTAGTTTCGATCCAGTCTCGTCGCAGTAAATGAAAGACAATACCACAACCCACCAACCCTTGAACTTCCTTGTACTCCCCCATCCACTCGTGAAAAATCCAGACAGCTGACAGAGGACACGTCCGTGCGGCACCTGTAATTTGCCGACTGATCACCCTCCTGAACACAGCTGGGCTGTGTGAGGAGATCGATGATAAGGAAGAGGACAGGGAGACAGACTCCTAGCCCTGCTTCATCTGAGTTTGGTTTTTCCTCATCTGGGAGAACCTACCAGCTGAAGTAGTCAAGCTCTGTGGCAGAACTGGGGTCTCCTACCCAAGGGCAGGAGACTGTTATGACGCAGACTAGTCAGGCTCTTTTCTGGGACCAGACCCTTCCCTCTCATGCCCAAACCTAGGCCAGGACATTCGTGAAGGAGTTTGGGGACAGGTGGCTCCTCAAAGCCGAGGACAGACAACAGAAGCACGGCGGTTGCCATGCCCCAAACGGTGTCTGGACACTGGCATATGGCTGAGGCATGGTGTCAAGAAACAGATGTTGTCCTAAAGGCCACATGCAGAATACCGACTCCTTATCCAGACACATCTGCCCGACTTTGCCAGCTCTTGGGGAAGGTGAGGAGGCTCAAACTGACCATAACCACTAGCAAAAGCTGGCAGAACCTGGAAATGCTATTACCCAGTTGGTAGCAGGAGGAAACAGTGTCAGCATCAGGGGCAGGCAGGGGTCCTCCCCATCATTCACCTTCTGACCCAACCCAGCACCTTCACCTCCTCATTGAGCTCTCCGGGGACGTCCCCTCAGGTGGGCAACCATGAACAGGTGACATTGACCAAAACAAGAAGGTGCAGGCACCCTCTGCATCCAATATCTCCCCCACCCCCGAAGGAAAAGGCCCAAGAAGACAGGTGTGGATGTAAGCCCACGTCTGACTCTAAAGCGCCAGGTTCCCACCAGGGATCAAAGACAGGGCAGATGTGTGGCTCCAAGTCTACCGGGCAGGGGTCGCTGGCCATTCTCTCGATCAACCCCAGGTTCCTCTATCACCGGACAGTGGCAGGAGTATCAGCCGGCAGACTCGACCCCCGCCCCATCCCTAAGCTTGAAGATGTTTTGCTCTGTCCCGTTGCGGGGGGGCTGGGGGCGGTCTATGGGAAGCAGGGGCACCGCAAGGAAGTTTCGCGACGCAGCCAGAAGCTCCGGGACCCTGGCTGCCAGCCCAGGGGGGTTTGTAGCCTCCATTCTCACTTACAGCATGCCATGGGAACTAGAGCCCCCGCCCCGACACCCGGCGTGGAGGGGTAGATGAGGGCTGAGGGGCGCAAGGGAGCGCGGGGCTCCGCGGGGTCCCGCGGCCGAGGCCACTTACGTGTGCTGCTGGGGGAAGCTGTAGGCAGAGGCGCCGGGGGCGGTGAGCAGCGGTAAAAGCAGCAGAGGCGGCAGCAATAGCAAGAGCGGGCGTGCGGGCCCGGACGCTGGGCCCCGGGGGTCAGGGCAGGGCTGGGGGCCGCGACCCGGCCAGGGCCGAGCGGTCCGCACCGGGCCGGGCCAAGAAGCGCCGCAGGTCCGAGCCGGCACCGCCATGTTTCCATTCAAGATGCGGCGCCGCGGGGAGGGAGGGGGGACGGCGGCGGCGGCGGGATGGATGGGGGGGGGGGCGCGGGCGGCGGGCTGCGGGCGGCAAGCCGGCCTCTTCTCCACCGTCTCCGCGCGGGGCCTCCGGGGCTGCACTGGCTGCAGCGCCTCTGCGGGCTACGCGCAACGATCTCCCCGCCGCGCTGGCTCCAAGCGCTTTGAGCGCCTGGCCCGGGACCGGCGCTCAAATAGCGGCCGCCGCCAACCTGCCGGCGCCGCCCTCCCCTGTCGCTCCCTCCCTCCCTCCCTCTCCTTGGCCGGCCCGCCTCCGCGCGCCCCCGCCGCGGCCACGCGCCCGCCTGTGCCCGCGCGCCCCTCGTCCCCGTTCACCCCGGAGCCTGCCCTACTGGCTCGCGCAACCGATCCGAGTCCAAGCTCGCGAGTCCTGAGCCCCAGCCGTGGTCCCAGCGCCTAGAGCACGTCCCTGCCCCCACACCTCAGACCCGGGAACTCCTCTCGGCCCTGTGAGTGGGAACACTCCTAGACAGTCGCACACATGACCCTTCTGGGGCTCGACCTTCAACAGGCTTAAGGCCTGGAGTCACAGGTTTAATGGTGGAATGGCAGGCTTTTGCAGACTACAAAGGAGGATGGCAGTACTGTCACATCCACAGTAGCTCCAGCTACCTTAAGATTTCCTCTTGTGGGGATCGGGGTGAAGGGGGGACGCGGGGGACAGCCCTTGGCAGAAAAACGGATCTTGGTTCTTTGGTTCTCCTAGTCCTTGGGAGGGAATCTGAGCCCACAAATGTGGGGGCCGAGGGAAGCAAGATACCCCAGCTCTTGCTTTGCTCCACTTTATTACCCAGACAACACTTGCTGGGGAGCCCAGGCCTCAGCTCCCTGGACTTGCACAGCCTCTGGTCAGACTAGTTTAGAGGCAGGAAGCTCAGCCTGGCATAAACCACTTATTCTTGTCCTAGTGGGCCCTGGCACATCCCTGCTGGAGTCACAGCGATGAGGTGTGTGTGACATTCAGCTCCTCAGAGTGTGTGCCACCTTCTCAGAGCCCGCCTTTTTCTTATGAATATGCCTGTAGGGCCGCAGTGCCATTTCCAGATGCAATGAGAAAGGGGTGAATGTCTGGTAGCAGAAGCAGTCACAGTTGTGAAGAGCATCCCGAGGAACTGCTCAAGTTGGCCCTTGAGACCCACTCTGTCCCCCCCAACCCCGACCCACACTGATGAGGATGCTCCCAGTCAGCCTGACACAGGACCCCCTTAACAGTGGCTCCCCACAGACTCTGCTTATTAACTGCTGGCTGGCTCTGTTCAGAGATGCCCAGGGACTCTCATCTCATGCCTGGATAGGTCACCCATCATCTACTCATAGCAGACTTTTCAGAGAGAGGAGAGAACAGTGAGTGGCCTCTGGACTGAGGGGTAGAGATGTGGTATAGGCTCAGGACAACTTTTACTTGATTTTCAGCCCTGCTGGGGGCTTCCCATCTTTGCCCCATTCCTATAAGTTAAGGCTTGACAAGAGCACATCTTCGTCTTCTCTTAATTTGAGTGAAGTTTCTGGTGCCAGGTTCAATATATTATACTAAACGCCACGAGGCTCCATCAACAATATCAAAGAGGGCCCTAGGTTCTGGGCTCCAAATAGTTTCTGGGACTTGATGGTCAGGAAGGGCCTAGAGAAGTATGGGAGGCTGCATCAGGCCTGTTCTACAGGGAGGCAAGCAGGGGTGTCACTGAGCCAGATGTGTGACTATGTCGAATACCCACCACTCCTTGTCCCCAGCTCTGGACAGAGCAGTTCATCACCAGGACGGATAAAGAGAATGCCCTGCACTGGAAAGTCAGTAAGCTTGGGCTGAGCCGTCCCCTCCTGTCCTTCCGACACCTGTCTCTAACTCTACATTCCTCACGTACAGGCAGGACCGGCCTGAGATGTCTGCAACTCCTTCTGGGTGGGTATTTTCCCAAGGCAGACTGCAATGTCCTGACACATGTCAGAGACAGGCTGGCTGACCTTTGATACAAAGATGCCAGTGCTATCCTTGGAGAACACCTAGGCCATCAAGCACCTGGGGACAGTCAGTTCGGCAGTGAGCGCTTGAGGTTGGGCATCTCAGGCTCAGCCTCCGCAGATGTGCACCTAATTGAGGCCGCTGGCACAGAGGGAAAGGCGGGAGATTTTGGTTGACAGGCCGTTAAAGGAAGACAAATAAGGAGGGGAGGTAATTAAGAATAAATGGGTAGTAAGAACTTACACATTCCAACTTTGGAGGCTCACAACATCCTTAGCCTCCTGGCAGCTGGCTCCAGCCGTAGGTTAAGATCTAGGGAGGGGAAATTGTGGCTTACCAGAGAATAAGATGTCCACAGCAGGCAGCTGGGCTCAGCAGGAAATGGCTAATACCACCCACCTGCCCAAGGTGCCTATCCTGAGTGATGTGGAGTGGCAGGGGCATGTAACATTGCAGTCAGCAGAAAGAAACCCATCCTTGTCAGGGACCAGGCAAGAGCCATCTCCATGTGCAAACCTACAGGATGTCAGCTCAGTATCCAGAGAGGCTGACAGAGCTTTATGGAGAACCTACTATGTGCCAAGAAGGTCCTAGGTTCAGCCATACTACCCGAGGGAAGAAGAAGCCTATCAGAACGTTTATCATGCCAGGGCAGCAAGATTCCCACCCTAACCTGCCCTACCTCCAACCTCCCTTATCCCTCAAGCCTAAGGGCCAGACTGCAACTTGTTCAGTGAAAACCCTTCTGCTATGGCCTTACTCCTGCAGTGTCTTCTCCCTGGGACATGCTCCTTCTTCTCTACCATTTGGACCCAGGATATTCATGAGCCCATCAAGCTACTTATGCCGAGAAGTACTAGAACAGCCTCTCCACAATTGATAGGCCTCCCTGCCTCTTCTGCTCTCTTTACAGTCATGCAAACCTACAGTGGCTTCTGCCCTGGGGTCAGAAACACACCTATAGTCCCTACTCAGGTCCTATATAGGATAGGGTATGGCCCATTTAGGATGGCAAAGACATTTTGGGATAACGAATCAAACAGGTAGCAGTCTAAGGAGCCTGAGAGCTATGCCCAGTATCTGACCTGGGAATGGGATGGATCAACTTCGGCAACAGGCATTACGGGTTAGAGTCTACTTTGTCTCTGAGCCTGTGTCTTCATCTACCTAATGCCAAACATGAGCCTTATCTGGCAGAAGGAGTCTCAAAACCCAAAGCATGTAATACCCTGAGGGCAAGACTCAGCATTTAGCAAGTGCTTAATGAAGGAAGACTCAGGTTTCACACATCCCCTAGGAAGGGCAGGCTCTACACTGAGGCAAGTAGATGCTTCCTGGGAACTGAGGAGAGATTCCAGCTCAGCCTTGCAAGGTGAGCAGGGATATGCTCCCCAAAATGCCTTAGTCTAAGCATGGGGCAGATGAACTGTAACCTCCATATGTAACCAGAAGAGGGCCCCACCTCTGAATGGAGAATGCCGGTTAATTAGGTAGAGCCTAGGCTTGATTCCTCCTGGTTCCTGGAAATTCCCTACTTAGTAGGGGAACACAATACTCAGGGAAGACATGACAAACACCTCAAACATGCACGATGAGTTTTAAAACATGCACACGATCAAACAGGATGTATGATTGATTATTCAGCACTGTGAGGCCTGGGCAGCCAGGAGAGACTTCCTAAAGGAGAGGACCCCTAACAAGGCACAAAAGGGCAAGAAAGAACATGGGTGGCTATGCGCTAGGAGGAAATCAAAAGAGCATGCACAGAGCCTGGAGGAGGAGTGAGCTGGACTGTCTCTACAGGGAAAGTATGTGTAAGTCTCCAAGACTAAGCCCCTAGCAGAGACAGGGATATGGACAGTGTGATCTCATGGACAGCATGATGTGAATATGATGTCAGGGCAGGCAGTCTACCATCCTACTCAGGGCTCCAGGACTCTGGGTAGCCTCATCTGTAAGGAAGGAAAGCAAAATATGTCAATCATTGTGCCCTATCTACACTGCTTGTAACTGGGTTCATCCCAGCTCAGGTTCCGTATAGACAGACTTGGTTACACAGCCAGGGTGCTCCTGTCTTGGCTACATGTGGAGTCCTACTGCAGGCATTCCTCAGTGAGATCTGGACCAATCTGCTCATATTATACATGTGAAAACTGAGGCTTAAGCAAAGGTGGCCTCATCCAAGGGTTCAGTAAACACAAAGATCCAAGGCCCAGACTGGCTGTGGGTGTGGCTCAGTGATACAATGTTTCTCTCAGTGATACAATGTTTCTTTGCCGGTTATACAGCAATGCCTTAAATTCAATCTCGCCACCACCTCCACCTCCACACCCGTCCCCCACCCCCCCCCACAGAGAGAGAGAGAGAGAGAGAGAGAGAGAGAGAGAGAGAGAGAGAGAGAGAGAACATATGATCCCCATCCCAGGTTTGGGTTCTATCTTCTAGGCCCCCTCCCTTGAAGGCTACTGGAGCCTTTTGAGTTTGAGTCCTTAGGAGGACATTGAACAAAATGTCTGCCCAGTATGGAAGGGGCCCTTGGCACCATCGCTGAGTCCCACTGCTATGGCAGAAGTGCCCAGATACTGGTCTTGCTCACTTTCCTTTGACCCTCATCCCACTCTGGCAAGAGAAAATGAGGACAAATAAAAGAGAGAAATTGTCCCCTCAGCAGAGCATTAGGTGTCTGAACGGTTTTCAAATAAATAAAAGTCTCCTCAGGGCCCCCTGGCCAGGGCTGACAGCAGCTCTAACTCTCTGCAAGATGTGGTTTTTCTGCCTCTAGGTGGAAGTGAAGGGTGTCCATGGTAGGCTAAGTCAGGCTCTGACAGAAGCAGCGTTTTATCACGGCCTAATGTCCCATCAGTGCCTTCGCCCAGTGGCCACAGCAAATTGCCCCCTCCACACCAGCTGCCCTTCCATGCCAGTTAGAAGAGAATGAGGGGCAGGTACTGTCCCCATCAAGGATAAGAAGGTTCATTCTGGTCAGGACTGTGTCCTCACAGGGTTGCTAGCACCCAGTCAGTAATTTTGGAAATGGTTTGTTCCCAGTGTGCTCATTTTGCAAGTACAGAAATCAAGGCAAAGAGGACCTTGTGATCAGTGAAGCCAACAAGAGAGGGATGTGTCACCTGAGTGAGCCACCTCTGCACAGTGCAGCAGGAGTGTGGGACACACATCCTAAAAAGGTCCTCTCCTGGACAGAACCACACCCCCACACCAACCACCCTCCTCTTGGCATGGAGGATGGCACCTCAGTATGGAGCAAGATGATGGCCTGCCTTTAACTCCAAGACTTGGGAGGTAGAGCTCTATGAGTTTAAAGCCAGCCTGGTCTGGTGAGTTCCAGGCCTGCCAGGGCTACATAAGAATTTGCGGGGGTGGGGGGGAATAGAAGGAAAAAAAAGGTATGGTCCACATACTTCCTCAAGTATGAGGAAGTACAACCCCTAGTAATAGGGGGAGGATGTGCCCTGGGAAAATTCCTGAAACTGTCTGCTTCCTCTGCTTGACATGTCTGCTGGACGTGTGTGCTGGCCTTTGCTTGTCAGTCCCTTAGTGAATCGACCTCTGACTTCTGATAGCCAGTTAAGGAGACAGCAGGACTCACTTCCATTTTTATTTTATTTAATTGATGATATGAGAGAGGCTGGTAGAATTTTATTTGTTGAGCATTGGAGATGGGTGGGGCTAGAGGCTTCTGTTTTGACTCTGGAGGGAAAATTGAGGCTGTTCAAGATGGCAGCATGGCTTGTAGGAGTGGTGTGATGTGGAAGGTTGTAGCCAGCACTGTCCCCATTTCATGAGGTCTCTACTTCTTGGGGTTGGTACTGGCTTCTTTTGTTTGTTTATTTGATTTTGTTTTGTTTTTTGAGGCAGAGCTTCTCTGTGTAGCCCTGGCTATCCTGAAACTTGATTTATAGATCAAGCTGCATTTGAACTCAGAGACCCACCTGCCTCTGCTGGGATTGAAGGCCTGTGCCACCACTGCCCAGCTAGGTACTGGCTCTTTAAACCCTGGTCAAAGCAAAGAAGGTACATTCTCAGCTCATAACTGTTCATGCTTTTGTACTAAGGTCAGGTGGAGCTTTGCACTGCGGGGGTCTCAGTCCCATTTGCAGACCTCACATCTATCCCTGGGACAGGCTACAGATGACACAGGGACGACATAGGCATGTGACTCCTCCTGAGGGGTTGGAACGCCCTCTTAGTCTGGTGTATTGTCTCAGAGCCAGAACACCAACTTCACGCATACTTCAAGTGAATTTAGGATTCTTATGATCTAGCACTTCCTCAAGCCCCCTTAAGAAGAGAGTGTTTACTAGCCCCAGCTCCCATGAAATATATTTTGTTCTTGTTGCTGTTTGGCACTGGGGATTAAACAAGAGCTTCATGCATATTAGACAATTTTCTTCTGTTGAGCTATGTCCCCCAGCCAACCATGAATTCTTCAGTGATGCTGGTCCAAGAAGGGCATGCAGAGGAAGATCATGCTACACTGGGGCTACTCTGTTACCTTGAGCAACACCTAAGAGAAATGGGCTGTCAGGGCAGATGACCGGGCCAGGAGCTCTGATTCTATAGGCTATATACACAAAGGGGCAAACCCAACAGGGCTGTGGCTTCCCAGTCCCTCTGGAAACACACTTCCCACCCCCTCTGCTGGAGGGAAGTGGCGCCTAGTTGGGCAAATGGAACATCTCATGTAGCATGTGTGGCAGGAAACAGAAGGGATGAGAGCAGCCAAATTAAAATGGCGGAAAGGTCAGGACCTTAGCTCAGCATTTTCCCCAGGGGAAGCTAGCTGTCAGAAGGGCCTTGATGCCTGGGAAGGCATGATGTGGGGAAGAGGAGACCGTCAGGGCACAAGCCCAGAAATAATCATGGCTTGCAAGAATTCTAGGTCCCATCTTCCCTGTGTCCTGAATGTGGGCAGATAGGAAACACTTGGACCACTCTAGAGATTACCATGTCTCAGAATTCCTTTCAAAGAAGAGCAGTGCTGTTGTAGACTCTCATTCCTTCCCATAACAGGCCAAACCGGGCCTCAGGGACTCTGTAGATGGTACCTTAAATTACACACTAAACAGTGGCATCTCTAAGACCACTCCTATGCCACAGATAGTGACTTGGGGCTAACCATGGCCTTACCTGATGGTTGGAGACGGCCATGTCTTCATGCTAAGTAAGGCCTAAGTAAGATTTCTGTAGCTCCAGGAAGGTAGAAGGTAGAATGGCTGATTGGGAGGCCTTATTAAGGAGGGAGATGGAAGCAAAGAGAATAAGAAGGTTTCTTCTACCTATTGATCCTCACTAGCTTGTTGGGAAGTTCTCTCTGGCCCTGTCTGGCAGCCCAGCATTATCTTGCTGAGGGCATGACTACTAAATGAGAAAGGAGAGTTAGGGAGGCACAGGTGAAGAGATAAACTTTCTGAAAGAGAGGCTTCAGGGAGGAGGACCAGGATATGAACTCAGAAGACTGCAACAAGCTACTGAGGTCTTACTTGAAGAACCAAGCCAGCTGCCATAGAGTGGCTGAGAGAAGACCCTAGTGGGGTTCATTGGCAGTGATTTAGACAGAAGACAAGTAAGGGGCAGGGACTCCACCCAAGAAACAGTAGGTAATGCCCAGGCCCTTCAGAGAGTAGGGCATTAGCAAGGGTGGATGAACGAATAAAAAACTGAGATAATACATTACCTCTTGCGTGCTACTACTTAGAGGCAGTCCTGGTAGTCCCGATCACATCCCGAGGAGTGAGACTGGACACTGTATGACTACCTCCTCTGGATCTGCTCTCAGCAGATCTTGAGACCTTACCTCCACCTCAGTGAGGTTAAAAGTAGAAGAGCCAGAGAGGATGGAGGATGCCAAGGAAACAAGACCTTGTATATCAACAGGATCTACACACATATGAACTCACAGAGACTGAGGCAGCATGCACAGGGCCTGCATGGGTCTGCACCAGATGGAGTCATAGATCTGAAAGGTGAAGTGGACACATACCCCCATCTCTAACCTAGAAACTATTTCCAATTGATAATCACTTGCAGATGAAAATTTAGTTTTCTCCAAGGAAGTCTCACTGGGGAGACTATCTTAAATGCAGGCTGTATACCCAGCAGTAGATGATCAACAGAAAACAAGTTCAGTGACGTCTTCGGAGGCTCCTGGTCACACAGGCATATTTTTCCATTAACTTATTTATGTATTTACTTTACATCCAATCACATCTCCCCCTCCACAGGCATATTTTTAAATGAATCTTAGATGTTTCTTTCATATTTTTAACTACCAAGAATGAACCAGAAGATTTCCAGTTCTCAAAAGAGCCTTCTGAATAGATAGCATTAGCTCAACTGGGCAGATCAGTAAACTGAGGCTCCAGCAGTTCTGAGCTGGTCGGGAGGCAGTAGATGGGCTGGCTCTTGGTTCAGCTCCTCCTTCATTAATGCAAGAGGAGCATGCTGTAATCTTTTTTTTTTTTTTTTTTTTTTTAATAAGCCCATCTTATCTCAATATGCAAAACTATGCACATAGCATGCAAATTAGCATTTCCTGCCTGCTCCTAGGGTGGCAGTGCAGCCTTTGGGTTTTACCAACGATCTGACAGTCTGCCCTCCCCACAACCCCTGCAGCTAAGCTTCTCTGCTCAAGATACCTATAGGCTGGACTTTGCAGAAGAAAGTTGGGGATTTGATGTCGTATGATTGGTGAACAGGTCTTAGCTCTCAGGAATGAGTCAAGAGCCCTCTGAACATACTACCCCTGCCATCCCTGGACCACAGCACAGCAGAACTGAATGTCTGCACCCTGAGGAACATGTGCAAAGGATCCCTGCTTTGGCTTTCTGGAAGTAGAAGAAAGGACAGTTCAGGGGATGAGAACCTTGGACAGCTCGTTAAAGGTATGGAGGGAAGATTTGCCCCAGAGAAAGCCAGTGAAACATTTCGAGGCTTCTCGGTTGTGAGGAGTGAAGCTTCCCTGTGATAAAGGAGCCTGCTGCATTGGACTTTGCCAGCCGGGAGGCTGGAAGGCGAGTGGCTGCATCCAAGCTGTAGCCACAAATCATGGGAGAAATGTCCCATGAGCACAGGGTGGAAAGGACAGTCATCCTAGTGTTTTGATCTGATTCATAGCCTGGGAAGTGCCTTACTGGGGCCCAAGTAACCTTGAGCTTGTTGCCTAACAGCACTGTACCCCAGTCTTCCTGGAGGGAAAGTGGGTTCAACAAGCATCTCATCTTCCTCTCAGAGCTGCTGATAGATTGCTGGGGGTTGACCCACTGCTAGATTTGGAAGCCCTCATGGGAAGCTCATCCTCGTGATATGTTCCAGGGTCATGATGGCATGAACACAGTCCCCAGCCCTGCACACACTGCACACATGTGCTGAGCCATGCATGGCACATGCCAGACAATGTGGAGCTGAGCCCCAAGGCAAGACTTGGAGCAGGACCGGGGTAAGCTGTTCAGTGACTGTTCAGTGAAGGGGAAGCTGTGGGCAGAAGCTTGTGAGCTGCCGAGGCATACAGGGGAAGGAAGCTGGAACAAAAAGTTTCTCACAGAGAAATAGACTAGGAACAGGAGGTGGGGTCCAGGTTCGTCCTGAACATTATGTTGGCAAGGCCCCAGGAGAGTCTCTGGGTATATTTGCCCCTGGGAACATGGCAACAGCCAAGCTGTAAGGGAATCTACAGGAATCAACTCTGCCTCTTCAAAGAGCCAGCTTTTAAGAGACAGGAAAGTTCTTTTAGAATTAAACTTGATCGAGACCCCAATATATGACAGACCGAAATGGGGTTGCTCTGATGGAAGAATTGAAGGCATCTCAAGGTTCCCAGAACAAAGTCAAGCTGAACATCCTGTACCAGACTGAGGTACAAGGAAAGGCTGGTGCTGGGCAGGCCTCAGTCATTTTCACCTTTTCACAGTGACCTTGGGGTAACCTTTGTGCAGCTGCAGGCTTCACACTCCCATCTGAAGAATGGAGAGGGGGCTCTTGATCCCCTGAGCCTGCTTGTCTCTCAGTTGCTGGAACTGATGTTGGGGCTGCACCCCATCACGTAGCAGAGGCTGTTTATTCGTCTTCCAGAGCTAAGGCTCTGACGAGCTCATCTGCTTCCTGGCTCAGCTAATTGGAATCACTTTTCCCCCCTTTTCCTTCTGACTCTCAGTAAATTATTCGAATTCTCCCAGTCAGAGGCCTGGGTGATGGACAGCCCTGTCACAGCAGCCTAAGTGTTTAGAGAGCAATTGTTCTGTGGAGAACTGCCATTCCTCAAGCTTACACTGTGCAAGGTGCCATTGGGAGAGTCTGCCAGGTCCTGTCCTTGCCCTGCCCCCGTCCCGCCCCGCCCCCGCCCCGCCCCGCCCCCGCCCCTGCCCCTGCCCCGTCCCTGCTCCACACTAGCCCAGCTACCAGAGCCCGCTTGGCCTAGCCTGCCAAGTGCAGGCTTCCGGTATGTGATCTTTGTCATAACAATCAGAGCAGCCGAGAGGTATTGCTCTTAAACCCTCAACACACATTTTTATAACCTTTCTGTTTAATAAGAAAGAGACAGCTCCAATTAGCTGGGAATATTCCGCAGAAATGGGATTATTTTAAAAGCTCCGGCAATATTATAAAATAGCTTCAGTAAGTGAACAGCTGTTGCTGGCCCCGCCCGCCATGAGCACTGCGCCTCCCGCACCCTGACACCAGGGCTGGGGCCTCATGGCTCCCCAGGCACTCTATCCCCAAAGCTGAGAGCAGTGCTCCTCTGGCTGGTAGTCCAGGGCTATTTCTTCAAATAAGGACATGTGAGTCATGGTATGTGGAGTACAGAGACCCCCTTGTCCCACACAGATGAGGGGGGACAATTTATAGGCTTTCCTGAGGTTGGGTTATAACCTTGCTGGAGTCCTATTTTTCCAGAAAAGTCCACATGAAGACCCCATACACTCTTTAAGGAGCCTCCAGGGGCTGAGATGTAGGTCAGTGATAGAGGCCTTGCCTAGCATCTGTAAGACATTAGTAACTCTCTGTTCTGAGAGTTGAAAGTGGGGTGAAGCCCTACTCTGATAAAGTGCAGGCAAAGGCTGGGGTACTTGGTAGGCAGAGAGGACTCCTGTAGATCTCTGTGACAGAACCAAGTCAACAATCCAGCCAGTTGGAGGTCTTTGGGGTCCTCAGAGACCCCACTTACCTATCCTGCCAGTTATCCCCGAGGCCTGGTAGGTCATCCTCAAGGCTGGGGGTGGAGGCAGCTGCCTCATGGCCTAGAAATAACTATATGGTGAGTTCCTCTTGGAGCTGGGGTCGTCACCTTGCTAGGTGTAGGTCTTAGGCACCTTGTCTGGGGAATGGGGACAATTTCAGGACGTTCTTGGGGAGAGACTGCAACCCAGGAACTGCAGCGGGAGGCAAACACACCATGTGCTAAATGGGGAAAATGAATTTTACACCCAGACAAAGTGACTTTTATCATGTTAACGACCATGGTTTGCTCATCGTGTCTGGTGCAGTGAAATGGGGCCCGTGGATGTTTTTCTTTTAGTTCTGCTTTTAAATGGAGGCATCATTCTCCCACTCCCTCAGAGCAGACAAACCAAGCCCCTCAAATAGAGACGACAGAAATGCCAATTCAGCAAAAATAGAATGTACACTTTTGTTTTGTTTTGTTTTTGTCTTTCCCTCCTACCCCCTAATTTTCATCTGTATCTTCCAACAAAAATTAGAATGAAGTACTCGGGTGTGGTGTGAGGAGTCCTGACTGGGAGGCGGAACACAGCTCTGGTCTAGCTCTTTCCTGTGTGGCCTGGTGTCTGCATCATCCATTTCTGACCCTAGTTTGCCCATCAGTATCAGGGAAGTAGGCTGGAGATGGAAATAGAGCCAAAGACCTACTCTGTCCTGGCCCTCCCTCAGATAACCATGTCAAATGCATCACTCTGGGTGTGTCTGGTCCAGAACTTCCTCCTCTAGAAGCCAGAGGGTCCTAGATAACAAGTCAGGGCAATCGTTCCTGAATCTGAGGTGCCCCCAGAACTAATGAGAGATCCTGAGTGGAAAGGACAACGGTTCTGATGGAGCCAAGGCTGTTTCCCTGTGCTCTGTAAACAGCTCTGTAAGTAGCTCTGCTGGCCACCCCCTAGCCATCCCACCCCCGCTTCTTTAGTCTGCACACAGAGCACACCATTGGCACATGGCAACTCCATATTGTACCCATCAGCTTTTAAGAAAACACCATCTGATGCCTTGTATAGTTGCCCAGGCAGATAGCACCCAGCTCCGCAGGAAAAGCCTGCCCTGGGCTCACTGGGACAGGCTTATCTAAGGCAAATAAAGAGGTCTTGGGTCTGGCATTTCTGAAAACCTCTGCCCTGACACCATGCAATTCTGCTCTGGAAGGCTTGCCACGACCAGACAGGCCGGGCACCTGAACAGCAGAGATCAGTGGACAATTAGCCAGTCCAGTGGAGGTAATTAATCAATGTTCCAGGCCTTCCCGTCCATCCAAGGCTATATGTGCATCTTGTCCTCTTTGCCAGCACAAACAGTATCACTAATGCTACTACTAACAGCTCAGAGCTTCTGTTATTGTCATAGTTAGTGTGACCATCATTACATTGTGTCACCGTCACAGTGGCAACAACACCTCCCAACCAGGGTCACTAATTCACTTCCACCTTCCCCATCTATACCGTGTTCACTCTTCCATGACTCAAGGACTTCACACTGTTCCCTTATCTGATTTTCCCCACAGTCCCAAAAGACAGACAGTCATTGGTAGGTAGGGAAGCCATAGGGAAGTATGCCCATTAAAGCACGGTGAAGATAAGCTCACTCAGAGAGGAGGGCCTACCTTCCCTCTTATGTCATCCAGGATGGACTCTGTTAGGCTGCAATAACAGTCACTGAAATCATAGTGACTTAAAATAATGAAGGTTTATTTCTTTTCCTTGCTCCATGTCCTTCATGGGTCAGCTGAGACTCTGCTCCATGCCATCTTCACATGGAGAGCAGGCTGACCAAACCACTAATCCTTGAAGATTGACTGTTGTCATGGTAGATGAAGACAGGGCCTCTAAAGGACTCACACCAGCTGATGAATTCCTTGGCCTGCTTAGAAATAGGACAGGTTTTTGTTTACCGCTCTCATTGGCTAGGTGGCTAGAGCCAGACGTGCAGCCCCACCTGACCACCAGGGGGCAGAAAGGTGCACTCCTACTTTTAGCTGGATATCCGCGTTCTCCAGCCCACTGGTCCAGCAGGATCCTGAGGGTTGAGATGAGATGTCCTTAATCTTCCTGTGTGAGCCTTTTGCTCTCTTCTGGCTCCCAGATGTAAAAGGCACTCAGGTAGACAGACAGGGAGGTTCAGGGATTCCTAGAGCAGAGGTCTCTCTGGGGAGAGGCTTATGGGAGAACAGCACTTGAGCACACTTGAGTACCTGTCCTGTTCCCAAGAAGCCTCCTGGAAATGGAACTGGCAAAGGTGTGGTCTCATCGGGCCTCAGGCAGTACATTTGGCCAAGAATGTGGTGGAGGTCACCTACCATGGGAGAGGCTGAGACAGAAACCAGCTGGGAGAGTGTCTAGAATCCAAGAGGGAAGTTCACGAACCTTGCAGTCTGCAGGCATTTGTAACACACCTTCTGGGATACCTTGGTCACACACTGCTCCTCCAGACCTCTAACTTGGATAAGGATCCCCTGAAGTGTGAGCTGTAGGGAGAAATCCGAGGCTAGACAGTGTGGAGAAGGAGGGGATTGGGTTGCAGATCTGACATGGCAGAGCTCAGCCTCGGGGCTCCATTATCATAGAGCAGGGAGAAGTGAGGTGGCAAAACGAGAAGAGGACCAAGAAAAACCATCTCTTGTTCTCCTCGTATGAAGGGTGCCTGAGCCGAGAGGGTGTGTCTCCTCTCACATCATCCATCACTGAGCCACAGAAGAGTGGCCATGATCAATAAAACAAACAATTATCCTGTCATTACTGATTGCAGGCCTGCGGCCTGTCGGCAGCAAAGGGGGGGAGGGCAGGAGGGCTATAATCCAGAGTCTGATGGAAACAGTGGGAACAGTGCACACTTTGGGTGTTGGAGCAGGATTGGGGTGCAGGGGATGAAGACTAAAGACTTGGGCTGCCAGGCAGGGCTGCCCCAGAGTGGGAGTAAGGTCCAGGAAGACTGAACTCTATCTGGTAAAGCCACCTGTAGAGAAGTGGGTGTAAGCCATTCCTCATACAGCTCTTAGTGGGATGGGATGGGTCCATCCTCTACCCCTCCCTTCTCTTAACATCTCTCTTCTTTCTGCAACAGCTCACGCTGAGGGCCATGTTAGTTAGATATTATGAGCAATCTCAGCTGTGAATTATATAACCTCCTCTGCCCTCCCTACCTCACCTTCCTCGTCTCAGGATTCCTAAACACTCCACCAAAATAATAATTTTTCACTACTGCCTTCTCAAGGCCCTGTATCCAGGCTGCCTAGACAAGAGATGTCCAAAGCAGTCTGCATGGGCTAGACAGACAGGCAGGAGTTGCTATCTTCCTAAAATCTCCTGAAAAAAAAAATGCTTGGGGTCTGGCCTGAGAATAAAGAAGCTGTGCCCTGTGACCCCAAAAAAGTAGAGCCAACATCTGCCCAGTTGGTGGAGAGGAGCTGGGGCCACACAACTATGGCCACCTCATCCCCACCAACCCTGTTCCTGCTGTATCCTCAGCCCCACAGAGGGGAAATCTCTCTCCATCAGAAGGAAGGGACGAGAGAAGTGATTTATTATTCTATTCCATTATGCCTGTTTCCAGAGAAACTAATTATGGTGCATTGTTGTATTAGATACTTTCAGAAAGATTACATTTTCTTACTTTGGCCGATAAAAAAATTAAATCCATCAGTTTTCCTAAACACATTACAGTAAAGACAGACTCGCTCCTCGTAATTATTAATCAGTCGGATTTGGGGACGCAAAGCATTTGACTTAAGCTCAATACGGTCACGAACAATGTCCCAGGATCGCATCTGGTATTGAAACAATTTTTCAATTTATTAAAAAGTCATTAGCGAGGTTGGCACGGTAGGCAGAGGGGGAGAGCTAGGCTAAGACATCGGGTCAGAGTTCTGTATAGGGAAAGAAACCCCAGGTATGGTTTCCCCCTAAGCTTGCTTTAGTTCAAGGAGCTAATTCAAGTTAAGAATGGACCTGGAGACGTCATCCCCCTGCCCCCAGCCCAGATGACCCACTAAACCTGTCTGTCCAGACTCTGCCCTCTAGACAGTCTGATGGCAGGAACAGGTTACTCATAGGGAAGTTTGCCCAACTGAACCTTGAGCCCACTGTTCCATAGTTCTGCACAGAGCACTGAGTCAGTTTGACTCCAACTGTGGTGGGAAGACAGGCCCTCCTACAGCACAAGCTCTTGGAGCCCCCACGTGGGGACATGTGGCTATTTGGAAGGACACCTGGTGTGGCCAGGCGCCTCGTTCCAGTCACTGGCCCTGCTCATTCAATCATTTAATTACTCCTCTGACACTTCCTACTCCCAGGAGGGATTTGCAAGGGTTTCAGAGGCTGGCAAGCCACAAGCCTGAGTTTAGTCTGAATCCTGGCTCGAGTCAGAGCTGAAAAATGGCAATGGGACTTGGGCGTATGTCACAGCTCAGCCACTCAAATACTGTTGACCTTGGAAAAGTCACTCAATCCTACGAACCTCAGTTTCCACTTGTGGAGGAAGAGGGTGCTTCTGTCTCCTCACATGAGACAAGAAAAGGTCACAAGATTGGTGTTTAGCCTTCCTCAGCTAGAGTTCTGTCATGCTTCCCCTAAGTCTCATAAACTCCGATTCCTTGAAGGGACAGCTTCATTTATGCTGTTCTCTCTGGCTAAAACACCTACCCTCCCACATGTCCTTCTAGAAAACTCCACCTATTCTTCCTTTAGACCTCTGTTTGTGTTTATTTGTTTGTTTGGGGTTTTTTGGTTTTGTATTTTTTTGTTTTTCTGGTTTTTGATCTCCCTTAAATCTGGGGCAGGAATCTCAGTGCTAACGAAAGCTTCATCTTTCCCTATTAAACTTAGGTCCCAGAAAGGTCAAGTTTTGCTCCTGATGCCCTTCAAGCAGTGCAGGGACTGCTCCCCCTCCATTGGAGACCTGCCCACTCCCACTCAGACCTTCCCAAATGGAGCAGCCTGGTCTTTCTGCAGATGCATTGCACTTATATTGTCTGGTCTACTAGTTTAAGTATCTTAAAACTAGAAGACCAAGCTAGGAGAAGCTAGAAGACCAATCTCAGAACTCGGAAGGCAAAGGTAGGTGGATCTCTGTGAGTTCAAGGCCAGCCTAGTCTACACAGTGAGTCCCTGGACAGCCCTGGGCTATACAGAGAAGAGGGGAAAAAAAGCAAACCAAACCAGATCAAACAGTGTTGGGCCTTGAAAGCCTCTGTAAAAACTGGGTTTTCTGCCTCTGTACTCCACCCTCAGCCCAGGGCCAGAGAGGAAGCCAGGAAGAGAAGACAGCTTTATTCTCAAGATGTCTATCCCCTGACAACCTCAGCAAGCCGTACCTTTGTACACCTTAGTATCTCAATATAGATACAGTTTCCCCAATTTCTGAACAAAGATGGAGGTGGGGGGGGATGAATGATCTGAGTAATGGTAAAGACCCCAGAGAAGGGAAGAGGGCCCAGGAGGGTTGTGTTTAAACACTGGTAGCATTTGGGGGTGACTGGGCCTGAGAGCAGATGAGTTCCAGTCCCATCCTGTTCCCTGCTGTTCATAGACTGCAGAGAGGGACCCCCAGGTGCCAGTCTCCTGTCCCCTCCTGTCTCCTCCACTCCCCTCTCCCCTGTGTGCAGGTGGAACAGCACAGGTTCCAGGTTCTAGACACTCTGTTTCCTCCGTATTTATAGAGGTTTTTATTTTCTCTCTTTGATCCCTGGTGAGGGAAAAGAGAGAGCATGCTTAGCTCCCTCCCCTCCAGAGGAGCAAGTAATAGCAGCCCGACCACCCTCAAGCTTGGAAAATACTGTCTGAACCCCACCTAGCAAACCCTGCTTCCCCCCATGGGGCCTTGTCAGGGCCCGGTGGATATGGGGAGGAGATGGCAGCCATTTAAGCTGTCACCAGCTCCATCAGAGGATTTAAATCACTGACACAGAGTAACTGCGCCGTAGATTACAGTGCGGGAGCCACGAGGGCTCAGCACCACAGCACAGCAGAGGCAGAGGAGGGATAGGAGGGGATTAAGGAGATACAGGCCAGAGTTATTGCCCTGGTACCTGAGTGGTGAGTTCTTTGCAGCTAAAGCCAGCCCAGTAGGGGAATCTGAGAACCCCACCTGTCTCTCCGCCAAGATCATATGCCCACAGGAACCCATAGACCACTGAGCTTCCCCAGGGCCCTCCCCACTTTCTGAATCTTCCAGGTAAGAGTTGAGGGCTTAGCTTGAGTTTCCCCCTGGCTACCTGTGGACCT
Organism: Arvicanthis niloticus; assembly: GCF_011762505.2. NCBI lineage: Eukaryota > Metazoa > Chordata > Mammalia > Rodentia > Muridae > Arvicanthis > Arvicanthis niloticus. Next base: position 27,565,242 of record NC_047678.1, on the reverse strand, counting down.
TGCACCCAGAGGTCTTACAGCTATAGGTACCCCCAAGATGGGGTAGGGGCAACTGGCAGGGAGCCTGTCTGCTCCTGCTCATGGGCGCCTAGCCATTGTCTCTGATTGCATGGTATTAGTCGTAAATTACAGCCTTTGGGAGGCCGCATGTAAAAATAAAATAAAATAAGTGTCAAAAGACAGAGAAAATATTGATTCTCCAGGAAGAAGAAAGGATGGTTTGGTTAAATTAAAACTTTGAGAGGAAATAGAGTATAGGAAGACAGACCCTAAGATCCAAGAGCAGCCTGGGGCATGGTGGAGGTATTCTGAGGAAATCACCATTCAATACACACATGAGACTTGAGATCAATCCAGCAGAGTGAGGAGGGAGGCCTTATCTCTTGGTGGGACAGCGGTTTGGAGACTGACCAGAAGTAGGCACTGGCTCACAAGCAGAAGGGTGTGGTTGGGCTCTGAGGTGGATCACACTGGCTCTGGAGCTCTCCGTGGTGCTGATGGACATTTCCCAAGTGAGAAGCCCATCTGGCTTCTTTCTCTCCATCTCCACTTCACACCCAGAGACTCTGTCCCCTTTTCTCTACCTGAGTCTGTGTTCCAGACTGAGGTCCCCATCGTAACCACTCTACCTTGCCCAGGGACCTTCTACAACTATTCCTCTTAGTTCTTCTCCATCCCCGTGGTCTCCTCTCCCACTGAAAGATGTGGATTCTGTACAGGGCATGGTGGCATAAAGAACAAAGAGACAAGCTAATAAACTGAAGAACTAACCACAGGGCAGACAGATTGTGTCTTTTGTAGGAGGCATTTCCCATTAGGAAATACTATTCTCAGACCCACGGCCCCTTAAGGCCAAGGCCAGGTACTGAGCAGCCATATATTCCTGGCTTGAGAGCATGAGAGTATTACATTCAATGAGATAAATAAAGTCCCTGGATGAGTTTCTTTGATAACAAAGAGAACAGCAGAAAACATCTCTATAATCACACACAGCCTGGGCTCCCCTTGGAGGAACCAGGCAATTTGGGGGCTTTTGTCTTTCTAAAGGAGTGGTTCTCAACCTTCCTAACATTGTGACCCTTTGATAAGGTTCTTCCTGTTGTGACGACCCTTCAACCATAAAACATCTTCATTGCTACTCCATAGCTGTAAGCTTGCTACTGTTATGCATCGTAATATTTGGGGAGATAGAGATTTGCCAAAGGGGTGATGGCCCACAGGTTGAGAGCCTGCAGCCCCTTGCCTGCCTCACATAGCAGCTCTCACCTCCACAGGTTGCTGCCCGGTCCTCACTGACTATAAACCACGGCAGATGAGTCACTGAGATCGGCTTGTTAGATGACCCTGGTCTGGCTCAGCCTTTGACACCTGCTTACCCATCAGCAAGTAGGTTTAGGAGTGCTGTGGCCTGATCCCCTTGCCTGGGTGCACCTCATCTGCTGACGGTGCCTACACTGGAGTGAGGAACAGCCTCTGGTGCCAGGAATCCCCACCCCTTTCATGCTTAGTAGCCCTGTGGCTGGTCCTGTTTGAGTCTTCATAAGCATTGCATTTAGTGGAGGCTTTGCCCTGGTTTCCTCTCAGCATGTGTGCTTTCTTGACCATGCAGCATGCTTACCTTCCCTGGGTATCCATTCTAGATGACAATTTGGGAACCTTGGAGTTTCTTAGGGTGGATGATTCCTCAAGGGTCCCACAGGCACTGAGCAAGACCCCTCCCCCATAACTTCACACTCTCTTATATATCCATACATCTCTTGAGCTGTCAGTGGTTTGACTCCCAGGGTGACCTTTCCCTCTGTCCTCTCTCCTTGGGATCCCTCAGCCCAATCTACTCCTCATAACCTGCTCTGGCTCTGAGCACATCCCCCAAGCCCAGACCCCATGCTGCTGGCTCTCACCTTGAAGCTCCTTCATCATCTCCATCTCTACTTGCCCTAATTGAGGGAAAGTGCTTTCCTTTGTACCCACTCCAAGCAGATGAGCCAGGATGCATTCCCATGTGCTATGGAGGGTGGACATTTAAGGCCTGAAGCTCATGGACCTTCTCTAACCCATTCACATTCTATTATATTGGGTGCTAGGCACAGCATGGCACTGCCCCAATAGACGGCTCATGCCTACACTTACTCTACCATCTTGGTCTTGCCCAACCTAGCAGATCCCTGAGATACTTCACCTACCTTACCCAGTGTGGACAGGTGCTCTCCACCCCATTGGCTCAGGCTTTAGATCCAACACTTTGCTCTCATGGACTCAATTGACCTCCTCAAAAATTCCATGTACCCACAAACCCATTCACATTGCCCAGAGACGCCCAGAAGTCTACCACTGTTTTGTAACCCAGAGTAGATGTCTTGTTGTGCAGATGAAGACCAGAGGCCCACAGACGTGAAATGCAAGCAGTTTCCTTGGTGAGAGATGGGTTGCAAAGACCTGGAGAGAGCTAGGAGTCTCTTGCTGCTTTCAAGACAAACATCCTACCTAGATCACTTGTCTTATTCCCAATCCCTCTTCAGCCTTTTTTTTGTTTAATAGCCCTGGCTGTCCTGGAACTATTTATGTAGACCAGCGTGGCTTCAGACTCATAGATACCCACCTGCCTCTGTTTCCCAAGTGCTGGGATTAAAGGCATGTGCCACCACCACAGGACTCTTTCTTGCCCAGAGCAAATAAGATCTCAAAAGTCTGTCTTGGGAAGTACCAGTCTCTTCCTCAGTGATTCCTCAGTCTCTTCCCTGCCCTCCTCAATTACCTTCCCTCAATTACCTTACTTTCTTACTTCTAGCTCTCTCCTCTGCTTTCTTCTCCCTCTTCCAACCATCTTCCCATAGGAAAATCATTTCCTGATCCAGCTTTGCTCCAGTCTCTTGCTCTGTGACCTCAGCCGAGTCACCTTACCTCTCTGGATCTCCATTTCCTTGGGAAATTGGATGACAACAGACCTGATCATACACAGCGCCCTAAGCGGGCTCACCTGGAAGGGACTTAGTTCGGAGAGTGGTCCTGTGACAATATGGCAGTAGCAGCAATATGAATAGCAAAATGGCTGCCCTTCCCTAAATCCTCCTTTTTATTCTCCACCCATGAGGGTATTTTCTTTATCAAATCTCTTGCAAAAGCTGCCGACATTCTCACTGCTTCTTCTTATCTGAGTTCCTATCCCTAAGCACTTGTGTCTTCCAGTGGGAGAATGCCCCTCACCAGAGTAGACCTGACGCCCATACCCCCACGTGGCATATACACACACAAATGGTAAACAAAATATAATTCATTTGTAAAGGAGACTCTAGTCGTGCCATCCATCTTAAGCTAAAATTCAATACTTCTCGGCGCAGCCTGCTGTGCCTTGATGAATGGAGAGGACAAAGGCTCTGTCTCAAGCTTGCTGCTGAGCCTCTCTCTCTAGAGCAAGGGAATGCCAGCCACAAGATCCAGTGGGGATGGAAGGAGCAGAGTCCCAGCCATCGCAGGAGGTCAACACCCATCCTATCCTAAGAGGCTCCAACAGGACAAGCTCAGGCTTCACCCTCATCCACAGCCTCCCTTAGGCACACATCACGCTATGCTTCCCTGAGCACTTCCGGAGTTATTGAAGCCAAGTGTGGGCTGAGGTACCTCCGACTACCAAGATGCCAGCTCCCACTTTAATTCATTTCTCCAATCTGAGCCTCTCTCTAGCAACACCTCTCCAACCCTGCCCAGACATATCCCCTTACAGCCTGTGATCACTTTCCCAAGAACCCTCGGCCTTTGTATAGGACATTGCTTCACTGGAGGTCCCCATCCCTCCCCTTCTTAACTTGAAGAACGCTGCAGGAGTAAGGTCCAGCTTTAAACTCCTTTCTGGAAAACAGTCTTGACCCTTCTGAGCACTGCCGAGTTCAGGTCAGGATGGCTAGAGTTTTTGAGGTGAGGCTGGTGAAGGAGGGCCAGGGCAATGTGTTGCTAGAGGGGACACATAGTGAGCAATGGTGGAACATGAAAGGGATTTAGGGGCAAGCTGTGCAGTACACAAGAGGTGCCAAGGTAGGGCTTTGCAATGACAAGCCAGGCCCTTTCCTCCATCTCTGCCTAGAGGAGGAGTCCTGGGAGTCTAGTGTCACGGCTCCCGGGTTAGCCAGCGCTGCACCCTGCCCGGCCTCGCTAAGTGAACATTCCTCCGCTCGGGGGAGTTTTATGGCTCGCCGTGCTTCCTCCGCAATGGCCTGTGCTGTTTACGAACCTCTCTCCGGCTTGGAAATAGACTGTCTTTCCTGAACGATTTTCTCTTTTCCCATTTACTAAACATTGATTTCCCCCCTCCTGCGCCTCTAATAGAGCAGAAACCAATACGTCTTTGTTTGCTTTGCTCGTGCGTTCCGTGCATAGGCGGCGGGGGGCACGGGCTGCTGCGGCAGGGCCAGGCGTCTGCTCCGCGCATGTGCGTCGGTCCAGGTGGTGCTGCCCTCCGCAGCAGCCAGCTCCAGTAGCCCAGTAGCGCTGCCCGCTGCCCGCAGGGGGTCAAAGTCTGGGACGCCGGCATGGTGGGGACGCACATCCTTGGGTTAACAGAGCGGTAGAATCGGGGCCTCCAAGTCGTCTAGGACTGTTGTGCGAGCCGAGCCGTACCAGGTATACTAGGAAGGCAACGCTACCAGTAGTCTCTGAATTCTTCAGTTCTGCCTGCCTATTAAGTGGTGCCTCGCCTCTTCCAGCGCAGCCTTTGAAGTCCAACGGTTTAGGATGAAGAGTGCACGAACACCGGGATGCTTTTAGCAGAGGCCAAGTTGAGGCCAGATGCTCATCTCTTCCCTCTTTGATGCAATCAGCAAACTGTCAAACTACCTACTCCAAACTGGGAGCCCTATCTCTCACCTTGGGGCTTGGCATGGAGGAGAGCTAGCATGACAAGCGATGTCTCTGCTCCACAGGTCTCTTGTAGCTTTCTTCTCACAAAGGGTTGAGGTGGAGATGACTCTGGCTGGAGCACATACTACAGTCCTTAGCTGGGGAGGAATGGTTCTGGCACGTACCAGGGGAGCCTGGGATTATCAGGAGTGGGGTCAAGGTTGCTCAGTGCTCCTAGTTGAGCCTGAATCCGCTCCTCTGAAACAAGGTGTCTTTAAACGTGGCCTCGCCTGTGCTCAGTAAAAGTGCCTTTATAAGCTGAGCATGGTGGCTTACTCCTCCAAAGCCAGTACTCAGGAAGCTGAGGCAGGAGGATTGCTTCAGGCTTGAGGCCAGCCTTGGCTACAGTATGAGATTCTGTCTCAAAGCAAACAAATAAAACCAACCAATGAAACACTAATAAAATACCTTTCCATTCTGCCCCTTCCTGTCTCTCTGTAGCTGCACAGACCAAACAAGGTGAGTCGGACCTCAGTCACCTATGGTTACAGCCATTCCTCTTTCCTATACTGGCCACTGGTACATCCTGGTTCATCTCCCCAACAGTAAGGAGGCCTCATAGAGAATCCTTATTAGATCAGAAGTCACCCTCATTCTTTGGACCTCAGAATCCCCATTGAGAAAATGACTTCAGGGTCTGGGTAAAATGCTGACATTTTGGACCAATGTTGGGGTTGCTTATCCCAACCCCCAGGAGCACCCATATTCTCTAGCATCCACTGAACAACCCCAAAAAGGCTGCCACAATCCTGGATTCAGTCTACCCTGCCTTTCTTAGCAATGGGTTCTGGGCTCATCCCATCTCTTTTGGGGGCTAGTGGATAGTCCCTGTTTTCTGAGTGTACAGGGACCCATCAGCATGTGAGAATTCAGCATCTACTGCCCAGTAAGGCCACCACTAGGGGAAAGGACTGAACTTTGCCAGGCCCTTGGCTCCAGAACATTTGCAATTAGATGAGATACAGAAGAGTCCTCCACAGAGTTGTGCTTTGTGGTGGAGGAAAACCAGAAGACCAGGGAAGATGTCTGTGGAAGGGCAGGTTAGAGCAGAAGCACAAAGTGTTTGGGCAAACTAAGAGGGAAAAAAAAATCAGGGTAGGAGGCCAGATATAGATCATCCAGAGGAAAGCTGAGAACAACTCTCGGGTTGGAGACAGAGGGCATGGTTACAGTCGTATTACTGTAAGTCTTAGAGGCCCAAGGCCCCAGGAAAGCAGGGTTAAGGTGGCAGGTGGATAGGATATGGCTGTGTCTCCAGGGCCTCCCCCAAAGAGAACAAAAGCAGTTCTCACTGCACCCTGTACCCCGTGGACCCCCCTCACTGCCTCTTAGGAGCCCCCAGATCATTTTTAGGACGGAATTCTGGGTGCCCAGTGTATGTTTAGAGGACAGAGTAGGCTAAAGTTCTATCACTATATCAGGAGGCAGGTGTGTCGTGACCAGTAAGGACAGATACTGGTGGTAGTAGGTCCTAGCCATTGAAAAGGAGCTGGCTATAGTTACAGGCAGAGAGCATTACCAGGGGGAGGTCTGGACCAACCAAGGAGAAAAGAGGGGTAGCAATAATTAAAAATTAAAAGCCAACACGACAGCAGTTTAAAAATGGAAAGAACAAGTAAAAACAATTAGCAGAGACGAGCAACCGGGCAAGCGCGATACAAATGGAACCAATCACAAAGCACTAATGATACCAGGAAACCCAATTTTTACAGTGTCAGGCTTGTGTGATTGAAGTACCAAGCCTACTTCTCTGAAACAAGCTGCGTGCTTGTCTGAGGGTGGCAGGGTTCTGTCTCCTCCCCGGAACTCAGAGAGACCTGAGTTGAGAGGCCATGAGGCAGAGGGCAGCAGCTGGTGGGCGGGGCTTGTAGGCAGGGAGTCCTGGTGATGGTGTTAGGGGCTGGAAAAAAATAGGTTGGGAAACTGAGCAAGGGGCAAAGTGGGGTATATATGCCCACCCCCAGTGTCCCCACCAGCAACAGCAGTGGTAGCAGTGCCACAGTCACGCAGTCACACACACTTGGTTGCCGCGGAGACAAGGGGACCCTCCTGGCAGAGGGAGGCTGAGGCAGTTTGAGTAATGGCGGAGAACGCTGCCGCTGATGGGGAAAAATACATCTTCATAACAGGGTGAACCTTTTGGAAAATGGAATAAGTAAAATAATTGAGAGAAAGAAAATTGAGTTTTTATTGCTTTTTAAGTGTTTAAGTGGAGGTTTCATTTAAGGAAATTATTGTTGCTTTTATTTTTAGCCACTGGTAGGGTGGGGAGGGGTTGACTTAGGGTGGGGCCCTCCTGTTTCTTGCACCTCTTCCTGGTAGCCATAGGGTACCCCCATTTCACAGACCGGAGGAGAGCCCCAGTTGAGTATCTGAAACAGGTTGCAGGCCTATGCGGACGCCATTAAGTCTTCTGGATCCTCAGCAGCCGGCTGACTCCCAAGTTTCCTCTGGTCTGTCCGTCCCCTTGCTCAGTCCCAGTCCCGTTCTAGCCCGGTTCTTAACCTTTGGCCTCTGTCTCTCCAGCCCTTGTTATGTTATAAAGCGATCCTTGCTGCCTGTCTTGGATGAGCTCCATCTCTCCTTCAGCTGCTCATTTGACCCTCCCCGAATTTCCTGTCTCCTCCTACCTGCTCGCACATCTCCTTTCCTTACCCTGCATGCAGATTAGGGAGGAGCTCGGCAAACACTTGTTGAGAGACCCCCTTCCTTCACTGGGTAGTGGGGGAATGGCTGATTGCTCTCAGACTATGTACTTGATGCTGAGTGAGCGCCACAGCGCCTCCTGCCAACCTGGGTTTCTGCCTGGCTTGGCTTTGTCCTCTCTGCAGCCCAGAAATTGCTCAGGTCCTAAAGACCACACTTGGAAGATCACACAACTGGACAAGGTTTGCCCCTCCAGACTCCACAGTTCTTCCCTGTGCAGCGTTTGGCAACACTCAGGACCATTTATGGACCCATTCTTGTATCCCTTTGTCTTACTTAAAGTTAGCGCCAACAGCTGTTCCTGAACACTCCCTCCTTTATCCGACCCCCTTGCTCCGTTTAACCCACCCGAATCCCTTTACTCCACAGATCACTCGTGGCTCTCCACAGCCCGTGGTCTAGGGCACCCCGTCCCCTTCTCCGCAGCTTCTTTCCTGCACAGCTTCACATTCTGTCCGTCCACATGCGCTCGCTTTTCGAATCCCCTCTGCTCAACTTAACCAAGCCTATGGTAAAGTTCACCCTTCAGAAGATGAGACTCAAGGCAAGACTCTGAGAGTTATTTCCGTTAAAAGTGGAATTTAGCCGGGCAGTGGTGGCGCACGCCTTTAATCCCAGCACTTGGGAGGCAGAGACAGGCGGATTTCTGAGTGCAAGGCCAGCCTGGTCCACAAAGTGAGTTCCAGGACAGCCAGGGCTACACAGAGAAACCCTGTCTCGGAAAAAAAAAAAAGTGGAATTTATTGAAACAAGTAACTGAAAACAAAATCCAGATCTATGAATTTCAGACATTGCTGGATACAGGTGTTATGGCAATGTCTGAGCGCCTGTATCCAGATTGCCACAATTCACTCAACCTTTTACTTCTCTTATTCCCCCTTTTTATCTATTTTTTTCTTTAAAGATTTATCTTTATTTGTGTGTGTGTAAAACAGAAGTTTCTGATTGCCCTGGAACTGAAGTTACAGAAAGTTGGGAACTGCCCAGTATAGGTCCTGCATGTCGTTTTAACTACTGAGTCATCTCTCCAGCCTGTGTTTGTTTGTTTAAAGGCTTTGTTTTTGTTTGCTCAACATAGGCTTTTGCAGTGAAGCCCAAGCTATCTCAAACTTGTGAACCTCCTGCCTCAGCCTTTCTAGTTCTGAGATCACAGTCGTGTCCCATTACTTTCTGTTAGCCTCTCTGCTAATACATTTACTAGAGTGTAAACTTCATGGCTACCTTTGCCTGTGGCCTCACACTTATCCCTGGGTCCTGATGCACACACATATTGTTTTCTCAGGGCCCTGGGCCTGTCTCCATTCTCCCCGTGGGGTACTTACTTACCCTGAATGTGCCTGAATGCATGGAGACCAGCAGGCACATGACCCAGCAGCTCCGGTTCTGTCCTCAGAGCCGCCTTCAATGCTCCTGGCTCCCTGTTGTTTCTAGGACCAATCCAACAGGCTTTCCCCACCCTGCTCTGCTGACAAGTCCATCTCCAATCACATGCCCTGGCCTTAGCCTCTAACTAAGCATGGGCAAGGTTCTCTTCAGCCCTGTGTTGTGGTCCAGCTGTCCTTAGTACCTGAGTGGCTTCTCTCTCCAAACTCTCCTCCAGTTAATTCCCTTATTCAAGTTGTAGCTCAGAGACTACCACCATCTGTAGTGGTGAAGTATTCAGTGGACCCTTCACCTGGCCTGCCTCCATGCCTTCCCTCCGCCACAGAAGACTTGTCTGTGTGAGATATTTCTCTAGTAGCACACAGCCCTCTCAGGACAACATATGTAGGGCTGCTCGAGTCATCTGACTGTATGCACCTCTGAGCCTGATACCCAGTGTCTTACAGTGAGTGATGGCGTTTCAGGGCCAGCAAGTCCTCTTATGTATGTCATGGGGCATGACCAATTAAAAAGACTTCCCAGGACTCCCCCTCCTCCACAGAGCCAACAGGACAGACTCATACGTGCTGAAAGAACCAATTGTAAGCCATTCTAGGAAAAAGCTGGGTACTGCACCTCATCCTGCCTCATACAATAGGAGAGGCCTCAACAAGCTGAGAAGACTGAGCCCCTCCTCCTGCTGACTGCATCCTTCTCACTCCGTCCACACACACAGTCCTACCCTGGTCCCCTGGTCACAATACCTTTCCTCTCTGGAGTGCTTCTGTAGTGTGGCATCTTAGTCAATCGCCATTTTCCCTACACTCCTTCCCCCCACCCCCAAGGGCTTCCCTGCTTCCATCTCAGCCCCTCACACTCCAGTCTCCACTGTCCACAGGGTACAGCTGCTTTCCTCCAAGAAGCTAAGTTGACTCAATCTGCTGTGTCATTACCCTGTGTGCACATTGCTCGTGCAGCCTTCCAGCAGAGGTGGGTAAGGCCGTGGGCAGAAGGTCAGCTAGGATGCCTTAGTATCTAAGTGAGTCCTTACCTGTTTACACAGGAGTGCAGCACAGCAGAGGGATCTCTCAGAGGGGGTGGAAGTGTGTGTACCTCCAGTCATGCATGCACAATCATGCAGGAACACACACAACCACACATCTCCTTGTGTTTCCATAGTACAGCACTTGTACAGTCACATCACACATAGTTAGCCATGCATGTTCCTAGGTTCCACACACACACACACATACACATGCACCCACACACATTGTCTGCCACGAGGTCCCGCCCACATCCATACCTGCTGATATGTTCCCAGCTGCAGCTGGCAGCTATTATTAGCCATCAGAGTCCTAGGCCTAGCATTAGAGGCCTCTATAATCAGATTTCAACAGACCCTTTCAGCCACTCTGTTTGAGGGATCCCTTGACTCAGGAGACATGGGAGTAAGGCTGAGGCTGGAGGTGGGGAGTCAAGGGCTGGACAGAGACAGGAGGAGGTTCTTGTTTCTGTCTACCAGTCTATCTGTGGGTGGGGGAAATATGTTGGCTGCTTTGGGGGATTCCCTAGAGCAGATTCTCAAGAGTTCCTCTCTTTAGCATCTCTGAATCTTCGAGGGTGTACAGAGCAGAGAGGCTTTCCACTTGGACATCACTGCCCCTTGTCTGTTGCCCTGAATTAGGCGGTACCTGGACTCTGACCCAGGCTGAGCTGATAAAAGGCAGCAGAGAAGGGGAGTGCAGAGAGAACATGTCCTGGAGAAGGCGAACTCAGAGGAAAGTGACCCCTTCCTGAGTGGCTGCTGGTCACTGGACCCTCACTGTTGCCCTAGGCTCTTCCCATAATACTTCCAACAGTCCTTACCTGCTCTCCCTTCCCCCATTGTCCTCTTAGAGATAAGGAGTCAGCTCCTCAGGACAGCCACACTCCTCGATTAGGCGGAAGGTCCCTCTTCAGTGTACTCTGGTTGTTTCTCAAAGGTGGGTGGTGCATCTGAGGCCACTCTTTTGGAGAAGGGACTCATTGTAATCCTCCAGTTGTGATACTTGATGGTCTTGCCTCCTACGGACCCTCTAGGTAACTGCCAGGGTCCTTGCCTGCTCTGTGGCAGAACCACACCTCATATAAGGAAAGTTAAGACTTGGGGAGTTGTAATGACTTGTAATGACTTATTGGAAACATGGAGGCAAGACTTGACCTTGAGGTAGGTCACCAGCTGAGCGGGGCTGACACCCTATTCCCTCCATTGTTGTCCTTGGAAGCCTAAGATAAAAAAAGTGCCTGGTGGCCCCAAGTACAGTCACACAGAATCCTTTGGGTGTGGGATGCATGGCATTCAAAGCTATTGTCAGGGAAAGACATCCCCAAATATGGCACCTTGGAGGTCATTGTGACCTCCTAAGGCCTACTTTCTTCTGCTTCCATCTTTCTCCTCTGAGAAGGGTTGTAAACCAATCTCCTGTTTTCCCAAAGCTGGTCATAAAACCTAGAGAGGCCACTCTGATCGATCCTCCTTTCCCTTAAAGACTCTCGTGTGACAGGTGTCTTGCCCCTTAATTGGAAGGGCTGAGAGCAAAGCTTTCACACAGAGGCTGGGGAAGGCAACAGCCAGCCCCTCTAGTTTACTACCACGAGGTCACACCCCTTCCTTTCCATTTGTATTTCTCCACAGCTGTGCACAATGCATAAATAAACAAACAAATAGAAAAAATTTTAATTAGCATAGAAATTCTGTCTTTCCTAGTCTCTGAGCCCTTCCCAAGACTCCCGTGGCATGTAATACTGGCTAAAGAAAGTCCTGCTTTACTCTGGTTAATCCATCTTTTGTTAGAGGGATATGGGCTACAACCCTAGCGATAGGTAAAGAAATCATAGGACATTTTCTCTCCTCGCTATTCTTTCTGGAACTGCGTGACAAGGCTGCTGCCAGAAGATTTCCTGAAGATTACTGTCTGTGCGGTGGGATACAAACACTTCTAGGTCAGTCCAGCTCACGTTTGCAATGGGTAAGTGTGCCCACCCCCCACCCAGTGCTTGCCTTTCTTATCTCCATAAAAAAAATAGCCCCAGGTCCTCTCTTTGTCGGGTGTCATTAGCTGCTCTTCCCTCACTTGGCCAGATTAGATTGGGGCTTGTTAAGGAACTGGCCCAGGGGTCTTTGTCAGCTGGTGATGTTAAGACTGACCTTGGACAGGGGGAGTGTAGTGGCTGCTAGCCAGGGTCCCCTCAACTTGCCTAGATCCCTAAGGCGGGGTGGGGGCTGGGGGAATGAAGGAAGGGGGGAAGAGGAGGAGGAAGGGGGTGGGGAGTGAGAAAGAAGGGAAGAGGGAGGGAAGACAGGAAGGTGGGAGGGAGAGACTGACAGGAGGGAGAGGGTAGAAGAGAAGGAGGAAGATGGTGAAGGGAGGAGGGGGAAAGGGAGGAGGAAAGACACAACTGGCTGACCTACAGGGGCTGGAGGGAGGGGGAGGCTGGGCCGCAGGGGAGTCAACCGTGGCTGCAGGAGACAGATAAGGTTGGGGAGAAAGACTCCTAGTCACAGAGCAGCTGATGGGAGCGTGGGGATTAGGGGCTCCAAGGGCTTGTCTTATGAGTGGAAACCCAGGAAGAGGAAGGCTGGAGGAAAGAAGAGAAAGCCCCTATTTAAGGGAACCCTTCTGCCCTTGGGAAGAATAAGAAAGCCCCCCCACCCCGCCACCAGCCCCATCCGTGCAGCTTAGTGGACTAGAAGCAGGGACTGTCTAAGCAAACCCAAGTGGCCGGACCCAAGCAGGCTTCAGAGGAGTAGGGTGTGGAAGAGTCCCTGTGTGGAAGGATGTTTCCCAGCCAAAGAAATGCCATAAATGTGGCCATCCTGACAGGTCTGGCAGCCCAAACCAGCCACTGGAACTGTCCCTGCCCCATGGGGCTTAGCTACCCTTGCATATCTGTTTCCTATCTGGCTGTGTCCTACAGGCCCCCAGTCACACTCTTCAGTGGCCTGCCTTAGCCTGGTGCCTGTGGTGCCTTCTTACCTGCCACAGGTAGGTAAAGTTGGACCCCAACCATCTGGGGTTTGGCTGGGTACCTGGTGAGGGAGAGCCCAGTGCTGCCTGATTTGTATTGGTTGGTTTTGTATGTCAGTGTGACACAAGCCAGAGTCATGGGAGAGGAGCCTCAGTTGAGGAAATGCCTCCATGAGATCCAGCCATAAGGCGTTTTCTCAATTAGTGATCAATGGGGGAGGGCCCAGCCCATTGTGGGTGGAGCCATCTCTGGGCTGACAGTCCTGGGTTCTACAAGAAAGTGGGCTGAGGAAACTAGAGGAAGCAAGCCAGTAAGCAGCGTCCCTCCATGGCCACTGCATCAGCTCCTGCCTCCAGGTTTCTCCTCTGCTTGAGTTCCTGTCCTGACTTCCTTTGCTGATGAACAAATGTGGACATGTAAGCTGAATAAACTCTCTCCTCCCCACCTTGCATTTTGGTCATGGTGTTTCATCATAGCAGTAGAAACCCTAACTAAGACAGCATTCTTAGGACCAGATTTTGAATACTCACACCTCCTCACTTTCTAAGACAGGAGGTGCTCCTGTCCAAGTCTCCAGGACCACGGACACTGGGCCTCAGGTTATAAGCCTAGCCTGAGACTCCAGAGCCTGCCTTGTTCAAAGGGTTGTGCCTAAGAAACCTAGTCCTTTCTGACCACACCATTAACACACTGTGTGGATGGGGTAGGACCCTGGATTTACTTTTTAACTCTTCTTGATACCAGCATGGAAGGCAGGCAGTGCTAAGATGTTAGAAGCTGGGGCCCTTGAAGCTTAGTGGGTGGGACCTCTTCTCTAGGTTTCTAGGAACTGAGCAAGGAGCCTGCCTGCTGTAGTGTCCTCCTGAGGGAGTCCAGCCAGTGAGTTGAGAGTCAGGAAGGGCTGCCTGCATCAGGAGATAGGACCTGTTGGCTGAGTGTCTGGCTCCTGAGAACAGCTGATGGAGATAAATGGCCCTTGTCCCAGGTAGGGGTCAGGGCTGGGTAAGGCAGTATTGGGCCTGATGGATGACTCAGGGCTGGGCCAGGAAGAAAGGGAGACGTACTGGAGCAAATCTGCCTGGGTTGGAGGGACCCAGTATCCACAGCTTTAGGATGAGAGCTAAGCTTTTGCAAAAACACCTGGTCGCAGGCCCTGTTTGTTCACACACCCACACATCTGTTCTCATGTCTGCCCCTGCTGGCCTGCCTGCCTGCTATGCCCTTTCTCCATTGCAAAGTCTGGGTCATCCATGTCCCCTTGCCCTGTCACCTTCATGTACCTCCTATCACGGTGGCCTCCTGACCGTTTCTCTAAGAAGCCTCTGGACCTTTGCTTTTGCCATCTTCAACCTAGTCTAGAACCTTCCCTTGTAATGTCCTCTTGGGGTTAGATTTTGACCATCTGGCTGGTACGAGAGGTGGCCTCCTTCCCCCCCCCACCCCCCCCCCACATCAGTCTTCCCATCTTGGAAACATACATATAGGCCTTGTTCGTTTCCTTTCAGAACCTGAAAGTATCTTATCTTTTTAGTTCATCAGTTTATCACTTGTCTCGACCAGGAATTGGGGAGCCTCAAAGAGAATCCTTCCCTAAAATGTGAGCTCCTAGCTCTTTCCCCCCCCCCCCCGACAAGGTCCCCAGGGCATTCAAGTCAGGGCAGAGCAAGCTCAACCCATGGACCAGTAATTCGAGCATTGTTGTCCATTTCTGAGGGACCCTACAGAGGCTTATGGCTTTGAGATCCAGGCTCTAGGCGGAGCTGTCTATATGATCAGGATTATAAGAATACTGAACAGCCAGAAAATAGATTCCTGGAGCTCTGCCTGGGCTAGACCCCATGACCAGAGCCCAGAAGGGATGTTGACATAAAGTCAGGGCATCTCCACCCCCAACATGATGGTGACAAATGAGAGGTGTCTGAATCTTTAATAAATGACAGGAAGGCTGGAGTAGCCTGAATGATGCAGGGTTTTGTGAGGTGGCCAAGGTGAGGTGCACAAAGGGGTTTGGGGGTGATTAGGAGGAGGGGACACGGGGACAGAACATATGACAAGATACTGCAAGAATCCATAAACCCTTCAAAGCACTGTCCTTGATGGAGAGGGGGGGGATGGCAGTCCTCATGGCAAACAATGATGTAAGTAAGTCTAGGGCCCAGCTCAGCCTCAGCCATGGAGGGGCCACATCAGAGTCCTCAGTGTCACCCTGGTGCTGGCAGGGGACAGTAGAGAAACCTTATCCACTATTCCTGGCTCCCATCCCATTCTACACTATGCTCTTCTCTCTCCTTCTGCCCTTCTAACCTCCTTGATCTCCAGGAAATGTCCTTTCTGGTTCACTGAAGGTATCAGCAGGCCTCGTAGATGTGGGCATCTCATGTAGCCAAGCCACTGAGACCCACCTCAGAACATCACTGCACTTCCTCCAGCCCAGATTCTTCTTTTATTCTTTGCTTTAGAGTATAGACCTCATCTTTTATCAACTCTTTTTTGGTCCAGAACCATCAGAGACACCCCACATACACACCCAACCCCCAATCTCTTAGGAGGAGGTCAAGTCCACAGAGCCAAAGGGATCAAACAAGACAGACTTCGCTGCTGCCACCTGCTGGTTGAAAGAGGTAATACATGTTAAACCACCACCACTGACAACAATAAACCATGCTGTTTCAATTCCAGGAAACGAGGTGGGTGGAAGAAATTGCATAGGCCTGAAGTAGAGACATGGAGAGGCAGAGAATAGTATTACAATGACTCTTCTAGGCTAGTATCCTGGACCTATACTTTGCTTGATCTGGGTGTGACCAGAACCTTGCAGAAAGCTATAAAAAGTGACTTGACCAGGATCAGAGATGGCTTGTCCTGCCTATACTCTATTGAGCTCCAGTGACACTGAGGACCACACCCTGTACATCCTGGTGATAGAGAAGAAAGGCAAGAATGGGACCAAGAAGAGAAGAGGCAGGAAGAGCCACTTCTTCTTACATCCCTTCTTCCTCACCAAGTCTCTCATCCCATTCCTCTCTCTGAAGGATCTAGAGTGAGCACCACAGGCCCCGGTCAGCACCTGGCTGTTACCCATTTGTATCATTACAGTATTGTACATGATTGTTTTTCCTTGTTGCTGTGACCAAAGACCCGACAAGAGTAACTTAAGAGTGCTTTTGGCTCATGGGTTTAAAAGGATACGGTCCATCATGATGGGCAGGAGAATGGCATTGCCGGTCACATTATATCTGTAGCCAGGAGGCAGATGAATGTTGTCTTCTGTCTGCTTTTTTCTTTGTATCTGGTTCAGTCCCCCAGCCCATGGAATGGCATCATGCAGATTGGGGGTGATCCCTCTTATCTCAGACAAGACGCTGTCTGGAGTATCACAGACACTCCAGAAGCTTCCCTCCCAGGGGATTCTAGATCTCTTCAAGCTGACAGTGAAGATGAATTATCCTGAGCCAGGAAACTGCTCAGTCTGAAAAACACCTGCCACACAAGCACAAGGAGCTGAGTTCGGATTCCCAGCACCTGCAGAAAAAGCCTGGCCCAGCGGCAGGTGTTTGTAACTCCCCGAAGAGAACGTGGGGATAGATCCCTGAAATGCATTGGTCAGCCAGCCACGCTGAACCAATAAGCTCAAAGTTTAGTGAGAGAGCCTATCTAAGAAAAGAAGGTGGCTTTCTCAGTCACTGTTGTCTTACTGTGAAGAGACACCATGACCACAGCTGCTCTAATATAAAGAAACCTTTAATTAAATGGGGATGGCTTACAGTTTCAGAAGTTTAGTCTATTATCCTCGTGGTGGGAAGTCTGGCAGCCCTCGGGCAGACATGGTAGATAAGAGTTCTACATCCAGACCCAATGGCAACAGGAAGAGAGAGAAAGCGCCCGGTTTGGGCCTTTGGAAACCCCAAAGCCCACCCCCAGTAACTCACTTCCTCCAACAAGGCCACACCTCCTAATCCACTCTGTAATGAGCAAACGTTTACATATGTGAGACAATGGGGGCCTTTCCTATTCAAACCACCACAGCTCTTTTCATTTTGGTTTCTCCAGGCTTAGTCCTTCCTGACCTGGAGCCCCTCCCCCAATCCTGCCTCCATTCCCTGAGAACTCAGGGTCCCCCTCAGGTCCTTTCAGCCTTCCCTTCTAGCCATTTGCATCCCTTTGTGTCAGCTGACCCTCAGCAACACTCTATTAGGGACCCCAGTGGGCACACTCTGCTGACTGCAGACCAGGGACTACTCAGCCCACACCAGAGAAGCTTCTTACAGTAGAGGGAGGCTCACACAGAAAACGACACTGGACAACTGAAGAGAGTGAGAGACTTGGGAGTGCTCTGTCCTGAATGGAATGTCTCTGTCAGAGCCCTCCCTCCCCTCAGAGCTTAGAGATCTACTCAGAATAGGAGTAAGAAAGATTACAAGAGCAACTTCAAAACACAACAGGTTTGATGCACTCATGAACTCGCAAAGACTGTGGCAGGATGCGGCAGGCAGACCTGCTCTGGCCCCAGCTAGATGTGCCCAGCACTGAGATAGAGAAGTGGACATGGGTCCCATGCCTACTCAAAGAAGCTCTCTGCAACAGATACCCATACCCACTGGCAAAGATAAAATCCGTTTTCTCCAATAAGTGTCACTGGTATATCAACCATACCCAAGGGCAGACCCCATGGCCAGAAGTCATTGACCAACACCAAACCTTCTCAGTGGCATTTCTGTGGGCTTTTTGTTTTGTTTTGTTTTGACTTTTTTTTCTTGTCTTTTTGGTCTTTTGCTTCTTTGTTTTGATTTTTATTTTTGTGGGTTTTTAAAAAAATGTTTCCTGTTCTTTTGGGTTTTTGTATTTGTTTGTTTGTTTGTTTTAGAGAGGGAAAGAACATAAAGATGGTCATGAGATGGAGAGGAGTTAGAAGAAGGGAAACATGATCAAAATATATTGTATAGATTTTTTTAATAAAAATAAATTTTAGGGGGCTGGAGAGATGACTCGGTGGTTAAGAGCACTGACTGCTCTTCCAGAGGTCCTGAGTTCAATTCCCAGCAACCACATGGTGGCTCACGACCATCTGTAATGAGATCTGATGCCCTCTTCTGGTGCATCTGAAGTCAGTGTACAGTATACTCACATACATAAAATAAATAAATCATATATATATATATATATATTAAAAAGTAGAAAATAATCTTAGAAGACACTAGCAACCAATCCATAAGCACACGCATACACACACACATGGGCACATGTACACACACACATGGACACATGCACACACACACACATGGGCACACACACACATGGACACATGCACTCGTATGTTTATAGGAACAGACACCTAAATGAACACATATATATAAAACACACATATCAGTTACAATAATACACTCCATCCCAGCTTCTTTTTGAATTTTTTCTTAGAATACAGTTTCTGAACCTTCCATTATGCAACCCTCCTATGCAAGATCACCTGGTGGCCTACACAGAGAATTAGGCTACAGAGATGGTGCTTCAAAAAGAAACACCAAGAAAAAAAGGAAGAAAAATATGGGAGGAGATGAATAAATAGTTTGTGTCAAAGGAAACCCAAAGACATACCCTTGAAGACTGCAGTTTAAACAGGCAAAGCTGGAAGCAGTTGTGTCCCTGCTGACCAAGGTGTGGGAAGCAGAAATTAAAGCCATTTCTTGGGAGGAAATCGTTCAACTTCCCTGAAAGCAATTTCACAATGTCTGTCAAAACTTAAAATGCACAACCCCCTTGACCCAGCACTACCCATTTCTAGGAAACAGCCTTCAGATGAACTCACACACGTGTGAAATTATGCCCAAGGGTGTTCACTAGGTAGTGTTTGGAAGAGGAGTTGGAAATAGCTAGCCTGGGGAGCATGGCTGGGTAAACAGGGAGCCGTATCTTCATGTATATTTTGCAGCTTCTAAAATGGATGAAGGCTGGTGACTGCATGCCGCGACAGAAACACAAGGTGTCCTGAACCTCTAGGACATTAACCTGTTTTTCTGTTTTGTTTCGTCTGTTTTTAAGAAGCCAGTGGAGCCTGGGGAGATGGTCCCCTGGGTAAGTGTGCTTGCTGTGCAGGAATGAGGTTCTTATCCAGTCTTCATATAAAAAGGTTCACACACACCTGTGACCATCTCTGGAAGGCTGAGGGGGGCGGTTGCTGGCCCTACCACCATGGCCACCAACCCAGCTGAAAAACGCTCAACTCCAGGTTCAGGGAGAGACCCCATCTCAAGGGACTAAGGTAGACATGTTCAGCATCTTCCTGTGAATTGCAACTGCACACAAACATGTATACACATACATACAAGACGTGCACACACATAAATAAGAAAAAAACAACAAAAAAAAAAAACAAAAAAACGACAGCACATCACTTACCAGTGTCCTCTAGGCTTCTCCATCTCTATCCCTACTGTCCTGCTCCAAAAAAGTTAACTGTGTCTAGTTCTACTGTCTAGTGGCCAGTACCCAGGAGTTTAGCAGGTAAGATACAGGCCACATTTATCATCTTGGGCTCCTACACTCCTTCCTCCACTTGTTTTCTAGTCTCTTCTCTCCTCTTCTCTCTTCTCCTATCCTCTCTCCCCCCACCCCGTGTGTGTGCCTGTGCGTGTGCTTGTGTGTGTGTTCAAAACATTGTGGTTCCCCATTGCCCTTTGGATGGTGGTCAGAGCTCTATAAGGCGTCCAATGGTTTATTCCAGTCAGCATCCCATCCTCTAGACTCTATAGGAGTGGTTCTCAACCTTCCTAATGCTGCAATACTTAATCCAGTTCCTCACGTTGTGGTGACCCCCCCACACACACACCATAAAATTATTTCGTTGCTACTTTATAACTGCCATTTTGCTACTGTTATGACTCTTAATGTAAATATTTGACATGCAGAATATCTGATATGTGACCCCCATGGGGTTGTGGCCCACAAGGACCTCTTCGTCCTCCTCTGGCTTCTGTCCTCCTGCCCTTCCTATGTCAATCAATCACCAGTCTAATGCCTGCTTCCAATCTGGGCTCTGCCTGGTAACCAAAAGCAGGAAGTGCACCCACCTGGACTCCAGTGCTCCTGCAGTGCAAAGTCAGCTAAATGGACAGAAGTTGCAGGACTCCCCATCCTTGTGGCCCTCCAGATGGCACCATGTTGCAGCAGCCAGCTCTGCTTGACCCATCTTGGGAGGCCAGATGTAAAGAAGCCAAGGGGACCTAGGGACTGGCACCTGGCCCACCTGAGATCAAGGCTCTGGTGTCTGGCAGGAAGACCCAGTGGTTGAAGCAAGGTGGAAAAGCTTGCGTGTGTAATCATCAAGATACCATGTTTTTCAAAATGACTCTGCTGCCAGTGATGGTGAAACAATGTACTAAATATGAGAAATAAATCTCGTTACCATGTAATGAGCTGCCTTATTAATGTGTTAAACTTGTAAGAAATACTTAAGTGTTTAATTGGCACCTAATGAGGGTGCCAATTAAGGATCATTATGTATTTCTTTAAAAATCATAATTGGCAGGGGGGCATTTCAATCAATGCCACAGGGCTGGCTCCACAGGGACCCCATCTTGGCAGTACATCTGGTGGCTATAAGTGCAGGCCACCATCTGGTGGCTAGCCCCGTAAGAGCTCACAGCAAGGTCAGGGCCACCTAGGTTGGACCTAGCTCCCACACCCCACCACACACCAATACTCTCTTTCTCCCCTACCCCCAAGTCCTGGTATTGATCAAAGCTAATCTGAAATGGCCTCTCTACCATTTTTCCTGGGAGGTAGGTCTCCTCAGAAGGATGAGCACCCACTGAGGACCAGGCTCATAGTTCTCGTCAGTGACTGGCTCTTCTAGGATCCTGAAAGAAGTTTCTAGGAGGCTATGTGGAGGCTGGGCAGGAGGGAGGACAAGTGCTTTAAAAGCAGTAACTGCTCACGCCTGGATTCAGGCTGAGAAACAGCTGAACTATAACTTGGAGCTCCCTCAGGGCTTCTGGAGGTGGGACTGGGTCTTTCTCCCTGCTATATCAAATTCTGAATGTTTTTACAGGAGCTGTTGTAACCTACGGTTGCTTAGGAGAATTCAGAATAGACCAGCCCCCCTACTCAAGTGTTCACCCCCCCCCCATTCCCAGGAAAGCAGAGCTAAACAGATCTATATTCCAGGCCAGGCTAGTGAAGAAGAGTGTCTTGAGAAGCTAGACCATGATTAATTACTAAATTAATTGCCAGATTAATCACCCAGGTAATTGCCAGAGAACTGGGTGGAGGGCAGGGAAGAAGGCCACTGCCCACCAGGGGCAAGGCTGGGCCAGGGGCAGGGTGAGAAGTGACCACAGCTCAGGCAGAGGGTAAGAGGGCGGAAAGCAGAGTGCGCGAGCTCTAGGCACAGTGAGAGGCAGCGTATGTGGAGGACCTTGGTGGTCAGACCTGGGTCTTCCTGAACTGACTTGAAGCCTCTTGGGTGGAGACTGCGGAAAGGCAGGGTATGGAGGGAACATGGTAGGGGGTGCTGGGAGGCTCAGGGAAGAGTGAGCAGTTGGTCACACAGCTGCTTATAAGACTCAGGGGAGAGAGTGACTGGCCTTTAGGGATGGTGTCTGACTTGGGCACTGGGGAGGGAGTGGGTGTTCTAAGTAAAAGCTGGGGCAAAGTGCCCCTTTGGTGACTGTTAGGTTGGGATTGCTCTCAGAAACAGCTGAATAGCTCCTGCCATTTGCCAGTTTTTATGAATCTCAAGGAACCTCATCCTTATTTGTGCAAAAATATTCCAATGGTCTTATGACCCAAGGCTGCTGCTTGAAGCCAGGTAAGAGGATTCCCTGGCCCCGGAGCTCAAGCCCTACCCAAGAGTTCCTAGGCTGGATCCAAGAACTACCAGTTCAGTCTGGGTTTGAAGCAGGGGACTTCCTTGCCAGACTTTGAGGAACTTGGGGGGAATCCACGTTTTCTGTTAGTCAGAGGTCATTTTACTTTTTATAGCGCCAGGGATCAAAATCGGGGCTTTGTGCATGGCAGAGATTGTCATAGTTTGGGTTTTACTGCTGTGAACAGACACCATGACCAAGGCAAGTCTTATAAAGGACAACATTTAATTGAAGCTAGATTTCAGGTTCAGAGGTTCAGTCCATTATCAACAAGGCAGGAAGCATGGTGCTGGAAGAGCTGAGAGTTCTACATCTTGTTCCAAAGGCAAACAGGAGACTGTCCTCAGGCAGCTAGGAGGAGGGTCTCAAAGCCCACCCCCACAGTGGCACACTTCCTCCAACAAGGCCATGCCTCCTGATAGTGCCGCTCCCTGGGCCAAGCGTATTCAAACCACCACAGGGAAGCACTCTACCCCGACATGTAGCCTACGTCTCCTTCTCCACTTTAAAGACCAGGTCTCACTCAGAAGCTCAGGCTAGCCTGCCTCAGTCTCCTAGATGCTGGTGGTAGGAAGCCACTTTAAAACTTGAACCACTTGAGAGAGTCAGAACAGAGGCTGAGTCTGGAGTGTGGCCTAGAACTAAGGGAACTTGTTCCTGCAGGATTTTTCAAATACTAAGCCTGAGTGTGGCCCAGCGGTCTCACCCCTGCAAAAGCCCCAGGATCCCCTGGGCCACCCTTTGGACACCTAGAATGTTATTTATTTACTAAATATTTATCTAATGTTCCTCTGTGGCAGGTTCCATCCAAGCTCCCTACAAATATGAGGTCTTTTTAACCCCATCAAGCATGGAGAACCTGCCCCCTTTTGCAGATGGGAAGACTGAGGTAAGCGTCTAGTTACTTAGTTTGGGATTTTGTGGTAGTAAGCTAGAATTCAAACCAGATTGTTAATACAGAAAGACACACCCAGGAAAACTCAGTTGTCACAGACAAGTGCCTCTGGGATACCTGGCTTTGACATCCAAGGAGGATAGATGAGCCAGTTCTTAAGACTCAGAGGACCTCAGCCCATCTTAGGTTCTTTGGTGACAGGCTGCCTACTGCCTGCTGCCTGTGGCATCACTTTGACTGAGCTGTTGCTATTGCTGTCTGCCTCACAGTAGGTGATATACAGGGAGAGGTGACACTGTTTCTGCCCTACTTGGACATACAGCTCAGCAGGGACATGGGTGCGGTCTCAGAGCAGTGTTACAGATCTATACTGTCTTAGGGTTTCTATTGCTGTGACAAGACATCATGGCCAAAAAGCAAGTTGGGGAGGAAAGAGTTTATTTGCCTCTTACTTCTACATCAACCCATCACTGGAGGAAGTCAGGACAGGACCTCAACCAGGGCTGGGGCTTGGAGGCAGGAGCTGATGCAGAGGTCATGGGGGGTCTGCTTACTGGCTTGTTTCCCCTGGCTTGCTCAACCTGTTCACTTATAGCACC
Source organism: Arvicanthis niloticus (assembly GCF_011762505.2). Taxonomy (NCBI): domain Eukaryota; kingdom Metazoa; phylum Chordata; class Mammalia; order Rodentia; family Muridae; genus Arvicanthis; species Arvicanthis niloticus. The sequence continues at coordinate 27,541,921 of NC_047678.1, read as the reverse complement.
CACAATGGCCCGGGCCCTTACCCATTGATTAGTAATTGAGAAAATGCCTTACAGCTGGATCTCATGGAGGCATTTCCTTAACTGAGGTTCCTCTTTTCTCTCTGATGACGCTAATTTGTGTGTCAAGTTGACACAACAAAACCAGCCAGTACATGGATTTACCCGCACTGGTCCCAGGCAGAGGGATTTAGGAAAGGAGACAGTGGGTATATCATGTGGTACAGGCCCAGCACAGTGAGGTCTCCACATTTGCAGAGGTCACTGCTGAGATCCTTGGCCTGCTTCTGAAGAAGTTCCTCGTCCCTCATAACTTGCCATTTGTCTTTCTGGAAAGGGCAACCCCTTGGCCTTATCTGAAACCTAATTCACAATAGTGCAAGGTCAGCAAATGCCTGTGCCTTTCCTGTTCACTTGTGGGGATGCTGGAAAAGAAAGGGAAGACCTCTGATAGGCTGGGACCCCTCTCAGCACAGGCTAAGAAGGACCCACACTGAAGGATGTATAGATAAAACCACAGGAGTCCAGAAGAATTGAGTCTAGATTCCCCCATGACTTTGGACACATCATTCAGCTTCACTGAAAGTTGGCTCCAGATGGGATAGCTGATGAACTTCAGGGCTCAGTAGAAAGTGGGGAGACACAGATGTTTATTATCATGCTGAGTGGGGTTCCAGCAATACTCTGATCCCCTGAGCCCAGAACCTTCTCAAGCTCGGTCTTTGCACTAGAAAAAGCCATCCTCCATAATAAAAGAACAGTAGCTGCATGCATTTAGTGAAGGCTCTCTGCTTGCTTGAAATATACTAACCCATCTAGTTCCTATGAGGCAAGAACCACTTATCCAACACTCCACTCAATAAAAAGCTCTAAGCACTTACTCGGTACCCGACTCTACTCTGGAGGCTTGGACTTCAACGACAGCCAAACATCCTGACCAGCCCCAGTCCAGACCTGCTCCTGGCAGACAATGCAGGCAGCTTTTGTACATCAGCTGCCAGGACCTCTGAAATGCTTTCCAAAAATCCCCAGGCTAAATTTCAAAGAACTCCTCTCCCAATTCCAACCCCATTCCCACTCATCACCCCTATGCCACCGTTCAACCCAATAATCAGAACATGTACTGCCACCTGGTGGTCAGAGTGGGAATGACTGCAAACCCTGTCGCTGCCTCCTTCAGCCAAGGGAACTTGATTATCTCTCACTCGCCACTTAGAAGGTAGGAGCTGGAGACATGGGTGTGGTCTCAAAGCAATGTCCAATAGATTCCTCTCTACCAGAACTAGTTCCAGGCAGGGTGATTTAGAAAAGAAAGCAGAATGGGTATGTTATGTGGTGTGAGCCTCCAATAGTAAGGTGCTCCATGTTTGCAAGGGAGATCACCATTGTTAGTAGCCTGCCTCTGAGAAAGCTTGTTATCCATTATTACTTGTTGTCTGTCCAGTTGATATACCACTATGGCTTTATATCAAATCCTTGCCCCATCCAGAAGTGATGGGTCACCCCTATTCATCTCCTGTATCTTTCCTCATTTCCTCAATGAGGAATGTTGTCATTGCTGCCTCCACTCTCCCAACAGATGGAATTCTTCCAAGGCCAGCCCCATCTGTGCCCACCAGCACCACAGCACACCAGCACAGAGGACCCTGTGTGGACAAGTTGAAAGTGTCCAAAGAGAATGGATAGGCTTCTGAGAATGTTCTTTCCTTCTTTGGGAATTTTAGCAGAGAGCTCTGGGGTTAACCTGCCTGTATGCTAGGCATGCCTATTGTTTTGTACCTTTGTCGGCCCCCCCCCCCCCCCGGAATCTGAGCACACAAAGGATGCTCACTGGGTTACTGGGAGATCTGATGGCTCTGGTTCTGCCTGTGAGTATCCAGGAGGCTCCCACACTCTTACCCTGCAGGATCTCTCCATACCCAGGCTTCAGAGTGGCATTTTATCGACATATTATTGAGCTGATGGTAAATCTCTCAAATGTCTCAAAATCTTGTGTCCTTGGCATCCTTCAGTGAATGAGTCTTTCAGTGAAAGCCAAGCAGGGAGGCTTTGGCCCATTTTGTGTCTCTCTAGGTCCTGCAGTCTGCTGGCAGGAAAGTGGAGTGGGGCCTGCTGGGCCCTGACCAAGAGACGGTGTGGCAGCATGAGTAGGGGGATGTGAGAGGGGCATCCAGGGCATAGAGGTAAGGGGCTTATGCTTTAGTTGGTGGGGGTGCAATGCCAGCTCATGAGGGTGAATGGTCGGGGTTGAGGAGAGGAGGGAAGGTGATGGGGGGAGGGAAAGGGAGGAGACAGAGGAGGGGAGGTGAGAGGAGGGGAGAGGAGAAGAGAGGAGGGAGATAAGAGAATGGGATTAAAGGATGGTACAAGAAGACAACTCTTAGGCCAACCAAAAGGACTTGTCTGATGCCGTCAGTGCCTGGAGCTGCCAGCAGGTGGCATCATAGTTGCTATGAGAAGCTATAAAGTAGATTGGGATTTGCGGCCCTGCTGGGGACCTGTCAGGCTTCAGAACCCCCACTTCTAAACCTTATCTGTTTGTCTTATCTGTAAGGTCTATATTTCCCAGCCCAGCTGGAAGACTGACACTCCCAGTCTGTGGTCAGGATCTCCTGTGCAGTGCAGGTGACCCTTTGCCTTCCAGAGAGGACAAACATTCACAATCACGACAATTAAGTGTGCCTGGGGCCAGAGTGACCAGCTGAAGCCATTGCCAATACCTACCCCATGCACTTGAGTTGAGGGGCGCAATGGATATTTGTGGGGTTCACTATTGTAGTGAACATAAGCGAGGCTTCTCCTCTGAGCCAACTTTCCAGGTGTAAACTCCGCCTCTATTCTGACCTGGTGCTCAATGTCTTTGTGTGCTCATCTGGGCCAGGGGGAGCCAGCTATTTCTTTGATGGGGGGGGTTATCAGTCTGATCAGAAAATGTCCTGGGGGATTAAGAAGCCAGCAGCCTTCCTGGGTATCAGCTCTACCAAGAGCCAGGGATGTTCCCAAGCTGTCCCCCTGCCATCCCGCTTCCAGGCTGTGTGGCCCTGGATTAGTCCTCATGCCTCTCTGAACATACCTGTGCTTTCTCTGACAAAGGAGCTGGAGGACAGGATGGCTGGACATGCATGGCATGCAGTGGGTACTATGCATGGGGCTGGAGGTTGGGTGCGGGGCATGAGAAGGTGCTCTCCAGTACTATGCTTGGCTCCTTTTTCTTCTCTCTTTCCCTCCTCAATTTTGTCTTCCTCCTTGTTTTGGTTTTAGATAGGCTTTTCCTACGATGGAGCCCAGCTGGGTCTCGAACTCACAATCTTACTGTCTGTACCTCTAGGATGCTGGGGTTGCAGATAGACACACCATGCTCAGCTTCCCTTTGCCCTGTTGTAGGCAAAAGAGAGAACCTATTGGCTGGGTCAAAGATGAAAAGCCAGGTGAGTCTGGAAGAGGGTTGAGGATTCTGGAAAGGTTGGAAAGGTTGAGGGTCCTGAGGGGTCAAAAAGGACAGCCAGGTGAGGGATGACCATGGTCCCTAGGAAGGTGATCTGTACCAGGATTGTGTGTTCTCCTTGCCTCCCCTTCCAGATCACAAGGCAGCTCCCTGAATTGTGACATCCAGCAGGAAGTATTTCAGATTCTAGCCCCACCAGTGCAGGCAGCTGGACTCTGGGCCTTCATTCAACCTCTAGCCTTTGCCTAAGCATGTCTGTCATCATGGGTCATGTCACATGGGTGCCTGGGTACGAAGCAGGCAGGTTTCCATCTATTCACCATCTTCCCCACCCCGCCTGCCCCCAGGCTCATAGGTGCCAGGCCTCTAAGATGATTTTAGCTAAGTCCCCTCCCTTGGACAGCTTCTGAGGGGTAAGCTCTCATCTCCAGCTTTAGATCCAGGGGTCTCCAGGACCCCCCAAAAAAGCTTTAATTTGTATGACTACAGAAGTTTGTTCCCAGGATGTGGATGAGGGACTTACTGTGCTGGGCTTCAGTTGCAGCTCAGAGATGAGAAGCCTGTGTAGCCAACACAAGGGAATCTGCCTGGACTGTGACATCTTCTGGATATCACTGTGCTTACTGGGAGACAGAGCTAACTTCTACAGGATTTCTTGGGGAAAGTCATAGGTGGAGTCCTGGCTAGAGACATTTCTACATCCTGGCCAACAAGGAGAAAGAGAAAGTGACTGGACATGTTTCCATGGCTTCCTTCTCTAGACTAAAATTTTGGGAGCAGCTCTGGTTAGTATCCTTTCTCTAAGCCAGCAGAGTAAGTCCTGAAAGGCAGGTTGCCCCTCACATGTCAGACACACAGAAAATGTGTTCTCTGAGTAAGGTCTGGGAGGCCCAAGGAAGAAAGGATGCCACATGTCAATGACTCTTGTGTCAGGATAAGAGCCCCACCCACCCCACCCCCACCTCCCTCCAACCACCACTGCATCCCACTGCACTATAAACATGCTGGCTGCAGAGGTGCTTGTAGGAGCACCCCGATATACTGAAGGAAGTGTGGAGTGGAGGGGGTGGAGGGTGGGGGTGGGGGAAGAGTGTGAGTAGTCTCACCAAATGGAATCTAACCCAAATCTCAGCCTCTGGGACAGGAAAGGTGGGTGGTAAGAGGGATGGCTGGTGTGATGTCAGACCTGAACTCTCAGAGGGATCTTGAGGCCTTGCAGTCATCAGATGGAGCAATGCACCAATGGGTGCCTGGCCTTCTTGTCTTTCTCTGGGCCAGGCCAAGCCTCAGATGAGGAAGTCTAAGCTGGAGATCACGTGGCAATGTGCCTGGGAGCCTCGAGAAACATCTCCCAGAGACAAAGGACCTGGTAACCATTCTTCTCAGCTGGGTGTTCAAGGAGGTAGGAGAGAGAAGAGAATCACAGCCTCTCTCCAAGCTCACTACCTAGCAGGCAGATTCTCAGCCTCTGACAAACCCTCCACAGCCTTAGAACTGGCCTGTTTACATTTCTGGCCACTTTGGGCAATGTTTGCTGTTGTCACCTTCTAGGCCACTGTAAGGATCCATGTCACCCCTACGTGGGTCCACTAGGAAACAGTATTTGGAAGGTTCATTTGTCCGGCGGAACTCAGAATCCAGAGGCTGGTGGGTTCTTGGACTCACTAGTGACGTCAGCTGCATCCTGGAATACTGCCCTTCTAGCCCTCTGCACATTGGACACTAGGAAGGGCGTCCTCCTGTGATTGATTCTCTCTGCTGCCAGGCTAGTAGGAGTTCAAGCTGTCTGGAGCTTGCCTCCAGATATGAGGTCTGAGCTATGCTGGGTAGTTTTATGTTAACTTGATACAAGCTAGTCATTTAGAAAGAAAGGACCTCAACTGAGAAAGCCCTCATACCGGCTTTGGCTGGTAGACAAGCCTGTGGTGCAGTTTCTTGATTGATGGTTGATTTGGGAGGGCCCAGGTCACTGTGGGTAGTGCCACTCCTGGGCAGGTGGTCCTGGGATGTATAAGAAAGCCATTGAGTAAGCCATGAGGAGCAAGTCAGTAAGCAGCACCCCATATGATGCCTCTGTACCAGCTCCTGCATCCAAGCTCCTGCCATGACTTCTCTCAATGATGGACTACAATGTGGAACCGTAAACTGAAATCAGCCCTTTCCTTGCCAAGTTGTTTATGGTTGCAGTGTTTCACCACATCAACAGAAACCCTAAGACACTAGCCCAGGCAGTAACTTACTGATCAGAGCTAGCCTGAGCCATCAGAGATAGAATCTCTGGCCTTGGAGAAAGACTACTTCTCCCAGCTCCCCCTGCCTGCAGGTTCCAGCTTCTCAATGCCAGGTATAGAAACCCTGACTTCCGGAGGACCTTAAAGGGGTCTACCTTCCTACCTCCTAGTGACCCATTTGTCATACAGGGATCTCAGGTCTGCTGTTCAGGGGTCCAACCAAATTCCAAGGATGTCACCTTCCTAGATGTACCATGAGAACTAGGAAGTGCAAACTGGGATAATCTGAAAAGCAAACTTTTTTAAATGCACACTCCTATACTCAGGGCGGGGGCTAGGGAAGGAAACTGTCTTCTTAGGTAAGTCTCAGCCTTTGACTCCTCTACCCACTTTGTAGTGTCTCTCTTGAATAAAGACTCTAGCATTGGGCTTTGCTCTGGGATTCTTGGGATTCCTTACCGAAAGAAAGAAAGAAAGAAAGAAAGAAAGAAAGAAAGAAAGAAAGAAAGAAAGAAAGAAAGAATTTGTTCTTTGTAAAATTATCTGTATGCATAGGGTTGTGCACACACATTAGTGAACATGCCTCTGGAGGCAAGAAGAACAGTCCTCTGGAGCTGGAGGTACAGGGGGGTGTGGGCCACCTGACATCGATACTGGGAACAGAACTCAGGTCTTCTGCCAGAGTAGTACATGCTTTAACCACTGAGCAATCCCTCCAGTCCTTCTCGAAGATTCTTATTCTTACCCTGCATGTTTGATTCCCTTCTCCTTGGGACTTGCAGAAGGGGGGTTATCCAGATGTCCTTAAGGAATCCTGTCCTCTACCCTTCTGCCTCTGCAGGATTCAAGCTAAAGAGTACGTAAGGGCACTGCCAAGTAGCTCTGAGGGTGAAGAGAGGTGGCATGCCAAGACAGCCCTAGCCCCAGGTGGGATCACATCTGCTTTTATCACCCTTGGTCATGCCTAAGGGGCCCCATGCTTTCCCCTATCCTCTTCCTCTCCCTGCACCGCATGCTCACATAAGCTTTGCTCCTTTCTCAGTGTTTATGGCCTCTCATGAGTGTCCTCTGGGAAACTGTAGCTTTCTCACCTGTAGCTGTCCCCCAAGTCCTGAGTCCTCAGAGGCCAGGATGCCCTGGGGTTTCCCTCAGGCACTCTTTGAGAAGTCCTACCACCAACACACCACACACACACACTCACACCACACACACACTCACACACCACACACTCACACACTCACACCTCACACACACATACTCACACACACTCACATTCTCTCACACACACTCACACACACACATACTCACACACACTCACACACCACACACACTCACATACACACACACTCACATACACACACACACCACACACACACTCACACACACACACCACACACTCACATACACACTCAAACATAGCACACACACACCACACACACACACTCACACATATATACTCACAAACACCACACACACTCACACACACCACACACACTCACACATACCACACACACACCACACACACACCACACATACACCACACACATACCACACACACACCACACATACACTCACACACACCACACACACACACACACACACCATACACACACCACACACACACACTCACATACCACACACACTCACACACACACCATCCATATACACTCACACACACACCACACACACCACTCACACACACACTCACACACACACACCACACACACAAACACACTCTCACATACACATACCATACATACACACTCACACACACACCACACACACACTCACACACACCACACACACACCACACACACAAACACACCACACACTCACACACACACTCTCACATACACATACCACACATACACACACACAAACACACCACACACACACACTCACACACACATACCACACACACACACCACACACACTCACACACACATACCACACACACACACCACACACACTCACACACACATACACACACCACACACACACCACACACACAAACACACCACACACATACACACTCTCACATACACACACCACACATACACACTCACACACACACACTCATACACACACACACCACACATACACACTCATACACACACACTCACATACACACACACCACACACACACACACCACACACACACACACACACACACACATACACACACACACACACACACACGCCTGCCAAAGGAGCACTGCCTGAGCTTTCAGTCACCCTGTGCATTCATTCCCTGGCTTAACCTTGGCCCTTTCTTTCTATTTAGCTGTAAATATAAAGATGTGGACATGGGGGGGGGGGGTGATGGGGAAAAAGGATGGCATCTGAAGTGTAAATAAAATATCCAATAAAAAATGAAAAAAAAAAGATGTGGACACGTAGGACCCTCGCTCATAACACTTCTCATTTTTCTCCCACTTGGCATCTTTCTCTTCCACACAGAATGAAGCACAGTGTGTGTGGGTTCACTGATAGGATGCTGGACTAGAGGGAAATGTTTCTAGAAGTCTACAGAAGGAAGGTCAGACAGCACTGCAGGAGTCTCTGAGCTTCCTCCCCCGCAAAAGTGTCCCTTTACATTCTGAAGGCATCCCCACTGTCTGCCTGCAGCCAGGCAATGGGATTACTTTATTCACTCTGACTCCAAGGTGACACTTCACTGTATTAAACAAGAGAAGGCCTCTTTTGAAGGCACCCATCCACAACCACCCTGATACCACCCACTACTGCTGCTTCTGACCCGAAGCTCTGGTTGCTATTCACAGAAAGAGATTTCATGCATGGGGGGTGGGGGGGGTGGGAGGAGAGAGACAGAGAGACAGAGAGACAGAGACAGAGAGTGAGAAAGACAGAGACAGAGACAGAGACAGAGAGAGGTTGATTGTTGAGAGTAGGTCTTCTTCAGAGGGACCCAATTGCCAATTTTAGAAGCAGCAAATGGGGGGCAATTCTCTTACCCCATTCACCACTGAGGATAGCTAAGAAAGTCCCCTTAGGCTTGATTCCTCAAGGAGAATAGAACCACCAGAAACTTCACCTCAATATGTATCAATCCTACACATGGGAATTTGCGAATCTGGATTTTCCTCAGAGAATAGGAAAAAGAGCAAGAAAACAGGCCAGTGTAGGTAAAAGGGATGAGTTGCTGTGAGGGCAGTCTATGAGAGGTGGCCCGTGTATGATATAGCAGCCTATGTCCACCACTTAGCCAGACCCACTCCTCAGGAAAAGGCCTGGATCATGTAGCAGAAGCAGTAGGGCTTCTGCTACATCCCTCATTGTCTCTGGTCCCTGAGTGTTACCCTTTCTCCCCAGGCACTTTCTTCAGGATCCCAAGAGGTCTGTGGCACCCACATTCTTGAACCCAGGGGTTGACTAACAATGTGGAAACACACAGCCCACTTGCTCACCTGTGCCCCTTAGAAGTCCTGCCAATCTTCTGAGAGTCCTTCCTAAGAGCAAATCTGTCACTGACAGGTCCAGCTGTAACCTGCTTGGGTGGCCCATGGGGTACTCGGTCCTCAGTCTTGCCTGTAGTCCTACCTCACAGCCCCCATCTTCAGCCCAGCCCTTTATCGTGGAACCTAGAGGCTAAGCCCCTCCATGTTTCCATCATGCTAGTCTGAGGGTCAGCTTGCTCTCATGGAGCCTCAGCATGGACGCTGGGGTGTTCCTGGGCACATTAGTCACCTTACTGTCATTCTCCTATAAATCTTTCTGAGCCTGACAGGTGGGTCCCACACATAACTTTATTAACCCCCACTTCTGTTCCATGCACCCTGTACTTGGTGCTCCATGGAAACCGTTTTACTTTTGTGTTTCAGACATAGCTCTTGTGGACCCCAAGATACCATATGTCACCCCATGATCTTTGGGGATCAAGCCCTCTTCCTGACATGATCTCAAAACATTCTATCTACTTGACTTCTCTACCCCTCGGTATTGCAGGCTTTGTTGCCCCATCTCCAAGTCAAGCATAACCCTCCCCCCCTCCCCCCCGCCAAAGCATTTCCAAGGCAAACCAGCTGGCTGTCTGCCATCTCATAGCTGGGATCCAAGTGACTGTCCCCAGGCCTCCCACAGATCCTCACCTCACCCATTGTGTCCCTTCCCAGGGTTTTGCACCCCAAGTGTCACAGACTCCATTCTCTCTGTGTAAACATCTTAATTACATCTTTAATGCTCTCGCACACTGAGATGCTGGAGTTAAATTACAGCTTTGTGCATCCTAAATTACTCGCAGCTTTCCAGTTGCTCAAGTGCTAACGTATTTATAGCAGCCAGAGGCAGGAATAAAACCAGAACCTTCCCCGTGGGATCCTCCTAGCCCCTCACCTCCTGACATATGATATCTGCCCAATAGCATACGTCCACCCCCATATCCCCTCTAACCAGCCGAGGACAGGGATGACGGGAAGTTGGGGACACGCCTCTGTGCATGGCATGTTCCAGTGTAGAAAAGCCTCCGTCTCTGTGGTCTACTCTGCACAGAGGCCCATGGTATCAGTCTCGGACCTCCGAGACTTAGAGGGGAGACCAACAGCAGACTCTATTCTATATTCTATGAACACTGAGTGGCCCTTCCTGCAGATACGGTGGAAGGGAAAAACTAAAATCAGACTCACTTCTTTAGATCTTTTCCTCAAAGGACACTCCCTTTCAGGCAACCATAGCTTTTCCTACCAGCTTCCGACCTATGACTGCCTTTAGACCAACAGCCTCTCCCAGAACCCCTTATAGGAGCCATTTCCAGAAGCAGGTGTGCCCAGCTTTTGGAGCCTACTGAAGAAACACAGTGAATACAGGAACCCAGCCATGCTTTTCTCTTCCTCGTAGCCCTGAGCACTGAAGGAGAGGAAGTAGCCTGTGGTAAGGCTCCACTCCCTATCACTGGGTGGGAATCAGCTTGCAAGGTGGAGCCAAGGCAGAGAGCCTCTGTCCTGCTCTTATGCTGAAACAGGTATATGTCTGTGTGTGGCCTTTCCCAACATCTACAGAGTTGCATCTTTCCATACCCAGCCCCCCAATTTCACCTCCCTCAGCAGCTATCTTGGCAGCCAGGGATATGGCAGAGACCTCCGGGAGACCTCATGCTTACCCATTCACCACAATATCTTACATATGGATAGCTCCTGGGCATGTGAAGCCCTTCCCAGAGCATCTACTGGGCATTTCTAGCTCTCTCCCTGAGCCTCTTGGGCTTATAAATGGTGCTGCTCTAGCTGTGTGTGGAGATGCATGCCTTTAATCCCAGCACTCAAAGAGGTAGACGAAGGTAGATCTCTATGAGTTGGAGGCCAGCCTGGTCTATAACTTCCAGGCTAGCCAAGACCCTGTCTCAAAAATAAAATAAAATAAAATAAAATAAAATAAAATAAATTTTTCCTCCCCTCCCCATATCTGCAAATAATAAAATAATAATAATAATAATAATAATAATAATAATAATAATAATAATAATAATAAAGAAAAAGTATTGCCCTGCCCTGCCCTGATCCAGTCATTTGGCTGTTTGCCTCTCTCTATCCTAGAAGAGACTCCAGCCTCAAAAAAAAAAGTTACTCCCCTTCAAACTTGTGCTCTTCCTCCCCATCAGAGAAGCAGACCTTGATGCAAGGGATACAGGAGACCAGGAAGCCAACTCTTTGCCTTCCTTCATAAAGGCTGTCTTCCACGCCACAGCCATGGGTTCAGGAGAAGTCAGAGGCCAAATGACTAGCCCGGTCAGAGCTCTCTCTGCAAGCTTGTGAGTCAGTAGGTGGGGCCTCAGCACAGCTGGGGTCTGTTGCAGCCCTTTCCTGCCTCAATGGTGGCGACAGCTCTGGTCCTGAGAATAGGTCTTGACAGTCAGGAAGTGGGTAGCACTGCCGGCGGCACCATGGCAGTTGTCTTTGTCAAAGGTCCAGGCCTGTTCTCTGGCCTCTCAAGCATGGATGGCATTGGCTACATCGGTAAACACCAGCCTGCTGGGCCTCTGCAGCGGGCCCTGGGAAGGGAGAGCGCTCTGCAGGGAGACAGGGAGCATCAGAAACATTGACCAAAGGCAGTCTCTGGTCCAGCCATTTCCACCTTCACTTCCTGGTGCCTGCTTTTGATTGGCACCGGCTATGCCTCATGCCTAAAGCGCCCATCCACCAAGCTCAGTCTAGAAATATGACCTGGCTCAGAAGACCTCCCTCCCCCAAGCTATTCCCAGCTTGCCCTGTCACCTTGGCAGCACTTCCTACAGGCTTAGTATTGGATTAATTATGCATGGTTTTTTTGTTTTTGTTTTTTTTTCTGTCAGCAGGAAGATCTAGTCCTCTCTCCCCCCAAGGACAGGGGCAAAAACAAGGATGGATCAAGGACAGGCCCGAGCCCTACATGGTACCACGTGAGGATTTGGAAGTATGGCAGCAAGCAGTTTGGTTGCTCAGTGGCTTTGACAGGATGAGGGCCTGGGTGCCCACCCCTTTGCATACAGGAGGTGTGTTTGGCTTGGGCCTCACTTCCCTGGATTGCCAGGGATTAGGCTTCATCCTCCAACTCAGCGGTACCTCTGCTGAAGAATCTGATCCCACTCAACCACTCAGGTCCACAGATCCTCCTGAAGTGGAGATTAAGGGTATTTGCCCATCGATCCTGCCTTTAAGTTTTGTTAGCTTGTTTTTTCTTCTCCCTTCCCAGCTAGTACCTGAGAGCTCGCTGGGCAAGAATTAGGATTTCCATCTGTAGATGAGAAAAACTGGGCTCAGAGATTCTAACTGGGCCTCCACGACCTACAGGCTGTCAGAGCTGAACCAGGCTGGATCCCACAAAGCCCGGCTTTGCACAGTGAGTCTGTGAGACCCAGCATTTTCTGAATAAATCTGAAGAGACCCACGTGCTCAAAAGTGCCACCTCATCACCTGGCAGGTGCCAGCAAGATGCGTGGAAAGGATGGAGGGTGGGTTGCAGGAGAAAGGGCAGCTCTAGGCTAGGTGGGAAAACTGGCCAGTGCCTACCTTGCCCTGTGTGGCCTGCAGGGAGGCAGCAGCCTGAATAGAGGCTGCATCTCTCCCATGTTCCAGTAGTTCCTGCTCCAGCTCATCTTGCTCCTCCGTGGGGTCAAAGTTGTACATAGGCATGAGCTGGTGGCGCAGTTTTTCCAGCCTGGGGGTAGGACAGAGTCTGTTTGAGGGTAGAGAAGAACTTTCCTCCCTCACTCAGTTCTGGTAGCCAAGGGAGCCACACACCAAGTTTAAGTTACCTAAGTCTTTCCTTAGAATTCACTGACAGACATCTTTGAACCTACAGTACTAATTTGACCCTCAGAGGGGTAGTCTTAGAATAAGCAAGTAGTTATTCATGGGCCTGGTGGGACCATGATCCATAGAATCCACAGGGGCTACCTGGGCCAAGATCCTACTGCAATTCCTCAAGGTGGATGCAGAGATGGATGGATGCAGAGGCAGGAAGCCCATGGCAGTCAACTTAGGACATCAGGGTATCTGGGTGGCCATGATTCCTACCTTTCTCCCCACCAACCTCCCAATACCAGGGTTACACTTGTTTTCTCAGAATCTTCTTCCCTGACTGCCTGTGTTTGAAAGTAGCCATCCCCAATCATGAGTGGACAGAATAGGTTGATTCCAGCCCTATTCCCCTCCCCTCCTCCAGGGAGAGGAGCCTTAGTGCTGGGTCCTGTTTCTTCTTTCCCACTCACATCTCCTGGATCCCAGCCCAGCCCTTCCCATAGGCTACAGCCTCAGGGCCATTTGGGGAATTACCTCTTCTTCTTTCTGATGTATAAAACCTGCAAGAGAAGGAAGAGCATCAGACAGTGAAGGAAGAAGGTCCCCATCAATCCAGCATGCCCTCATGGTGGGGGAGCCGTAGAGAATGAAAAGTGGGAACCTGTGGGTCCCCATGTCCTCAGGGTCAGTCCCATCCCATACAGACATCTTACATATATGCTTCATGCTCATTGCCCCAGCTCCTCAGTACAGTCTGGCTAAGCAGCCCAGTCGTGCCTGGAATTCCCTATGTAGTCCAGGCTGGCCTTGAACTCTGTCTCCATCCTTCTACTACAGTCTGAGTGCTTGAATTACAAGCCTATACAACCCCACCCAGCTCCTTTGATATCTTTTGATGTCAACAGATCCCAGACTGAGTCTGGAGACTCAGAGATGGGGGCCAGGCATAGGAAAACAAGTTAGGCCTGTCTGGAATTGGCTGTTTCCGGCTCTCCAAATCCTGACTAACTGCCCGCTCAGCATCTGCCTGGGACTCCTCAGTGCTAAAGAGGAAAGGGAATTCTTCAGCATGTCCCTTCCCCTCAGTTCTCACCAAAGCCACTTGAAAAGAGCAGCGGATCGACAGTAGGCAGACTGCAGCACAGAGAGAAGCTCTAGACAATGCCCGGCATCCCTGAGCCCCAGGGTCACCCCTTAGAGTCCTAATGCTAGAGGAACCTAAGAAGGTTCCTGGGACCTTTCATCCCTTGTCCAGACACAAAGGTAAAAGGATTACAAGCAGATCATATCTAGAACCCACAGGCAGGAGCAGGAAGCCTTGGTACTAAGCACCAGCAAGAGAGGAAGTGGGTGACATTTGGGAGCACACGCCTGGGCAAGGACTCCAGGGACTACTGCCACCATCTGCTCTTCTCCAAATTGGCAAGTTTTAACTACCAAGACTATGACAGCCTGGCTGGGTGGTGGTGGCACAAGCCTTTAATCTCAGCACTCAGGAGGCAAAGGCAGATCTCTAAGTTCTAGGCCAGCCTGATCTACATAGTGAGTTCCAAGATAGCCAGGGCTACATAGTGAGACCTTGTCTCAAAAAACAAACAAACAAATGAGAAACAAAAAATATGGCAGCTTCTGCCTAGGGGAAAAAATACCACCTTGAGTTTGTCCTAAGCCCCCGTGGCTCCCACAGTCTCTGTAGCCCACTCATAGCTTTAATCTGTTTAATTCCCAATCGGGCTCAGAGCTTTTCCCATGTGATCTCAAATGGAAAAACGCTGAAGTGTTTCTAGCTCATCTAACTGCTCCATGGAGTGACTCCTTGCTGTCCTATGGGTAGAAACAACAGAAAGTCAGGTCTCTGGGTCATCCCCAGCCTGCGCGCCAGCCACAGCACCCCAAGTGTGCTCCTTGGCCTCGTGACTCTTGCTCCAAATGTCCTCCCTCCCCTGTGGCCTGTGACTCACGATAATCTACAGGAAAAGCCCCATCCAGGCTGTGTGCCTTTGCCCTGTGGCCCTTCCACTACAGCTTAGCACATCCTTCCACTTCCTTTCCAAATCTCTCTGCCTCTCACTGTCCACCACATGTCTCCCAGGGAGCTTTCCTGCTCTGATTCTGCCTGCACCAGGGTCTTTTCACACTCCTGTGTGAGGCATAAAGCTGGCACCGGCTCCTCCATGCTCCCAGGGCATGACTCAAGGCTGGCACAAGGGAGAAGGAAGAGGCACTAGGGGGACATTTCTAGAAGTCCTCTCTTCTCTGTGCCCTCTGCTATCTTTGTCCCACCACCTTCTGCCTCTCTACCTTTGGTGGGAAGGTCACCACCTTTGGTGGTGATGGCCTTTAGGGACAAAAAGCAAGGCAGCCTTATCAAATTCCCAGGTCAAAATCTCTTGCTCAGAATCAAGACAGATTCTAAGTCATTTACCACTGAGGCTAGGGTATCTCAGGCTGTTTTAGCCACCACACAGGTGCTAAGGGCAAGCACTAGCTTTCTACCTTCCTCCTGCCCCAGGAAAGCTCTCCTCCCTGGCCTCCCTCTGCCTGTCACATACCCTAGCCCTACTTGCTGGCCAGCAGTTGTTCCCTGGCAGCTGTCCCAACCCTGCAGGGCCCATATGGCAACCCTAGTTTATCAGTGGCACCAGCCAGGCCATGGATGACTATCCCTGCCCTAGTTTTTGTTTTTTGTTGTTGTTTGTCTTGTTTTGTATGTCTCTGTATCTGCTGTTTGTTTGTTTTCGTTTGCTCGATTTTAGTCCAGCACTTAAGATTGAATCTAGGACTTTGTACCTGCTATGCATGCACTTGGCTACTGATCTGTATCTTCAACCCCCCAGCCCCACCCCGAATCCCGTCCAGCCCTGTTTGTCAGCTCCACATGCTGCTGAGCTCAAGGTTAGCTAGCCATCATTGCTTGTAAAGGGCAATGGGAGGAATGGCATTATTATCAGCCCTTCTGGGGGGCTTCAGGTGCACCCCCTTTTTCTTAGTCTTAACTTTACAATCTCTAGTGGCTCTTTAGTGACAGTCTCTGTGTCTGTCACTGTTGAAAGAGCATTATTCTAGCTCCCCTCTGTTCTGATGGCTGCCTGCCCCTGTCCTTTCTCATGACAATGCGTTCAGGCTCCTACCTGGAATCTGAGCTCTAAAGTTTCTTCCCAGCTGTCTCTGACCACCTATCCCAGATAAAAACCCCTTGCCTATTAACCCATTCTTTATCTGAAACCCAAATCAGGACCTTGTCTCTTCCAGCCCTGTTGTGTCCTAAGGGTAAAGGAAGAGAGTCAGTAAATAACTCCCAAAGGAATGTGTAAATCAACTGCTATCCTCCTCCCACCCAGACTGCATCCCACACAATATCCCAACTATCTCGGGCCTCTACTGCTATTGAAACCCCCACACTCCAGTTTCACTGCCCTGCTTGCTGCTCACAGAACCTCCTACCGGCTTCAAACATCTGCCTATCAAGACCCTGTGTATGAACCCCTCCCCAACTCCAATCTTATAAACCCCAGACCCAAACACCATGTGTCATTCAGACTCCTTTCTGGTTCTTCCCATTAGAATTGCTCATCTGGGTCCCAGTAAAAAATCTTAGGGGTGGGTGGGAGGGGATTGCATTATCATAGACATTATCATAATAGACATTCTAATTAGCTAGTCTATAAGTCTAAACACTAATCACCCTCCCCCAAAGGACAGTCGTCCAGACCTTCTCCTGCTTGCCCCGGCTCTCACCATGGCCACAGCCAGGCCAATCACTGTGATGATCCCAAAAGACAGAAGCATGGTACCCACACCAGCTGCACCACCTGCCATATCAGGGATTCTGGTGTCATTGAAGCTCGTGGTTTCTGGGCTGAGGGTGGCGGTCTCTGTGGTAGAACCTTCAGTGGCAGGTTCCAAGTCAGGCTCAGTGGTGGGTGGGTGGCTGCCGAACCAGCTCTGTGTGGCTGGGACCCTGGAGTTCATGCTGATGCTGGGAGACTGCCAGTGTGCAGTCAACTTGCCCACTGATTCCTGACGTTAGGAGTGTCCAAGGCTGTAGTTCCCACCACCGTGATGACCACTGGCACAGCTGAATCCTTGCCGGGAGACCCCTGCCTCTCTCAGTTCTAGAAAGGCAAGAATAAAAGCAGGAGTTACAGCTAGGGGCATGTCTGTGAGATAAAGTCCCTCTAGAATCTGAAGGCACGACGAAGTAAAGGTTTCAAGACAGAGCTAAGTCAGGCAGAACTTAGTCAAGTTCATGGAGTATTAGGACACGGGCCTCGGTAGGGACATAGGGACATGAAGGCAAAGCCCTGTCACCCATGCATGATGACTATAGTGATCATAATTGGAAGATGGGAGAAGACACAGGAGACCTGGAAGGAAAAGTCCACCCCTTGCACAATTATCTCTGTAATTCCTACTTCTCCTACCTCCTCACTCCCTGCACCCACATCCCTCATCCTGCTTGAGAAATACTTGCCTAAGATTCAGACAGACCTGATATAACCTCAGGCAAGTCACCCCTCTTCTATGTGTCTAGTTCTTCTCAAAGTGGGAAATACTAAGAACAACCCCATGGTGTTGTAGGGTTAATGGCATGTCAGAATGAATAAGTCTCCAGAGAGGGAAAGAACTTAGCCAAGCACATGGCCTGTCCACAGAAGGCACCCAGAAAATGTTCCAAATCTCCGTCACTACCACCAACAACCCAGGAGGAGCTGGGCATAGCCGTCTCTGGACCTAGTTGGCTGTGAGACCCAGGCTATGGTTGGGGCTAGGGTGGGGCTGCTGTGGAGACACCAAGAGGGAGGAAGGATAGGCTGAGCTAGATCCTCTGGCAAAACAGGTGGCAGGGGTGGTCCAAGAAATAACGCATAGAGTTACATCTTCAGAGGTGCTGATGGAATACCCACTTCGAAACACCTATTTCTCTCCTATTTTGGAAGCAGAGGATGGGAGATCACCCAGCCTCTGTGGGTCTTGGGTAAAGCAGGATGAAAATGACTCTTAGCAGTGCTACAGAGGGGCAGACCTAGAAAGAGAAAGGATTCCTAGCTGATGGCTACACACGTTTCTCTGTGTGGCTCATAGGTGTACATGGGATGCCTCCTCTTGCAGGTGTGCACATATGTGTGGGTGGTGTGCACATATCATTCATGGTCCCTTGGGAAGGAGCAAAGCTGGCAGAGAGTCATGCAGGGAGTAGACGCGCATTCCTTTCTGTCCTCTCCAGCTTGGCTCAGCAAGAAGTCTCAGGTTCTCTTCTGGGCTCTGCCACTGATCCCAGCCATGACCTTGGACCAGACCCTTAACTTGCTCTGAGTCTGTTTATTACTGGCCAAAAAGGAGACAAGCCATCCTACCAACTATTTTCTTGGCCTGCCCCGGGGTCTAAAGGGGAAGGGAAGAACACCGGGATAAAAGTGGTGGGCACCGCGACCTCCAAGAAGCTAGCTGAATGCCATCAGGTCCCTATCTCAATCCCTACGCCCGCCTCCACGACCCTTTGATTCCTCCATTCTTGCTCAGAAGCAGCCGATCTCAGCACTTACTTAATCCTCTCCGGGGCGCCGAGCTCAGTCTGAGAAGCTAAGGGTGGTAGCGACCGGCAGGAGGCGTGGGCGAGGGCAACACCCAGGCCGGGGCGTTGGGGGCGATAGGTCCGACTCAAGGTCTGCCTTGCGTGTGCGCAGGAACCAGCTAGTATTAGCCTGCGCCTGCTGACAAACCTGAGCTGGGGTGGGCTGGGCCCGGTCCACGGAGGGGGTGGGGCTGGGATGAGCAGCCTCGGGGGATCCCCAGGAGCCTGAGTGCCTTGCCTCCCGGCCCCCTCCGCGCCCCCGGACCCTGATTGGCTGCCACGCCTATAGCCCGACCAGCATTGGCTCCCTCGCCTGTCGCTCGGATATAGCTCCGCTCCCAGCGGGAGCTTAGAGCTGAAACCGGACAGCCAAAAAGAGATTCTTTGAGAATACCTCTGACCCTGGTGGCCTGCCGGAAGTTGGGCAGTGGACCGTAGGTAGCCAGGCCCTTTTTGAACCAGAATTCTGGCTCCTGGACAGTTCCACCCACACTGGGGCAGACTTGTAAGCCGCAAAAAACAGGTACAGAGATTTGGTGAGAGCACCACCAGACCTGGAGTATTTGAAACCTAAAATGAACTCAGTTTGATCTTCTATTGAGTTTATGACCTTGAGCAACAAACTGCTTCTCTTGCTTTGTCTCAGTTTCCTGTGTATATAGGAACTCTGATGTTTTGGTACAAGGGTGTTTTTGTAAATGACTCCAACTATGGGGCTAGAAATGGAGAATCCAGTGCAGAGATGTTGGCAACAGAATGGAATTATCTGCACGATAGCCCACCTATACCTCTCATAATAGCTTTCATTCACAGCAAAATTCATCTCAGGACAGAAGTACGCTTTCTTATACCCCAGAGCTGTATCTTCAACCTTTTAAAACTACCCCACCCCATCCCCTAAACAGACTATCACACTGTTGTTCAGGATGGCCTGATACTATGTTGCCCAGGTTGGTCTTGAACCGAGGCAATCCTCCACCTCCTGGGTGCTTGGGTTTTAATGTTTAATTAATTTTATGTGTAACGATGTTTTGTCTGTATGCATATCTGTGCCTGGTGCTCAAGGAAGCCAGAAGAGGGCATCGGATGACCTCTGGTACTGGAGTTCTAGACTGCTGTTAGCCTCCGTGTATGTGCTCAGAACTGAACCTGGGTTCTCTGGAAATGCAGCCAGTGCTCTTAACCACTGAGCCATCTCTCCAGACCTCCTTGTACTGGGACTTACAGGTGTGCACCAGCACACTCAATTCCCAGCCCCTCTCCCTTTTCACTCCAATACTTTATTTTTTACTTTTCTGAAGCAGGGTTTCATGTAGCTCAGTCTGGCCTTGAAAGATGATCTTCTGGTTTCCAGGCCTCCATCTACTGAAAACTGGGGTTTATAAGTGTGTATTACCACACCCCATTTATAAACATCAAACCCAGAGTTGTGTGAATGTTAGGTGTGCGCATCAATTGAGCTACCCCCATGAACTATTTTTATTTTTAAATATTTTATTTTAAATATTTTAAACATTTTAAAATATTTTAAATATTTTATTTCTCAAAATTATGTGTATGCCTGTTTGGGTGAGTATGTGTATATGGGTGCTTGGAACTGACACCCAGTTCTCTGCAAGACAATATGTGCTCCTAATCTCTGAGCCATCTCTTCAAGGTCCCTTCCAGCCTTTTAAATTTGCAGACAGGTTTTTACTAAATCACTCAAGGTGGCCTTGAACTTATGACCCTTCTGCTTCAGCTTTTCCAGTAGCTGTGAATACATGCCTGCACAACCAGGTCCAGTAAATGCTATGAATATTACAAAAGACACAACTAAAGCCTAGAAGGTCTGGGCATTTAAACAAAGCTAAGCAACGAGCTACCAACAGAATCAGGATTCAAATCCAATTCTCCAGTATTCGCTGTTTTGCTATCTGCTCCAAATTATGTGTGTGTCTGACTGAGATCAAGAGGGTTCCTTTCCGAAAACAAAGACTGCTCCCAAACACTGAAATCCAACCATAGGCTGCCGGTCCCAGCTTACAAGATGTCAGAAGAGTTTACACACATGCACCCCGCCCTAAATAATCTGGCTTTCACACCCAGCAAACGTGGGTGACACCCTCGTGGTTTGTTTTTTTCCCACACACCGTCCCAGCTAGATATGTAAACGTTTGCTTCAAGCAATCACCGTAGGCTGGAGCCACATCCCTCCTCCGACCTTAAGGAAGACTAGTGGGTCTGCTACAGAGATGCTTCAGAGCATCTCTCACATCCCTGTACCTCCCCTTGTGGCGGGTGGAGGGGGGCTGCAGGTACCGGTCAGTTGAGCCTCCTCACCACACCACACAATCTTCAAAGGGGAATCCAGCCACTGTAGGAACTCTAGACCAGGAAGATGCGATTCACCGGGGCCCTTTCTTAACTGCACCGAGGCGGAAGCAAAGTGCTGAGGGAGTGCACTGCAGGTTACGCACATCCGGGGGCCGACCCTGGGGCTGATTTCTGGTACCGGTGTGTGGGCAGCGGAAACGTGCATGCCCTCTAGCAGGTATGCTCCAGAGCTGGAGGTCGGGATGGGAATGCATGGGCTGCAACGTTGATTAGAGTTGTTTGGAGAGAGGGCGCCCTCATTTGAGCTGTTGATAGTGTCCTTGCGGATTTGGGATGGAGACGGTGTCAAGACTTCGAGATTTGATTCCTTCAGGAACTGGGTACAGGTGGACCCAGTTGCGTCAGGAGTCTGGCAGAGCCGGATTTGTGTTCTGCCTGGGGTATTTTCTACCTGAGTTACCATGGGAAAGTTGCTTCCCTCTTCTGGAGCCCTGTCTAAGAGTATGTGGCAGTTAGCAGGTCCTCAGCAAATGTTAGTTTAGTTTGGAAGTAGAAGGGACCACAAATTTTAAGTTTTCAGATCACTTATTTATGCTAACTTAAATGTAACATTGTTAATTTTTCAGCCTTCGATTTATGCCAATGTCCAGGGATCATGGGTTAAAATAGAGGGAAAGTTTCAGCTTCTAAGCCATAATGATACATACAGAATGTCACAAGCAAAGCTTCCAAGCATGGCAGTCTTCTTCCACCTATTAGTGAGTTCCAAGGGACTTCCAGGCCCCTGATATTCGTTGATCAAGAAACCACTCACCAGAAACATGGTGTTATTTCTCCCATATTATGAGCAACCTGGAAGTCAGAAACGACTCAACTGATCTCACTCACACTAGGGTCTGATATAGGTCTAACCTACTCCCAAACCTACATTTGGCTGTTAACAGGGACAGAACTCACCAGTTCAACCTGCTTCTACCAAAAGTAACAAAACATTACTGGCCAAGAGAAGGAATCAGGTGATTGGGGGTATGAATATAGTCCAGGAGGTGACAGATTAAAAAGCACACCCTTTTCTGGCACATTTTGAGTCTTTCCACATCCTTCTTTAGGGTGACAGCAACATCTTAGAAACAAAACAATGGAGAACTGGAACCCATGACCGATTCTTCTTCACCAAGCCCAGCCCAGGGATCACTGCCAGCCCTTATCTCAATGACTGATAGCACAAGAGTCAGGAGCTTGGAAACCTTTCTCCAAGAATGAAGCTCTGGGGACAAATAATTTGGACCCTTCTCTCTGGTCCCCAAGGAAGGAGGAGAGCCCCCCAGGGCTGGGCCTTCAACTTATGGAAGACTTATTCATCTCTGGCTGGGCTGTTGAGCGCCACAGGGATGGTTAATCACTGGACACGGGTCTTTGAGGAAAGAGGTATCCCAGAGGCCCGGGAATCCAGTGAGTACATCGTGGCTCATGTCCTTGGAGCCAAAACAGTTAAGTGTGATGTTAGGATAGGAAGAGGGAAGAGGGGAGGTCTCTAGGGAATGGATAGTGAGGGTTGTTTTTTTTTTGTTTGTTTGTTTGTTTTTAAATTTCACTTTATTTATTTTAATTTTTGCCTCAATCAGGCTGCTTAATTAAGACTGGTTTGATTTCACTGAACAAATGTTTCAGGCAGACATTTATTCATTCATCCAACAAACTATTGCAGTGTATTCCAGGCACTGTGGGTTCTGGGATGATTAAGTAGCTAGCATTGACAGACATTTGTCCACACAAGAAACCCAGGTGTGTGTCTCTAGACCAAGGGAACCAGCCACTCACATTCTTCATGGGAACAGTTTCAGAGCCTGAGACCAGCACTTTGGACCAAGCCACTGACCCTTCAACAACTGGAATGCATCCAGGAACTGTGTAGCCATAGATTACAGAGGTAAGCACCCATGGACAGATGACTCTACAGAGATCCAGCCTTCACCAGTTCCACTAAATTATAGTCAGGGAGGAGTAAAGTGTCTAAGGACTAAGGATCTGTTGGGGTAGGAAGTATCAGGAGAGGGACTGGTGTTGTAAATTGAAAGAAGGGAAGACCTAGACTGTCCTAGGTTATTGCAGGCAGGACCCTGCTAGATAGCCTTAGCTACAGTAGTCTTCAATTCAGCTCTGGCTTTACTAATCCTGGTTCTGGTACTGATGACTCCCTGGATACTCCTCCTGCAGGATGCCGGTGCAGTATATCCTTGGGGAGTGGGACTTTCAGGGGCTCAATCTGAAGATGGTACCCCCAGTGTTCATTCCTCGGCCCGAGACAGAAGTGAGTATCTTACTAGCACAGAATGGAGTTGAGAAAAGGTTTAAGGGACCTGTCTTGCCCCAGACTTCCTCCAGGGGGCGCTGGGGCCCCATGGCTGCCATTCACAGCACCCTTTCACACATAGATTTTTCTGCTGGCTAGGTTGGCAGAGCTATGATTGAGGACCCATCTTGCCCCCTCCCTTTGAATGTCTTTACATTCCAAGCCTCTGTCCCAGCCTCAGTGACCAGAAGTGACATAGAATGCTCCAAGTAGCAGTGTCCTACTGCTGAACTTACTGTGTTCACTAGGAGCTATCCTATAGGCCCGTGGCAGACTCAACCCATGGGAAATAAATGGCCTTCAGTGACTTAGAGGGCATGGGGGAAGTAGGGAGGGCTCTACTAGAGGCCTGGTGTGAGCCATGTGACCTTACAGGTGGCTGCTGCCTACTGTGGGCTCAGGTGATAGACTGTCAGGCCATGCCCTTTGTGACTGGTGGTCTCCTCCAGTCCGTTGTCTGGTGAGGTGATTGCTTGTGTCAGTTCCTTAGATGACCAGAACGAGCAGTTGTGTGGCCAGCCCATGTATGCTACCCCTTGGGGATACACCCTGATCTGGGAGAGATGCTTCTCTGTTTTTCTTGGATTTCCCCTGACTTTGTTGATGGCAGAGCTGGGAGCTAGAGAGTGGACTCATGGGATTGCATTAAGGGGTGCTGAGAAAAATCTGAGGGCACTAGACTCTGAAAAAGATTGATTTCTGAAAGATCCTGTCTCCTTCCACCTTTACTAGCCGAGGCCTTTGAGCTACCAGCATTTCACCCTTTTAATCTCCACCCCTTGGTCATGAACCCTCTGCTCTGTCTGGAGAGATGGCTCAGTGGTTAAGAGCACTGGCTGCCCTTCCAGAGGAGCCAGGTTCAATTCTCAGAACACACAGTGGTTTACGACCATTTCTAACTATAGTCCCATGGGATCTGATGCCCTCTTTTGGCCTTTCTGGGCACTGCATGTACACAGTACATGCACATACATACAGGCAAAATACCATACACGCATTAAAAAACAAAAAAAACCAAATGTGTTGATCACCTGGTTTACCCCTTATCGTGTGGCAGGACTGTGAGAAGTCACAGGGTTGTTAAGGAAGGGGACCCACAAAAGCACCTGAACTTTCTGACTCTATCCTATTTAGAACTGGCATGACCTGGGCCAGGGTACAGATACTCCAAGCATGATGTGGCCTGTCATCTTCAGGCTTCTGGGGGATTGCCCAGTAGCTTTCCCCAAATATGTGACTACTGGCCAGGAGATCACTTGCCATCCTTAGAGACTGTTAAGGCTCAGAACATAGAGGGACAGCTATCACGGTGGCCTTTGCATCCCCTTGGAGCTGACCTGGTATCTGCTGTATGTTTTTGGTTTGAGTGTGGGGCTTTCAGCTCCTGTGTGACCCACCCACGTGAGGTGGGTCTGGGCCAGGAAGGCAGCCTTGCTGCCGGAGGAGGGGGAGTGAGGATGCTGTGGTTGGCTGGGAGGCCAGGTCTGCCTCACTGTACAGACATTTCTGAGAACTTATCAGGTTTGCCCCCATGGGAAGCCACATCAGACGGGGGTGCTTTACTAAGAAATCAAGAGGACGTGGCCTGTGGTGGGGAGTGGAGAGAAGGGGCTCAGGGGAGGGGGGTCATGGAGTCTGTAGTCTCTGTCCATCAAAGGGTGGTTTTTGATGGTGGGTATGAAAGTCTAAAATGCAAAATTGCAAGTGGCTTGCGGCCTGATGAGTTTGGTTTTCCCTAGGGGGTAAAGGGTGGTGAAGCCTCCAGTGTGACAGTATATACAGTGGGAAACCCAAGGTTGGGGTGTGAGCCATTCCATCCCCATCTGATGCTGTATGACTGTGGGTGGGGGGAGGCTCAGTGCTATAACTGTTTTAGGGAGGCAGTACACTAGGGCCAGCCCAGCAGAAATAGGATCGGTCCTAACAGAGGGTGTGCATGGCCCTTGTATCCTGCGGAGACCTCAGGGCCACCTCTGTAGGAGTTGTGGAAAACCACCAGCTGCCCATTCCCTGTCTCTGTCCTATATTTCTCTTCTGTCATACCATGTTTTGAATTCTTGCTGGATTCAGTTGGAACAGATGACCTGGGTCTGTGGCTAGCTTGGCTCAGAGCCAACAGCTTTAGGTAGACGAAAGGTCTTCACTGCATAAGAAAGAACTTTCTAGACTTCCTGGTTGTGGTCTCAACATAGATAGTTCCCACACAGTCACCAGATGGTCCTCCACTTACATGAGCTTTCCACGGTCTGTGGTAAAAGGAAAGAAAGAAGCCACTGTCTGTCAGCCTCACACCCTGCCCCAGATGGCCATTTACATAGATGGTGTGTGTGTCTGAGGTCAGGGACGCCTCTGTGAGGTGGCTAGCCAGTGTGGGCTGGCTGAGGGGTCATCCTCCAGCCAGAGTGGGCCATTTGTGGCCAGGAAACCCATAGAAACTTACACCCCTATCACAGACTGTCGTTTTTCTGGCCTTTCAATCTGCTGCATGTACCGTAGCCCCTCAGTCACAGCCCTTGATTGCAAGCTCTTCAGTGGTCATCAGCCCAGCTTGCTTCACACACCCCAGTGTTCCCCACTTATGCCTGGCACAGGACTGAACCAAGTTTTTTCTCTCCTATGGGCCGTAGCTCTTTAGTACAGAAGGGGCCTGAAACAAGGAGGGCTGGTCCAGCTCTTCAGCTTCTGTCTGCCTGGGACTTGTTTCCTTTGGTGTGAATGAGCATCACCACTGAGACTGGGACCCTAGAAGGACAAATGCTTTTGGGGACTCAGCAGGATTGACTTCAGAGGAAAGTAGGCTTGGGTGATCTGGTGCTGATGGGTCATCATCTTCTCATGATTTAGTATGACAAGAGAGGCAAACCCAGTCCTAGATCTTCAAGTCAGGTTAGAGAGCCTTGGGTTGTAGAGATGCAACTGGTCTGGCAGAAATGATGTTCTGAAGAGACAGTTGTGTCCCTCATTCTATCAGACTGTTGAAACAGGGGACTCCAAAGAAATGGGAATGTCCTGAGGAATCTCATGCACTAGTCAGAGGGAGAGCTTGTCTCCCACCAAGAGAGAGAGAGACACCACAGTTCTAATAATTTGTCAGTCCACCTGACAGGATGAGAAGACTGAAACCCAGATAATGGAGGGTCAGTGTGGGCAGGACCACACCTTGTCCTGACCGATCAGATGTGCACATCCTTGCCTGCCACTTAAATTTTGATCTCACTTCAGGATCTGAAGACAGGCTTGATGGCTTTGTGAACCTCTTTGTCCTTCCTCCCAGGATGGCTATGTTGAATAAATCTCCTTCCTTCCTTCTCCCCACCCCTCCTTCTGCTTTTTACTTTTAATCTGGCTCTTTTTGTTGGCTTATGGAGGACCAGTGTCTAGGTCTGATTTGGGGCACAGTTTGTACCCTTCAGATCTGATAACAGACACCTCACAGAGGCTCACTTCTTCAAAGTGGATTTCACCTGCTGCTTCCCTTCCAGTTTCCTGGGCCCTGAAGGGCCTTCTGCTCATATCCAAGGGGGTTGTCTTTGAGAAGAGACCATGTTGCCTTTCCCTGCTACATGCATGTGTCCCCTACTCTACTGTGGGTAAAAACATTTCAGCTATGGTACAGTGACAGCCTTCAGTCTTCTCTCCTAGCTCACCCTGTGTCAATGACTGTATACAACCCATGTGGACAGCAGACCCTAACTGCTTTTGCATTCATGCTGGTGGCATCTGAAAGTGTCCCCTGCTCCAGTGGTGGGTCCCATCCAGAAAGGCTATTACACACTGTGCCCCTTTACCGGGTTCAGTTTGTGCCACAGCCACCTGCAAGACTTGGGCAGGGATGTATCCCTGTCCTATTAAGAGAATTGTTTGTCCTTTGAGCCTAGGAATCTTCTGGGAAATTCTCATACTCAGCTCTGTGAGAAAGCTGAGGACACACCAGCCACCTCTGGTTTATTTATTTTTCCCCTATGATACTGGGGTAGAACCTAGGGCCTTACACATGCTAGGCAGTGCTCTACACCTGAGCTATATCCTCAACTCCAAGCCTGAACCACAGTTCAGGCTCCAGGTAGGGCCTTGACCCTTGAGTGTTAGTATCTATATGAGCCAGTGGTGATGATCCAGCAGATTAATATAGGCTCTCGAAGCAGGACCAGACACAGGGAGGCTGGGTGTCAAATAGGGTTCTCAGCATTTCTGAGTATAAAGTGGGAAGATGCCTGGAAGGGCACAGCTGGGATTTATTGTGCACGTAGCTGCAGGTGATGGGGCAGGCATGCGATCCTGACTACTCTTTATTATGTTCCTGAGACGAGTACTCAGTTGCACAAATGTGTAAACTGAGGCATGGAGTGACAGAATGACCCACCCAGGGCCCTTGCTGGCGTGAAGATCAGTTTGGCCTTGGCCACCCCCCACCTGTCTTCAGTTAGACTTCCTTGTAAAGGCTTCTTGGGAGCAAAGATGGTACCTAGTCTGATCCAGACCCTCTGCTTTCCAGGAACTGGTTGAATGGGTTTTAGAGGAAGTGGCCCAGAGGCCCTCTGAAGTGAAAGCCCAAGATGGTCCCCTCATTCTAGAGGTGGGCTGTGGATCAGGAGCCATTGCTCTCAGCCTGCTGAGCCAGCTCCCCAAGGTAGGTCATCTCTGCATCCTTCTACCATGCCTTTAGCCACTGAGGTGGTCACTTACTGCTCCCCACATCTCTCTGCAAGAAGCATTGAGGGAAAGTGGCCATATAAGGAAGGTGTGTCCAGCCAAGCATGGTCACAGCCTCTAACTTCCATCCCTGTCTGTCTGGCTAGTCTAACCACAGGAAAACTTTGTTACACATTTCTTTCCTCTTTGAAGCGAGAGGAAGATTCTTAGACGGCATCTCCCAGAACTCCACCTCTCTTCCTTTGTTTTGGGGGCAGAGTCAAGTCATTGCTGTGGATAAGGAAGAAGCTGCTGTTAGTCTGACCCAGGAGAATGCTCAGAGGTACATGGGCTGGGATGTCCAGAAGGCCAGCACTGTTTGGACTCTGGGACCTGAACTTGACCTTTATTCTAGTACAAACCTACTAGTGTCTGACTTCATTCTTGAAGGAGAGATGCAGTGAGGGAAGCCTGGCCAGTGGTCCCGTGGGTTTTTTAGTGGGTGGACTGAGCAGCAGCTATATTGCTGATCCAAGAAGGCTCCCTTTCCCTCCTGGTCCTTGTAGCCAAGGCTTGTACCCTATGCTCACCACCATCTCCTCATCTCTCCAGGCTTCAGCTGCAGGACAGGATTCGGATCATCCGCCTTGATATAACCTCAGGTACATCCCCTGTACATCTTGGTGTGGGGTGCTGCTGGTGTGTGAGATACTGCAGAAATGGGGAAAGGTGAGGGTTTCCTAATAATCAAACCTGT
The DNA here is from genome assembly GCF_011762505.2 of Arvicanthis niloticus. Lineage (NCBI taxonomy): Eukaryota > Metazoa > Chordata > Mammalia > Rodentia > Muridae > Arvicanthis > Arvicanthis niloticus. The sequence continues at coordinate 27,513,383 of NC_047678.1, read as the reverse complement.
GGACCATCTCAGACCAACCCCTGCTGAGCTTGCCGAGGACTGACAAGGTGCTGTTGTTTCCTTGGCTGACCTGACCCATGAAGGGACTAGCCATGAGGTCTTGTCCTGTCCTGTCCTTTCCTTTCTTGTCTATCTGTCTGTCTGTCTTTGGTTTTGTTTTGTTTTGTTTTGTTTTGTAGCCCTGGCTGTCCTGGAACTCACTCTATAGACCAGGCTGTCCTGGAACTCAGAAATCCGCCTACCTCTACCTCCCAAGTGCTGGGATTAAAGGCGTGCGCCACCACTGCTCTTCCACAAGGTCTTCTAGATTCCTTATGCCTGATAAATTTAACTAGGATTTGTTTCCTGGGAAGAGGTAAACAGATGTCCAAAGTAGAACAGTTTAGAGCCAAGTATGGTAGCTTATACCTGTAATCTTAGCAGTGATGAGACAGGAGGATTCCTGTGAATTCAAGGTCTATCTGGGGAACATGGTGACTTCTAGACCAGCATAGGATATAAAGCCAAACATCTCAAAAAAAAAAAAAAAAAAAAAAAAAAAAAAAAAAAAAAAATCAAACAAAATAAACAATAACAACAAAGAGAAAACTTTAGGACCAAAATGCACCTCCCTGCCCACCTGGCCTGGATGAGGTGATCCAGCAGTGCCTGGTCCTTGCAGGCTTTGCAGTGTCTTCAGGTTTCCAGCTCCGGTTCTGATTCTTTTGTTATCCATGGAAGTACCCAAGGTTTTTGTGAGTGTTAGACACCTGTCTTAGCATCTGGTACAAGTGGGATCCAGAAACAGCCATAAGAGGTTATCTGAGGGCAGCAGGCCTGCCCTCCCTGTGCATTCAGACTATATTGGTTATAAAGCAGAGAATAGCAAGGCCAGGGGGCTGCAGAGCTGAGGAGCCCCGCCTTTGCCTTTGCTATCAGGGAGGGCTTCCTGGAGGTGACACTTGAATGTGGCTTAATGAGGAGGCGTTGACAGGGAAGAGAGAACATGGATATTCTAGGTGAACAGCTACATGTCAGATCGTGTCCATTCCCAGCTAGCCTGCTGACTCTGGCTACTAATCTTGAAGTTTGGCTTATCGGGTCTAAAGAGAGATTTAGGGAGAGGGACTACTTAAGGGACCAGGTAGCAAGTGGAGCTGCCAACTTTCACAGGCTATACATGCATCCTCTTCTTTGCCTACAGACAAGTGCCGCACACACCTTTTGCCCTGGGGCCCCATGGACTTGGTGGTCAGCAACCCTCCCTACGTCTTCCACAAGGACATGGAACAGCTGGCTCCAGAGATCTGCAGGTACATGGTGGGTAGAGCAGCAGAGAAGCTCTAGCAGGACTGGTTGGAGTGCAGGCCCTTCCATCTGGAGAAGACAGTGCAGTATGGGACAGCAGGGTTGAGAGGTACACTTCAGAGCCTGCAGCCTCCCTGGGGAAGGTGTTGCCTTTGCACTCTGACCCCTGGAGGCCCCTAGTCTGTCGGAGCCCCCGTTTTGCACTTTGAAAGAGGAGAGAGTGGTAGTGCTTGTAGGAGTGTGGTGAGGATTTAGTGTTGGGCATAGTGAGGCCTATAGAAGGTGCTCATAGGGCATGTCACTTTACACAAGGCCTAGAGAGGAAAGTTGCCCTGCTAAAGGTCCTACAAAGACTTGGTGGAAAAGCCAGCACTGATGCCTCTTCTGGCTGTGGAAAAGCATGCTGTGTTCACACAGACAGAAAACCCAGTGTAACCATGTCTCTTTATAAGCATGGGTGATCTGGGTTGGGAACTGGCTCCTCTTTCCTGGGCTCAGTCAGGGTCAGCTTTAAATGTCCTCAGATCAAGAGCAGGAGCTGCCTTGTTGTGAGAGAGCCTTATGCCCCAAGGGGCTTTGTCAGTGGGACTTAGCAGGTCCATCCAGCCCTGCTCTGTGGGGTGCTCTCTACGTGAGAGATGAGGGAAGCAAAAGCTTCTGTTCACGTAGCAACCGCTTGCTGATGGATCCTCAGCATACCTCTCAACCCAGAGGTTAAGTCCCAGAGAGCCCTTTGTGAGGGCCTGCATGGCTTCTTAACACACCGCTCCCCTGACACACCACTCACCTTCCACTGTTTTCCCATTCAGTTACGAAGATCTGGTGGCCCTGGATGGTGGTGACGAAGGCATGGACGTCATCACCCACATCTTGACCTTGGCACCCCAGCTCTTGAATGCCTCTGGGTATGGACACCAGCCTCCTCCCACTCCATTGTGTAATTGACAAGCCTTGGCAGTCATTGCGCCCAGGCCTCTTGCAGACCAGACAACCTGGAAGTACAGGTCCTGGTCCTGGCCCTGCCTCCTTGAGCTGACCCATTTCTTCTTCATGTAGAAGCATCTTCTTAGAAGTAGACCCAAGACACCCAGAGCTTGTCAGCAGTTGGCTTCAGAGCCAGCCTGACCTGCACCTTAGTCTGGTGGGTGTCCGTGAAGACTTCTGTGGGAGGTAAGGCTAGGGTTCTCATAGCCGTATCACTTCTGTGTGTTCTCCTAGCCCCCACCACATGTGCATTCCTTGGAGCTTAGATGGTACTCATCCTGTCTCCTCAGGCCCCGGTTCCTGCATATCCAGAAGTCTGTACCAAGTGTGGCTGCTCTGTGAACACCTGGCTAGGATTCTAGCCTGCCGGGTGCCTGGCTCACCCTGTGTGGAGTGCTGCCCAGGGAGAGGTGTACTGAACCCCTGGCATAGCCATGGTTCTGTGATTCTCCATGAGGCATGTTTCTAGGAGACTCGGAAACATGGATGGAGTGTTCTTCCTGTGGCAGCTAAGAACAGAGGTACCCAAGACCTGGGTTTCCAGCCTGGCGCTGTCCCCTCTGTGTAGCAGGCTACTTGGTATTCCTCTTGGTGAAATTGCTGTGAAGATGTTGGGAAGTGTGGCCAGTAAAGTATTGAGAGAGCAGTAAATGGTGAACTAGTATCTTGCTATTAATGTTCATGGGCCCTTGTTCTCCATGCAGGACTAGGCCTGAGAGCCTCCCCCTGCTGCAGCAAGTCAAGCAGACTGTGTGATGTAAGGACACCATGTGATGGGGATGGGGGATGAAGAGGCTCAATCCCGGCCTTGGACACTGTTGGGACTGCACAGAATGGCTCACTCCGGTTAACATCATCTACCTCCAGCCTGAGAATGCCTACATACTCTTCCTTAACTGGGCCTAGGCTGAGCATGGGGGGCTGTATCTGAGCATGAGGATGCGGCTGAGAGCCTTTGACACATGATCTTGGAGTTGCATACCTACATTCATGTAAGTTTAGGTTTGAGACAGTAGGGTAGAAAAAAAAAAAAAAAAACTCACAGGACTTTGTTTTCTTTTATTGACCATCCTTTCCAAATGTGGAAATTCAAATTTGGAGTTCAAATTACCCATGTATGTTTCCCTGGTTGGTGCACCCAACCAAGTCTGGGCACTGAATTGTGACCTTCACTCCAGCTCTGGGAAAATTCCCAGCTTCCAGGAGACACAAAGAACAGGCTGTCATCAGCCGCAACAGGAAGCCTGTCCGGTTGGTGAGTGTGGATACAAGACTTCATCTGGGTGGTTCATAGGTGTGTTGGAGACTAAGCAGGTTTATCCTACCAGGCTCTCCCCCTTCCCCAGCATTTGTAAGGGCCTGACCTAAGGTACAACAGCCAGAGGCAGTGTGCTCTGATGGGTAACAGCTCTGCCAGAGCCAAGACAGCCGAGTTCCAGGGCGGAGTCTTGGCAGTTGGACCTCATGAGTCCAACTTCTACGGGAAGCGGATTCTTCAGCGTCTAGGGCCAGTGCAGGAAGTAGCCTCATTCTATTCTGTTCTAGATGAGCAAAGTAGAACATGCATGAATGCCCACAGGAGGGTCAAGGTGGTAAGACCTGCCTAAAGTCCCATGATACAAAGTAGCTAGGTTGAGAAAGGAAGCTAGGTCTTTACCTTCTGGGAGTCTATTTCTGGATTCATCTGGCATAAGCTATGTCTGCTACTATGGTTGATGAGTATATTTGTGCTGGCAGAGATCACACTGAAGGTCTCAGAGCCCCAGGATATGGCCCTGGTGACCTACCCTATGTCCAGCCCTAGATATGTGGCCTTCAAGCTGCTGCTGGCTTTCTTTGAAAGAAGGAGCCTGGTCTTTTGTAGTCTTTTGCTCATGACTGTTTCAGAAAGAACCTAGGAGGGTAACAGGGCACAACCACAGTAAGGCTCCTCACCTCCTGAGGCTCTGCTGCCATTTGAACTTTGCTTGCCCAAGCCTGTATGAATATTGCTACCTCTCTCTTGCCTTTGCCCTTTGGCTCTGGCTTTATTCAGACGTCTCAGGCAGCTGCCCTGACCTCACAGCTGTCTTCTGTCGCCCTCTTATCTCAGTGTGGGTTATACTCAGTGCTGATTCCCTGACAGTTTTCTCTCCTAGTCTCAGGCCTGTTTTTTGAGGCAAGACCGTGAGGAGTGTGCGGGTCTGACACCCAAGAGAACAATGGTAGGGAGTGACAGTGGAAGAGCAGTTAGGGTCACTGGAACAGGAGCCACCCTTGGGACAACTTCCTTCCCAGAAAAATGTGGGGCTCAACTCCACTGGGATAAAAGTCCAAGCCAAGTAGAGTGGCCAGACAGGCCTCCAAACTGTAGCAACCAGCTTCATTTGGCTAAACATTGCATAGCCACACTGGAGCTTTACCAACAACCCAGGTTTAGGTTCGAGTCTGTCCCTTTCCAAGGTGTGACCTGGGGTAAATGACTTCGTTTTTTTCAGTTTTGGCCTCCAAACCTTCAGAACTGTAGCGGGTGTTAGTAAGATCTTGTTGCAGTGTGGGTATTTCTGTTATCTTGGAGACAGACAGAGAGGGAAGGCCCTGCTGGATCAGCTCAGCACCAACATGAGACAGGCCAAGACACTTCACTCAGCAAGGGAAAGATGGCAGGATTTCAGTCCTGGGCTCTGGTGACTGCCCTCTGGGGATGGAGCTGTCAGGAGCAGCCTCCTCCCCTCACTGAGTCTTACTAGGGCCTGAGTACTTGAGGCCCAAGCCATGGCAGCCACTGGCTTCACTCTGGGAAAGCCAGGCTTCATACCCTCTCTTCCTCTTTGTCCTGGTATTAGCCAGAAGCTTGGCACAAGTCAAGGAATCCTCCTTGGAGGCCAGTACAGGAGGATGTGGTGCACACCGTGTCTTCCAGGCTCTGTCCCCTCCAGCAGGTGGAGAAACTGTGGTCTCACCTCACAGTGGATGCGTTTTGTAGCTCCCCATGAGTTACTCCATTCGAATTATTCAGCTATCTTATTAAAATGGGTCCCCAGCTCCAAATATACCCTTTTCTTCATGCTTATTTTCACGGACCCTGAGCATCTTCCCAATCTCCGTTCTAAACCTTAACTGGACTCCCTAGGACCTAAGTCTGGCCTCTGTGTCCTGGCAGAGTGCTGTCTGAAGAGGCAAGAAGAGCCCTGGGAAAGGCCCCAGGATGCCCCTCCCTGGCCCCATAAGTAGGCTGCTGTCAGGACAGAGGGTTCTGCCGCTGACAAGTCTGTGAACTGCCGTGCTGAAGTGGGAAGCCCTTTAATCCCTGCAGCCTGTCTTGTCCTCTCCCTATCCACCTTCAGAGTCTTTCCTTCCCTGGACCTCTGCTACCCTGCAGTACCCTCTTCTGCACACCGCCCCCCAGCCCCAGCAGGGCGTCCATCCCGAGTAAGGCTCTTGCCTACCAGTGCCAAGCCATGCCATACCTACTAAATTCTAACACATCTGCCATGACTCCTTGTTCTAGCTTTCCCCTACCTATATAGCTGTCCCTGAATTAAGAAACCTTCCAGTCTCAGTCTGGGAACTCCTGTAACACTGGCACCTTCAGGTTCAGTTAATGTCCACCAATAAACTGACAGGATATCCATTTTCTAGACTTGAGGCTAGAACTTCCTGAGTGGCCCCCCCCCCCCCCCCCCCAATCTGACCTGACAGCAGCGGTCACATACTCCAGTCAGCAGAGTGAGGAAACTGTGAGGCCTGGCCTCCTGCCTGAGCCCAACAGCTGTTCAAGCTGAGCCATAATCTCTTTGAGGGCTCCAGTGCACCTGATCCCCTCCCCTCAGTCGTGCCAGGAGAACAGGCTGTACTTGGCGGCGGCAGGAGCAGGCGCCAGATTTCCTGGAGCTCTTGGCCTTAAACAGCCCCCAGTCAAGGTGGTGACTAGGATGGTGACTTGATCTCTCTTTAGAACCCTGTCTTGAGTAAGACCCTGGGTTTGAGACTAACAAAGCAAAGTTATAGGCAATATAACAACCAAAGACCAACGTCATCCCGCAACCCATGACTATTACCTTATATGGCACAAAGGACTTTGCAGATATGAGTAAAGATCGTGTGTGTGTGTGTGTGTGTGTGTGTGTGTGTGTGTGTGTGTACATACATGCACATGGGGACTAGAGGCCTCAACCACCACCTTACGTTTTGAGACAGGGCCTTTCACTGACCTGGACCTCACCAATTACACAAGCCTCAGGGCTCCTGCCTCCATGCAATGCTGGGGTTGCAGGTGCACGAAGCCATGCTTAGCTCCTGCATGGGTTCTGGGGATCCTAGCTCAGGTCCTCATGCCTGTGTAGCAGGCAGTCTACCAACTGATCCTTCTTCCCAGACTTGTAACTAAAGGTCTTGAGAAGGAAAAATTGTCTTGAGTTCACAGAGCAGAGCGTGATCACAGGGATTTATAGGACGGAGACAGACAGTGGGGTGAGGAAGCAGAAGTCAGTATAGCAGGATTGTCCAGGTCAGTGTGTGTGAGTGCAGGAGGAAGGAGCCATGAGCCAAGGAATGCAAACAACTTCTTCCCTAGAGCCTCAGGAAAGAATGTAATCCTGCCCACACCTTCATTTAAGCACCCTGCAATTAATCTGGGATTTCTTTCTTTCTTTCTTTCTTTCTTTCTTTCTTTCTTTCTTTCTTTCTTTCTTTTTTTTTTTTTTTTCAAGACAGGGTTTCTCTGTGTAGCCCTGGCTGTCCTGGAACTCACTCTGTAGATCAGGCCAGCCTTGAACTCAGAAATCCACCTGCCTCTGCCTCCCAAATGCTGGGATTAAAGGTGTGCACCACCACCGCCTGGCTAATCTGGGATTTCTAACCTCTACAGTTGCACAGTGTGGTATTGTGTATTGTTTTTAAACATCTTATGATTTATTAACTTTATGTGCATTGGTGTGAGGGTATCAGATCCCTTGGAACTGGAGCTACAGTTGGTTATGTGCTGCCATGTGAGTGCAGGGAACTGAACTCAGGACCTCTGGAAGAGCAGTCAGTGCTCTTAACCACTGAGGCATTTTTTTCCTGCCCCATATCTGTGAGTCCTGGAGATTAAACTCAGTTCTTCAGTCTTAGCCTTAAGTACATTTACCCAGAGTCATCCTGGCTAGCTTGTCACTACATTCTCGTGGAAAAAAAAAAAAAAAAAAAAAAAAAAAAAAAAAAAAAAAAAGTCTTACAAGGAGGAAAGATTAGTTTGGCTTAGAGTTTCAGCCCAGAGTCGGCTGGCTCTGTTGGGCATGTTCCAAGCAGAAGCATGGAGGAAAGCACTTCACCTCGTGGCAAGCAAGGAAACAGAGAGAGAAAAGGGTCCTCGGACAGTGTATATTGTGATGGCTAATCTAGGTTGTCAGCTTGATACCCTGGGAGGAGGAACCCATAAGGGAAGCACCGTCTTTATCAGATTGGCCTGTATGTATTCATATCTGTGGGATGTTTTCTTAATTGCTAATTCATGTCAGAGAGCTGGTCCACCGTGGGAGGTGCCATTCCCTAGGCAGGCAGACATGGGCTATATTAGAACCGTAGCTGAACATGAGCCTAAGGACCAAGCCAGTAAGTAGTGTTCCACCGCGGTGTGTGCGTCAGTTTCTGTCTCAGGGTTCTTATATGAATCTCTGCCCTGGCTTTCCTCAGGGATGGACTGTAGCCTGTAAGCTGAAACAAACCCTTCCTTCACAGTTGGAATTTTGATCAGTGTTTTATGTGAGGTCTACCTGGGTCCTGGAGTCATGTGGTTGGCCTAGCAGCCCTGGCATGTGAGGAAGGCACACTCTCTATATGCATGTCATTACTGTGAGCCGAGCACAACAGCCTGTGATGAAGCAGGAAGCCTGACCATTCTTCCATGTCAGTGGATAGTTGGGCTCTTTCCAATCACCCAGGCAGTCTTCAGCTTGGGTAGGACCGAATCACCACTCTATCCTAGGATTGATAGACAGCATCCTGTTCCTGTCACTTTCTCCTGTGTCGTCCTGTCCCTGAGGATCTTAGCAGGCTCTCAAAGCTGGAGTAGCCAACTGGTACCTTTGGATCCTGTCCTTGGCCAGTCTGAGGTGGAGACTACACTCAGGATGAGGATAAAGGACTGTGTGGAAGTTATCCCTCCTGGACAAGGTGTGGCTGTCCTGAAGCCACAGTCTAAACCAGGTGTCATGTGAAGAGCTTCTGGAATTCCAGTGGCCATTCTCGGTTTAAGAGAAGCTGAGGACAGATAGTTCAGATTCCTGGGATTAAGGGGGACAGGTTGGACACAAATCCCCTTGATATATGTTGGATGAAGCCTCGAGAACTTGTTGGTACTAAGAAGAGTGAACTATAACAAGACTTGTATCTAATTCCAGATTTTCCCTCTTCACAAGCAGAAGTCTACACAGCAGACTGGAAGAGGATGAGGCTCCCACTGAAGCCCATCTGACTGTCAGGGACACAGGGATTGGCATAGCTAGGTCCTGAGCCATCTCTTGCAGAACTCAGTGCTCAGAGCCACCTGTCAGAACAGGAGCAGAAGTTGCCAGCACTGTCCCACAGTGCTTCCCACAAGCCTTCCCACAGCAGCTGCCTTAATCCTGGATATGCAGTGCAGAGTCAGGATCTCAGTCTCTCAAGCCAGAGGGATGAGGGATCCAGAGGGATAGCCAGACTCAAGGGTCTCAGTTGAGTTCTGTAGCACTTGACTCCTGGCTCAGTGCTTTCTGCCTCTGTTGTTTCCAAAGTCCTGTAGTTAATAGGAGGTGATTCTATGATTATACCCCTTTGGGGGGGTCAAAAGACCCTTCCACAGACGTCACCTAAGTCCATGGGAAGACATAGATATTTACATCATGGTTCATAACAGTAGCAAAATTACAGTTATGAAGTAGCAATAAAAATAATCTTATGGTTGGGGGTCACTACAGCATGAGGAACTGTATTAGAGGGTCACAGCATTAGAAAAATCGAGAACCCCTGATATAGCTCTTCTCTAGGGATTTTGATGCATAAACCCCTCTGGGCTAGGTTCATGAATCAACACAGGAGCTCAACTGTAGCACCACCAGGTATATGGATGCCCACATCGTGGTCCTATCTGAAGCCCTGACAGTGGTGAGGAGAGCAGAGCTCCTTCACTAGTCTGAGTGAGCACTCCCACTCCTGGAGGGACTAGCTGTGTACCCCCATCCTGGTTCTCTGGGTCTCCTGAGGTACTTAGTTAAGGTTTCGATTGCTGTGATAAAACACCATAATCAAACACAACTTGGGAGGAAAGGATTTATTTCAGCTTACAGATTCACATCCTAGTACATCATTGAGGAAAGGTTGTTACAGGACATTTGAATAACTCTTTCTAGTCAGGGTGTGGCTCAGTCCTTAGAACTCACCTTTAATCCCTCTGGCTGGGATACAGACATGCCCTTAGCATTCATCTTTAATCCCAAACAATGAAGGTAAAGTTAGTTTGTAGAAAGAAACATCCATGTTTGAACGTGACTTCTAATTGAGTGGCAGACAAAGTGACAGATCAGAGAACGATTTGACAGAATAGGATATGCCCAACTCTTATGAGAAGAGAGAGGAAAGGGAAGCTACTTAAGGGAGAGACAGACAGTACAGGAAGAGAGAACAGTACAGGAATACAGTAGAGTTCATGGAGACAGTAGAGTTGAAAGGGGGAATTGAGCAGCACAGAGGGAGAGTTCTACAAAGACAGGTTAAAGGAAGAACAAGCTAGACACAGGTGGAGATAGAACGAGCCAGAGAATGAGAAGGGGACAGAAGATTATAACAGATTGCTAGAGTTAGTTGGAGGCCAAGAAGAACAGTTCAAGAGAAAGCAGAGAGAATTTAGATTGAATCAGTTTGTTTGGAGAGGAATTTTGAGCCAGAGGAGGTGAATAAGCCAGCCAGAGTTCAGAAAAAGCTAGAAAGGGTGAGCTTATTCAGCAGTAAGTCTCAAAGGCTGAAAACATTCTAGGCCTAGATAAGATAGTATGGACGCTAGAAGCTTCCCGAACTAGGCTGAGGTTAGCAGATGGAGACAGAAAGCCTCAGAGGCGACAATTACAAGTTACTTTTACAGAAGGTCAGGTCAGGAATTCAAATAGGACAGGCACCTCGAGGCAGGAGCTGATGCAGAGTCATAGAGGGGTGCTGCTTACTGGCTTGCTCCTTATGGCTTGCTCAGCCTGACTTCTTATAGCATCTAAGACCACCAGCCCTGGGGAGGCCACTCCCACAGAGAGCTGGATCCTCTCACATTATCAATCAAGAAAATATATCACAGGCCAGTCTCATGGGAATATTTTCTCAAGTGAGGTTGTTTCTTCCCAAATGACTCAAGTTGACATGAAACTACCCAGCCCAGGTACCTAAAATGACTGCTGGGCCTTATAGCCAGGAATTTGAAGTGGAACAGTTTTCAATCCTTTGGGCCTCGTTTCTTCAGATAGCTGCCTACCAGTCCTATAGGTGGTCAGTAAAGGCTAATTTAGTTCAGAGAGCAAGACAAAAGGAGGTTACTTTGGTCTTGCTAGGAGCTTGAACTGAGCTAACTTTCTCTAGGGCTCAGCTGAGATGGTTTAAAGCAGCCCTGGTCTTTGGAAGGCAGGCCTGGCCAGGTGCCATTTTCCTAGGGCCTGGGTCTCCCTAGGGATTCTGCTTCTTAGAGCAGAGGCAGCCACTAAAGTTGTCCTGGTTCTGACAGTTCTGCAGCCTTCTCCAGGGGCAGCATCTGGAATAGCAGACAGGCTAGATGTCCCCACTCTTGGTCCAGGTAACAGGTGTCATTGTTGGGGCTTAGTGTGCCTACAGAGGTCCCTGTGCAGGGGAAGTTAAGGCCCAGCAGGACAGGAGACAGGACAGTTCTATATATCCCAAATATATTTCCTCCACCCACTAAAAGTTCTTACCCTATGCCTTGCTTCCAGAAATAGTCTCATCTGTTAAAGAGGCAATTAAGTCCCTCTGTCTTTCCTGTAAGTCAGTGAGAAGCTGAGTTCTGTGAGTATGCAGAGCAGATTCAGGCTAGTGCTGCCTGAGCCTTTTGCCTGTCCTTAGACCTTAGACTTCCTTAGTGTTTAGCTAAGTGTCTAGCTTAGTGTTCAGTGTCCAGCTGGGCACTGGACCCCAGACAGCTGATGTGTCTTATTAGTTATAAATATCAGGGAACCCTACATGCATTGTAACTGGGAACACCCCAGGCTAGGTTTCACAACAAACTGGGAGGGAGGATGAGGCTGCCCTGGCGGCTATCTAACTACCAGAAACCCTGAGATGGGCATAATTGGACCTTGGGATGCACCCTACAGAGCTCAGTGCTAAGGTCCACCTGTCAGAGCAGCCGTTGCTGGGGCGGTATCCAGTCTCCCAAGTCCTGCTAGGTGTTAGGCTCCAGAAAGATAGTTTACACCCAAGCAGAAGGGCCATAAAACTCAGAACTTGAATGGGGTACACTGGGGCAACAACATTGGATTATCTTTGTTTGTTTGTTTGTTTTGGATGTACATTAGTGTCTTACCTGCATGCATGCTGGTGTGAGGGCACTCACTGGATCCCACAGGACTGGAATTGAAGACAGTTGTGAACTGCCACGTGGGGGCTGGAAATTAAACCAGGGTCCTCTGGAAGAGCAGCCAGTGCTCTCTCTTAACCACTGAGCCATCTCTCTAGTCCCATGTCGGATTATCTTAATCAGACTTTATGCTGTCCTGTAAAGTGAGAGCTGTGAAGCCCTCATTTTACAAATGAGAAACCAGAACACAGTCTGAAGATATGGTGGGCAGCAGAGAGAGCCTGGGAAAATGCTTGGGGTCCGGAAGGCACATGAGCGGGCATGCGCGATGCCAAATGAGTAGGAATGGGACAGGCTGGCTGGGCTGTAGGTGCATGTGTGACTGGGGGGCCAGCGGCTAATACATTTATTACATATTTTTGTATATTAGGGGTGTTTTTATATGTCTATGCATCCAGTGCATGCTTGGTACACACAGAGGCCAGATCCCCTAGGACTGGAGTTACAGATGGTTGTTAGCTGCCATGTGGGTGGTGGGAATTGAACCTGGATCCCCTGGAAGAGCAACTAGTATGCTTAACCACTGAACCACGTCTCCAGCCCTGGACGAGGGGGGCGGTGCTAAAAGCAAGGTTTTTGAGCTGAGTTAACAGGGTCACATAGGCATTGAAGTTGCTCCTTCGTGGTCACAGAAAAGGGGGCTCAGGTAAGTGGCTGCAACTGGCCAATCTCTGGCTTGGCTAGGGCTACAGTAGAGGAAAAGGCATTCTGATCAGCTGACTCACAAATATTACTAAAGAGCTGAGTAGGGCTGGGGTGGGATGGTCAGGACCATGATATATGGCCTAAGGCTCTGATTGGGAACCTGGAGACAGTGAGTCTAAGAGTAGAGGATGTTCTCAGAACACCCCAGAGGCAGTATTGGGTATCCAAAGATGTAGATGTGACCATATGGGAGCACTGCATCCAATTGGGAAGATGCTCCCAGGCCTTGGGACTGGCAACAAGAGTATGACAAGGCATCTGCCATGTATGAGCAGTGAGGAGCACCATGTATGAGCAGTGAGGAACACCATGTATGAGCAGTGAGGGGCACCATGTATGAGCAGTGAGGAGCACCATGTATGAGCAGTGAGGAGCACCATGTATGAGCAGTGAGGAGCACCATGTATGAGCAGTGAGGAGCACCATGTATGAGCAGTGAGGAGCACCATGTATGAGCAGTGAGGGACACCACAAACCTTTGGCCATAAGTCAGACATCAGCATATCAGGGATGCCTGCCTGGCCCACTGTCAGGATAGAGTGCGGCCTTTCCTGTCCAAGGTCACACAGTAGGTGTCCATACTGGGGTTTGTACCTACCCCCCTAATATCTGGACAGGAAATAAGATGAACAGGCCACAGAAGCCACCTGCATCCCAGGCCTTACCTCACAGAGGGTTTGGCAGCTGGTTAGAGGCCCAGAGCCAACACAGGCCTAGGCAAAGGAGAAAATGGCCAAACCAAACAGCACCAGACTCTAGTGAGCTTCCTCTTGGCTGCCCTTGGGTGCCCAGCTTTCATACCCCACTGCAGAGGAACTAGACAAGGAGCCCTGGGTGTGGGGGAGGAGGCAGGGCAAGACATTAGTAATGAAACAGGACTCCTGTACTCTGGGTGTGAGATGGAGTTGGCAGACATCATGCTCTACTACTTCTTGACTGGCAGGTGAGTTAAGGAGGTAAGTGGTTAAGTCCCCATCTCACTGTGAGGAAGAAGCATTTCAGGTCCCCAGGCCTGGAAGGTTCTAGGAAGAGGCACTGGATGGATGTGCCTAAAATTCTCTTTGCAGGCACTTCATGGAGGAAGACTTTTCTTTTCTTGTCTCTTTTTCTTTTCTTTCTTTCTCTCTCTTTCTCTCTCTCTCTCTTTCTCTTTCTTTCTTTCTTTCTTTCTTTCTTTCTTTCTTTCTTTCTTTCTCTTTTTTTAAAGACATAGTCTCACTATGTAGCCCTGGCTGGCCTGGAACTTGGTATGTAGACCAGACTGGCTTCAAATTCAGCAAAGATCCACCTTCCTCTGATTCCTGTTTGCTGGGACTGAAGGCGTGTACCACCATGCCTGGTAAAACTCTTGTCCTTTCACTCTAGCCCCTTATAGCTCAAGAGCTTGTCCCTTCAAACTGAGTTTCACATGGCATTAAATACGTATTTTGAAAAGGTAAAAGCAGCATTTTAATAACATAATGTTTAAAAGTTGAAATTTTTTCTTTACATAACACCTAGCAAAGAACACCAGTGTCTACACCAGGGCCTAGCATGGGGTGGCTTTTTTTAAATTTAAAGATGTATTTCTTTTTATTTTATATGTACAAGTGTTTCACCTGTGTGTGTGTGTCTGTGCACCACAGGTATGCAGGACCGTGGAGTCCAGCAGAGAGACTTCAGATCCCCTGGAAGTGGAGTTATAGGCAGCTGGACATGGGTACTAGTCCTCTGCAAAAAGTGGAGTTAGACTGTCTGAGATCAGTGCTGGGAATCGAACCTGGGACCCCTAGAAGAGCAGAAATGCTCTCAACTGGTAAGCCTTCTCGCTATGTCTCCAGCCCCAGGGATTAGAATCTTACACTGATCTAAGCGTCCACGTTCTTTCAATGTTTGCTTTTCTTAACACAGGACCAAGGGAAGCTCACAGATCAGTGGTTGGGAACAGTGGCAGTGCCTCTGTAGCCCACCTGACAATCTCCTGCGGTGGTGACAGGAGGAGGCTCACTTCAAGCTCAGGTCATGGGGAGGACTCTGATGTGTTATAATGGTGGGCTGCACTTGTCTGTGGCGTTTAGACACTATTATTATTGGTTATTTGTGTGTGTGGGGGGGTGGGTCTACATGCTCTAGTAGACATGTAGTGGTCAGCACAGTTTTGTGGAGCTCGTTCTCTCCTTCCACACTGACATGGATTCCAGGCGTTGAACCTAGGTCACTTGGCTTGCACAGTAAGTAAGTGCCTTACACGCTGAGCCATATCATTCATCCTAAAATCCTAAAATTATTTATTTTATTAATTCTTTTAGTTAGTGTACAAAGTAATGAGTTTTCATTGTTAGATTTTCATATATGCATATATATTGTATCTTTTTTTTCTCTCTCTCTCTCTCTGTAGCCGTGCCTATTTTGGAACTCACTGTAGACCAGGCTGGCCTCGAACTCAGATATCTGCCTGCTTCTGCCCCCTGAGGGCTGGGACTAAAGACATGGGCTAGCACACTTGACTACATAGTTTCTTGTTTTTATCCACGCCCCACTGCTCTCCCCGCACCCTCTTGTTTGTTCTTCCTCCCAAATGGGCCCCTCTGCTTTCCTGTCATATACAAACGAGTATGTGGACACAGACTCTGCATATGAGGGGAAACACTTGATATTTTCTCTTGCCCCTCATTACTCCTTCCTCCCCTCACACAGTCCTTCTTCTGTTTACTTCTGTGACCTATGTGTGTCTGTATTTGTATTCTGCTTATGAGAAGAAACTCTGGATTTTCATCTTTCTGAGCCTGGCTTATTTCACTTAGTGTGATAACCTCCAGCCCACCCATTCCCTACAATGTTTATTTTTCAAAATGATTCATTTTTATTATTTTTATGTGAATTGGTGTTTTACTTGCAGGTATGTCTGTGTGAGGGTGTTAGATCCCCCAGAACTGGAGTTACAGACAGTTGAGAACTGCCATGTGGGTGCTGGGAATTGAACTCGGGTTCAGCAGCCCGTGCTCTTAATCACGGAGCCATCTCTCCAGTCCCTATAATGTTTATTTTTAAATATGAAAACAGAAAAGAAGAGGTGAGGGGAGAAAATGAGAAGGGAAGAAGAAGAAAAAGAGAGACAGGAAAGAAAGAAGAGACAAGATGGGGGTAAATGTGCTCACTGCTAAGTCCGTTGATCTGTTACTGCGGAAGGAGAAAGATGCAAATTGTCTTACGACCTTCACACGCACACCACGGCATTCACTTGCCATGCATGCACACACTCACATGTAAATGTTAATTTTATGTTAGAAGGGAGGGAGAGAGGAAGGAGGATGGAACTTGTGGGCAGGGTATAGGGACATTTTCTGTGTTGGCTGTTCTGTTCCTGAAGCCTCCAGCCTCCCCAACTCTCCTGTCCTGGGGGGCACCTCCACCCAGTCCCTGTCACAGCAACTGAAACTGGGCCACTTATTACTGAAAGGTCCCTGGAGTCCTCATCCCAGACCTGGCTGCACAATGTGCCAGGTACATGATCCCTGGTTTGAGGCAGTAAAAAGAAGGTCTAAGCAGTAGGCGTGGCCTAGGGGCTTCCCCAGGCTTTATGGTGCCTTTAAGGTGGGCAGGCTGGGGAACCCAGGGCCCCATAAAGCCTCAAGTCTCTCTGGTTCTGGGTACCTTCACTTCTGGGAACTGACTGTGCTTTGGAAAGAGAAATGAGAAGCAAAACCCTTTTGGGCCCCAACATTACCCCCCCTTTCTGTCTTCTTCCGCTGAGTCACAGTTAAGAGCCAAGCACCTCAGCCTCCCTAGCCACTGGGGTGGGGCAGGATTCAGGGTTAGGTGAGGACACAGCATCTGAGACAAGTTTTCTTCCCTGCCAGCATCCTCTGTGAGTGGTAGAGGGCAGCTACCTTGTAAGGCAGCTAAGGGCTAGACCACCTCCCCGAGCTTAGGTGATACTTTATGTCCTTCCTGTCCCTCCCGTTTCCTTCTCACTTTGCTCATCCCACGGGCTTGTATTAAGTGCCACTGCATGCTGGAGCTAGAAAGGTAGGATGGTTCAGGTGGTCCTTAGGTTCTGCGTCTTTAGGGAGCTCATGGATGTAGTAGCTGACGAGGACTCCTCCTAATTGGCCCCCAGTGAGGAACTCTGGGCCTTTAGGATTTTTCTTGTCATCAACAGGGATCCATACAGGTTTTGTCCTCCAGAGAGAGATGGCCATACTATATACATGCCTATACAGAGAACTGTATCATGCCTCTTCACAGGAATGCACACGTACATGCATATGCATGGGTGTGGGACTTGAGCCCTGGCTGGTGTTTATGACCATAGGTATCTATACAGACCCTCCCTTGGGTGGAGGAGCTCTAGGCTCTGGAAACTGGGTCAGGGCTGTGTGTGTGTGTGCTTGTATACTGTATGTGTGTGCACGTGTATGAGTGTGAGTATATGTACATGTGTGTGCATATGCATGTGTGAGCATGACTATGTGAGTGTGAGTGTGTGTGTGTGTGTTATTATCCTGTCTCAGAGGCCCAACCACTGCTTCTGAGTCATGGCCGCCTGTGGAAACTCCAACACATCAATCCCGTTTCATAGGAAAAAGGGCAGAAACTCTGAGGGTCTTCCTGACGTGACTTGCTTAGTGTTACCCAGTGTTTTTGGAGGAGGTCTGAAAGAGGGACTACTGAACTTTTGGCCTGGTAGTTGGACCCTGACACAATACCTTTGCTAAGACTGTCCTGGCCTCCCAGCATCCATATTCTCTATCCTGAATGAACCAGCCTTCCACTTCTGCTGAAATGGTCCCCCATTCTTCCCTCATTGCCTAGAACTTTCCCATGACTCTAGCCCTCTTCCTCCTAGCCTTTGTCCCCTTCATGTCCACCCACTAAGACTAAAATTGGCTCCTGTAAAATTTCCTGTCCTTTATATTAAGAGTTGTAAGTCAGGCAGTGGTGGCGCACGCCTTTAATCCCAGCACTTGGGTGGCAGAGGCAGGTGAATTTCTGAGTTCAAGGCCAGCCTGGTCTACAGAGTGAGTTCCAGGATAGCCAGGGCTATACAAAGAAACCCTGTCTCGAAAAAACAAAACAAAACAAAACAAACAAACAAACAAAAAGAGTTGTGTTGGCCTGGGTTACGTATCTCAGTGAGTGAAATGCTTGCTGTGCAAGTATGAGGACTAGACCCACACAAAAGCCAAGTTTGCCTGTGTCCCTTTATCATCCCAGTGGCTGTGGAGGTGGAAACAGGAGGATCTCTGGGACACTGGTCAGCCAGTCTAGCCTACATCGGGAGTTCCAGTCCAGTGAGAGACAATGGTTTCAAAAGAGAAGAGTGCCTAAGGGATGACCCCCAAGGTTGACTTCGGGTTTCTACATGCACACACACACATGAACATGTATATACACAAGCACACATACACACACATACACTCATATACACGCACGTGTGTGTGCACACACATGACCATGTATACACAAGCATACACACACTCATACATACATGCACATGTGTACACAATACACTCACACACATACACACTCACACATGCTTGTTCACATGTGCACACATGTACATACACACATACTCACATACACATGCACACATGCAAGCACTGTGAAAGCTAAGTTTGTATCCACCTTGTAAGCCGATGAGTTAGCCTACCATGTTCTCAAAGAATGCTGGCAGCAGACACAAAACCCCTGGTTTGGAAACAAAGGACCAATTACTTCTACTTTATTGGGAACAAGGGCTGTCAGTGCCTCAGCTGAGCTGGCAAAGGTACAGACGTGGGAAAGAACCGTGGCCCGTAGTCTTCCCACATCCTGCTGAGGCTCCTTGGCATCACTTCCAAAAAAGCTACTTGCATTTGGGTCTTTTGTCACCGTGTACCTCTTGGGGAATGCAGGGAACTGAACCACAGTCCTCTAAAGACCAGCAATGTTTGCCGAGTATGTTTTATACAGTCCCGGCACTGTATAAAACCATGCATGATGACACATGCCTATAATCCCAACACTAGGGAGGCAGGGACAGGAGAATCAGAAGTTTAAGGCCCTGTCTCAATAAATAAAAATAAATAAATATAGATCTGATGTTTAAGATATTTAATTTTTGGTATCTTCATTTACCCTGACATTTTTTTTATATATATAGTTTTTGGTTATACTGTGCTATTTTAACCTTGAGGACCATTGCTGTCAAAAACAATAATTACATGCAAATCTTGTAATAAAAGAGCTTGTAAATGATTATAATAACATGATCATCTTTTCTATAATAAATACAAGATCAACTAGTGCTTCAGGAAAAATAGGAAATGCATTATGAGTTGTTTACCTGTTTTCTTACTTAACTATCAGAGAACACCTAGGCACAAATAATTATCATGAGGTTTGTCTCCCAACTTTCAGACTAAATGTCTGAATTATAAATTACAAATCTATCCATCTGTCGGTAGATACTTTTATTGCTATGGAAGTATGTTTGTTAAGAGGCTAGCACATATTTTATTAGCAGTGTGTAGTTTATGAGTTTTCAATGTTTAGATTTGTATATTAGAACCTTGCTTGTCCCTTTGCCCGGAGCACTGTACACATCAGGGCCTGTGCTCCAGAGGGAAGGAAGTGCATTCTTGAGCGCTCTAGCTACAAAGGGAGCCTCATCTACATGGGCCTCTGATGGAGGGGAAGCAGGAGAGGTGGGATGGGGCCCAGAGAGAAGACCTCAAAGGAAGATGAAGTGATCAGATGTACAGTGTGTTCAGTACTCACTTCTGTAGTTCCTCCACTGACTGATGCCCTGTCCTCATTTTACACAGGGGAAACTGAGTCTCAAAGATGTTCATGACTTACTGAAATCACAACACTGGTGACAGGGCTCTAGAACTACATCAGCTGGTCATGAGCATTCCCCACAAACCTAGCAAGGCTAGCTGCTCTGCCACCTGAATTGAGTGGGCCACAGGTTCTCTGCAGCAGGCTCTTTCTAGCCAAGGTCAGGAACTGAGGCTCCAAGTGACAGAGAAATGTAGCCCTCCTGCTTTCTTGTCAGCTGTACTAGGTGCCCTGGATGATTGACCTTTCCAAGGTGAGCGCACAGCGAGGGACTGTCCTGGGCCACCTATACTGCTATTCCACAAGGCTTTAAGGATGGATCTCTTTCTCATAGACCTCACAGGTACCCCCAGGCACTGCCCTGGCCTTCAGTCCCAGAACCAGCCTTGGGAGGGGGCTGTGATTTTCTCTGAAACATGTGAGTGGGTAAGTGACAAGGTGTGAATGTTGCTCAGGGAGGGCCAAACGGTGACATGCAGAAGTGAGTGGAGAGGCAAGTCTCTGCTCACAACTGAAAACAGACACCAGTAAGCAGGTAGGTGTGATCTCAAGACTGCACGGCTGAGTGACGCTGCCAGGCCAGCTTTGGACAACTCGATACTGAAGCTGGGGCTGCGCTAGGGTGCAGGGATCAGAAACCAGGGACAACACTAACATGGAGGCTGCCTACTCAACAGCAAGTCCCCTCAGCAAGGCTGGCACTGCTCACCTCGCCTCACACCCCCACTCTCTTACAACCCTCTTTTCTCTGAGCTGGCAGTGAGCTTATATTTAATACACACCCCCTTCATCTGTGCACATATAACCCCCCTTTTTGATGCCCACACCCATTTCTAGTTATTCCCTCTGCCCTGGGCTGGATACTAGATACCCTAGAGGTCACACCAGACCGGACCTCCCCTAGGAGAGGCCTTAGTGTGATGATGGAGTTGAAGGAAACACCTTCAGTCAAGGAGGGCTTCCTGGAAGTGGAGGCCTAAGCTGAAGCTTTTATACTCTTATCTCTTCCCTGGGTCACTGGATGTCCTCTGAGCCTCTCCCTTGAATGGCCATCAAGTTCCAAGAAGTGTCCCCTGTCTCTGCATTGCTGGTTCCAAGAACAGCAGCTCCTGGCAGTGCTTGCCTGGCATTCTTTCTTAGAACTCACTTAGGTTTCCAGTCTCAGGACAGGAAGAGTTGGAGGTGGAGAATGGACAGGGATAGAGACTGCGGAGGAGACTGACCCTTAGTGAACTGGACATTGGGAGGTGGTCCTAGACCACCAGGTGAGAGGGGGCAAACACACTGAGACTGGGCACAGGGGTCAATGACACGAACGCCCTACCTCCTGGTCAGCCATGTGGACAGGCCTATGAGTTCTTCCAACACACAAAGGAAAACAATTCCGTGGGCCCATCGCTTCCACTAGCAGCCTGGACTCCTCATTCCACTGGTCTGGTACCTAGAGTTCCATCCCACAGAGAATCAGATGAGGCCTTCATCAGAGCACATACAGAGACACGGCCGGGGGACAGTATGGCTGGTTCTCAATGGTGAAGGTGACGAGAGCACACATTCTGGAGCTTGAAAGATCATAACACCCGCACTATGAATTCTGCAGTGATGTCACTTTGCTTGCCTAGAACTAAGTCATCCCTCCAAGGCCCCCAGCATGTTGGGGTGGGTGAATGGGGTCAGGGGGAGACAGACCTTGATGGATGAGCAGAGAATGAGTCCAAATTCCCCCAAGGTCAGTTGGGCCTCTCCTCTGGGTGCCTTTTATCCACTCCACCTCTGAGCTGGCACAGAGCCTGCCTGCTCGCCTGGGACCTGCCCGGGCACATTGAGCAACCAGTTCCTGAGAAGCGTGGAAAGCTGTTTGGTTTAAAATTAACTCCCCCGCGCACCCTCCCACCCGCCCTCCTCAGAGTTCTTGGAAGAGGCGCTCTGCTCTTCCTGGGAAGAGGTCTCTAGCCACAACTGCTATGATTCTGGCAAAAACACCTCACCCAGGGTGGGGGCAGAGCTGCCCACACCAGGCCTTCTCTGCCTTCCACGAGCACCAACAGGTAACCTGTTGGAACCCAGGAGAGAGACTGGGAACAGTCAAGTTGCTGGAAGGGGGTGCTGTTTTGTCCAAAGCCCATACCTCCCAACCCTGAGACTGACTGACTGGCCAACTCCAAGTGAAAAGGTACAGGGCTTGCAGACCTAGCCTGGGCACCTCTGGGGTAGAACACACAGCAAGTGGATCCTACAGACAGTGAACCCAGAGAGTGTTGTCGAGAATGTGTGTCTCAGGAAGATAAGAACAGACAGTTCAGAGTCACCTGGCTATGTCTGTCAAAACTGAGCCACCCAGTCAATGCCAGGCTGATGATGGCAGGATCCCAGGGCCACAGGACTCAAGTGCCAGGGTTAACAGTACACCCTCTGGGGAGGTCTCTCCCTGAGGCCCCTCCACTAGTTCAGACTACCTTGGGAACATCTCCATCTGGATAGGCCTTCGTGTCTCTGAGCTTTGAGGAAAAGTTTCCTGAGAACCTGTCTCTTCTATGGCTCTACCTCCCAAACTGTCCCTTGGAAGGAGCTGAAGAAAACAAAGGAATGTTGGCCAAGGGGAAAGGTCAGCACCACGGGCACTCAAGCGTTTGCGTGCACGCGCGCGCGCGCGCGCGCGCGCGCGCGCGCGCGCGCACACACACACACACACACACACACACTAATCTGCTCAGTGGGGAGGGTAAAATGCTTCTCAGGAAGAGGCTGAGAGCTGAGGGGCACTTAGAACATAGCCTTGCCTAACACAGGAACTAAAATCTGTATCTCTGGTGGAAAGGGAGCCTATGTCTGATGACAGGAAAAGTCTGGTCTGGTTTATTGGTGCTAGGGCTGGGGAAATCCCCAGAGCAGGGTTCTGCCCCTGGAAAGCATTTGCTGGATGCCATGCCCCCTTCAACCACACCATCGGAATATCTTTCAAGACAGTAAGTTCCTGTGTGGGTGGAGCAGTCCTGGAGGGCTGCCTGGAGAAGCTGTAGGAGCCCCAAATTTCCCCAACTTGCTTCAACTAGTCTTAGGTTTGGAGACCACTGTCTTTCCACTGAGCAGACAGCTTTGGCTTCCATCTGCCTTCAGCTTGTTGCATCTCCCGCTCATAGATGAATATTGGCTTCCGGGTACTTGGCTTTTCCCCAAAGCCAGGCCCAGGCAATCTCCACTCACCCTCTGGTCTGCAGTCTGGCCAGAATTAACCCTCAGGGACCGCCTCTAGCTTGTGTCCCAGACATGGATCCCAACCCTGCTGCCCTACAGTGACCACTGGGGTGCCCCCTAGTTGGCTGGCTGTGCTGCCCCACTGAGCCAAAGTAGGGGTGGGGAGGCCAAGTGTAAGCCTGCTTTAGATTAAAACTGGTCTAACAGGTTGGTGTGAAAAGGGCTGCTGCTCTGGCCTGCCCAGGCTTTCCTTTCTAAATGCAGACAGCCTCAGTGAGGTGGGGGTTGGGGGATGCCCTGTGCACACACCCCAGACCTTTCTGCCCGCTAGACTTGCTTTCAGGAACCAGACCCCGTGGCCCTTCACTTCACCCCACACACATAAGATAGGAAGGTTTCCATCTGAGAGTAAAGACAGTTGGTCATGGCTTTAGATTCATTCGGATGCATTTAGCCTTGGTCTTGCAGGATCTGCTCAGACAGCAAGTTAAATGCTGGACTTAGGTTCTGAGGCCCTTGGGACCAAGGGAATGTTATTTAACTCAGTAATCTTGAATGACATATCCTAGCAAGATTCTGGCCGGTTTGACCTGCTGACAAGAGACAGCTTAGTGGCATCTGCCCTTAAACCATTCCAGGGGTGCTCGTGAGTCCCAAGAGGGACACCATGTAGGGCCACTCTTCAAACCCACCTTCCCGTGACTGGGCAGAATCTTCTAGGGCCAGCATGCCCTTGAGAGAGCCCCGCTGAACATCTCTACCCTTCTCTCTGGCCTCTGACTCTTGGCAGACAAAGGCTTTGGCAGGTGAGTCTTCAGAGACAGGGTAGAGTAGTGGTTACTCAAATAAAATCTAGAGACAAGGCTTATGACTTGAGCTAGTCTTTGCCTCTCACTAAGTCAGTGGTTCTCAACTTCCGTAATGCTGTGACCCTTTAATACAGTTCCTCATGTTATGGTGATCCCCCCCAACCATAAAATAACTTTTGTTGATACTTCATAGCTGTAATTTTGTTAGTTATGAGTCTTAATGTAAATATCTGTGTTTTCCAATGGTTTTAGGTGACCTTTGTGAAAGGGTTGTTCAACTCCTGAAAGGGGTCATGACTCACAGGTTGAGAACCACTGCCCTAAGCTCTACCCGTTCAGATGAAAGTGGGGACAACCTCTATTAGTGTTCAGGGCTGGAGTGAGAATTATTGGGAGTGAACCACACTCAAAGTTGTCACCCTTGCCTCAAGTTTCCTATGGCACCCCACCCCACTCAGTTACATACCTGTGAACCTTCTCACTGGGCCACAGGCTTTGAAGCCCTCACAGAGGTGTCACTGCAGAATCCTTTAAAAGTGAGCATCAGAGCTCAATACAGCCCCACTAGAATCTGAGATGCTCCACCAGCCAGAACAAAATCACCCGTGGCCCCCTTTGTCCTTCCCACTCCATCCTAGATTCTAGGTTTGTCTATTAAGTCCCGATGGCATTAGAGCCATTTTCCTGGCTGTCTCCTGTGTTTGGGACAGCCTTTCCCCATGGCCTCTACATGACCAATCCCTGCTTTTTGTTCTGAATGCTAAGTTCACTGCCAGCCCACTCAACCCTTTCCCAGACCCTCTTTGTTGCAGGGTGACTCCACACCTACTCCTATTCTCTGTCCCAACCTTTGCTTTCCTCACCCAAAGATGGTGACATCTTTCTTGCAGTAGCCACAAGCCCCATGAGGATAAGAGGCCGTATTTATCTTGTTCTCCTGTGTCCCCAGGGCCTTGGTGGAGTCTGGCTCAATTAATGACCAAATTGCACACATGTGAAGGGATTCAGTGTGTAAAGGGCTATGATGAATTACTGTTTGAATTTTGTGCAGGGTCCAGCATGCCCACTTCATGGCTCACCCTTCCTCCCTAGCTAGTGCCAGCACACAGTTGTCCTTTTTAGTAGCCCAGGACCATCCAGGGGTGATTACACCTGGCAGCTGATTTTCTTTTTCCATTAGGTTTGAAACTGGGGTCCAATGACATGTTTTCTGGTCTCCCTATCCCAGGCAGGCATTTTGATTCCTCTCATATAAAGACTGAAATGTCAGTAGCTGGCAGCCCTTTCTCAGGAAAGAGCTAGACTCTGTTTTGAGGTGAGTCAGGGATGGCCCATTGCCAGGCCTGTGGCTCTAGAGCTCTCAGCAGTCAGAGATGAGGTAGATAGAAACAATTGTCCAAGCAGCCACCCAGTTGCCTATCCCCAACTCATGGGGCATTCCGGGACAGAGGGGCAGTTAGGGTGAGTGCTGCTCTGTGCTCAGCTCTCCGAATGCCTTCAGCTAGCCCCTGTCCCTGTTCCTGGTATTTGAACATAGGGTAGTATTTGGACCCCAGTCGCATGGAGTGGAGTCCTCACTGAGAGCCTTGTGTGAAGAATGGGGTTTTCTGGACTTTCTTTAGTTACAGTGGCTGAGTGTCCAGGTCATGGCAGCAGGTGCAGAGAGCCAGCCTCTACCAGCTACGTGCCCACTACTTTCCCATTAAATGACTCAGAT
Source organism: Arvicanthis niloticus (assembly GCF_011762505.2). Lineage (NCBI taxonomy): Eukaryota > Metazoa > Chordata > Mammalia > Rodentia > Muridae > Arvicanthis > Arvicanthis niloticus. The sequence goes on along the minus strand of NC_047678.1, from coordinate 27,488,314 downwards.
CTGGGAGTCGAGGGGACAATAGGGATTACCTCACACATTTTAGGAACCGCACAAAGGCCAAGATCAAAGCTGAAGAAAGACCCTACCAAGGCCCTGGTGACCCTTAGATCAGAAAAGGTTTTTACCAGCTGCCACGGGCAGTGGGGACAGTGTCAGGCTGAGGAGACAGGCTTCAACACTACTCAGGGCTCCTAAAAATACCATCCGTCCTTCATGTACCTCTTCACTCTAACCCAATGCCATTCCTTACAAAAACATGTAGTATTACTTTTTGTGTGTGTGTTTGTGTGCGTGTAGGTGCACAGAGACCTGGAAGACCCATTAGTCCCTCTGGAGCTGGGAACATTGATTCCCTGAAAGAGTAGCAAGCACTAACTGAGCCATCTTTCTCTCCCCGACAGTGTCATTCCTATTCTTTGGCATGACTGTCCTTGTCCCCGATTCTGGTTGTTTATTTGTTTTAACCTCTTCCTTATCAGGATGCCACTCCTTAGAGGCTCTCAAGCCACTATATTGGCCTCTTGTAATTTGCAGCTTATAATGATCTGAGGACTAGGAACACATCCTGAATTGTTTCTAAAACAAGGTTTAAAAGGCCAGGAGCACAGTTTGGAGGCGCTTTGCTGTGACACCCTCATATTCTAGCAGGATCCCAGTAGCCTGCATATTCCCGAGCCAGACCTTCAACCCTGGACAAGGTTTTCATTTTCATTGCATTTCTGATGTTCAAGATCTTGACTAAGAGGGGAGGGTCCTCTGACTCCAAACGGCCTGATGCAGAATTATGACACCACCAGGCCTGACCTTACCAGCTCATCGGTCACTATCCTTGATTCAACTGACCTACCTACTGCTCAGAAGAATCCTGTTAGGTCCAGGTCTGGAATCCTCACTGTACTTCAGTACACTTTTATCCACTGTACTTTCTCTTTGCAAGGCTGGTCTGAATTCTGTGGCTTCCTCTTGTCAAGTTATTGGCTGCCATGCCCGCTTTGAATGGGGCCTTCCTCTTGGGCTTGGAGCTGCTCTGCTGCCTGTTCCCAATATATCCAGCAGTGCAATGGATAGTACCCCAGAAGGCATGCCAATGGACGGTCACCCCCTGTCTCTCATCTCCCAAGGGAAACAAGGGTGAAGGTACCCTATAGTCCCCTGGCAGAGACTATGGGGTTGTTAAAGTTCTGAGCTTTGGCTTTTCGAGATGTGAAGTGGATCGTGACACGAGAATTAAAGGGGACAAACAATGCACAACTCCAGACGCCTCATTGAAGGCTCTGTAAGTGGAAGGCATAATTTTATTATCATTACAGAAAAATCAGTGGAAGAAAAACTCCCAAACTGGTTCTTGTGTTATAATACTTGTTTTATAAAGTCTCGTAAGGTATGTATGTATTTATCCCTCTCTCACGTGCAGGCAACTTCCTGGGCAGGAAGCAGACACAAAAGAGCTGCAGCTGCGGCCCTTGGACTAGCATTTCTTTTCTGACCCAGGACATGCCCCTTGGCAGGGGCCTGCACCATAGAGAAACCAGCTCTATGCAACCATGGCGCTGCCTTGTGAGGAGATAAGTTGGAGCCCTTGTGTTTCTGGCTCCTGTCTGTCTGGTCACCCAGCCTCCCAAAAGAGGCTTGAGAGAAGAGTGGGCACATCCATATGCAGGTGGACAGGCCCAGGACATTCAGGACTACTTTGAGCCCAAAAATGTCTCAGGATGGAGGTCTCCACAGGGAAGAACCAGAGCTGGAGGGGTCTTTGGACCACCCAGGGCTTAGGGCAGAGAAGTAGAATGGCTCACGCCATCGCCCCACCCCCAACCCCTGCAAGGAGAATAAATAAATAAATACTGTATAACTGTGTAGTCCCCTAGCCCAGCCTGCTTCCCCCTAAGGGGCCTTGGCATGATCAACCTCTGGCTGATATTCTCCCAGAAACAGGCTTGCTACTCTATAGATGGGTAGGGGGCCTGCCCTACTCAGCAGATTAAGAAACCAGGGCTGGGAGAATAGACAAGTTCAAGTGGCCAGGGCAGGCAAGTGAATGGAGGCTTAGGTCCAGCCTCTGGGGAGAGACGAGGTCCTGCCTGTCTCGCTCTGCTCTGATACGTGGCTTACCGCAAAGAGCCATGCGGGACCTGAAGGCATTGACCTCTGAGTTGTGTGACAACCCCTCCTCCACCTTCTTTGTTCTTGCTGGCACTTTCTGGTCCAGCTGTCACATGCATGCAGGCACCAGGATGACTGAAGAAGAAACAGCAGGACCCCAAGTCCAGCTGGGGCCTGTGTCCCCTTCAGGATGTAACTGTGTGAGGCAGGGCAGGGTGCCTGCCCCAGTCAGAGTTGGAAGGGGTACTGTCGGAGGTAGTCAGCCATGCGCCGGGGCAGTGGTAGGCAGTCCACGTCGGCCACCAGGCGGTTGATGACTAGCCGACACAGATGTTGTAAGCTGCGGGCGCTGCTCCTGCGCACAAAGGGCTGTACCAATTTCAGGTGCACGGCAGTAGCCACGGGGATAGGCGGCACTGAGTCACCAGGTGCATCTTGCTTAGGCATAGGCAGGGATGGGGTAGGAGCAGGATCTGGGCTGTCACTCCGGGTGTCAGCCGCACAGGAGGCCACATAGTGCTGCACAAGGCTGACCACATCTGGGAAGGCCAGAATTCGAGGTCTTGACAAGCAGTTGGAGTCCAGTCGGAAGCTGGAATCGGCATACTCTATGCGTACGTTGGTGGGGCCACGAGTGGTTTTGACGGACAGCGTGAACAGGTAGCTGGGGTGAGTGCTGTCTCGCACTAGGAATGTGCCCTCCGGCATCTTCTGTAGGTGCTGCCGGGCCTCGCTGGCTGTAATGGAACCCCAGTACCACCCTAGGCAAATAGAGAAGAGGACCAGTCAGAGTGGAAATTACCTAAGGGCACACCAACCCAAGGTAGGTCAGGATGAAGTGTCTTTTTACATTTCTCTGGAGATGTGTGTCGATACCATCATCTTAGGGGCCAGACTGTGCTTCCCAAATCAGATTCCAAATCCAATGAGCTAAGCTCTGCCACAGACTTCCCAGGACAAGGTCTATGTCTCCCCCGAGACTCACCAGATTCCCGAAGATAGGAGAACGTCTTGGCTATGCACAGCAGATCCCCCTCAGGGTCTAGCACCTTCGGTTCATTCTCTGACTGGACAGGGGTCTCCTCTGTCACTTCCTCTGGGAATGCCCCAGTGGGTAAGGGCTGCATGGCTGGCCCGGGCAGCCCCAGGGACTGGGCCCACAGAGGCCGCCGCCCAATTTGTTCCACAGCCAGCAAAGGACAAGATCTAGAATGGGCAGATAGGCAATAGAGGTCTCACTATGTTCTCCGATTTTAGAAAAGTTCTGTGACTGCTTTCTCCAAATATATATTCTTTTTTTTTTTTTTTAAAGCAGGGTCTCATGCTGTAGACCTGGCTGGCCTGGAACTTGCTATATTGTCTAGGCTAGCCTCACAGTCACAGAGATCCACCTGCCTCTGTCTCTCAAATGTCACGACACCCAGCTCCTAGATATAAATTTCTTATTTTTTGTAATGTTGGGAGTTGAACTTAGAGGCTCGCACATGCTAAGCAAGTGTTCTTACCACTGAACTACACACCCCCACTTTCACAGAACCTATCCTAAAACATTCTTTTCTATTCAACTATATTACAATATACAAATTAACCCTCGAGTTGTATTACCAAAATCACAGACCATTCCCCAAAAGTGCTTCCAACATCCCTACCACAAGAACAGGGAACCTGTCAATCCAAAAGCTGTCTCCTGGCTGAGGTAGCCTGTTAAATGCCACTATACCTGGTGGAGTCACAGAATGAACTAGGGTGGGGTTCTCAGAGAGACCTCAAGATTACCGTAGAAAGCCTAAGGTTACAGGGTAGTTCCTAGTCAATAGGAATATCTGTTAGGGGTTGGGGGGACCACTGTGCACACTGGCTAGGACTTCAAAACTTAAAACAAGGTCCTACCCATACCAGCTAGATTCCCATCCTGGGCTCTGCTCCTCCCTGCTGAGGGAAGGCAGTGTCCTCTAAAGGCATTGATGAATTCCATCTCTCATAAATAGGAGCTCCCAGCAAAGAGCAGGGTGCTCAACCCACATTCCAGACTCCACCCTATGGAGTCAGCCCTGCTCTTTTTTTTTTTTTTTTTTTTAATGTACGATTTGCTCTGGGTTGTAATTTCTCCTCCTTCCTGATGATGGCCTATTTGCTTCTGGGGAAAAAAAATAGTTGGCACTCTTTAATTTCTTTTTGTCTTTTCTTTTCTTTTTTTTTTTTTTTCTTCCAGTTTTTTCGATTTTTTCGAGACAGGGTTTCTCTATGTAGCCCTGGCTGTCCTGGAACTCACTCTGTAGACCAGGCTGGCCTCGAACTCAGAAATCTGCCTGCCTTTGCCTCCCAAGTGCTGGGATTAAAGGTATCTACCACCACTGCCCGGCTCTCTTTAATTTCTAATAAAATATGTCTCCAGGCCTCAGTTTTGTGTCTAGTCCCGTTAGATCTTAAGACCTCAAAATAAAGAAACCTCAGGTTCAGCCCACACTTGCTGGGGAAGGCAACACTGTATCAGGTATTGGCTGTAAACAAGAGGTGGTTAGGAGCAGCTAGCAGTCAGCAAGGACAGAAGCCAGACCTGACAGTGTAAGTAGTCTTTAGAAGGTCATAGTCCTGTGACCACTCAGGAGAAGGGGTGACAGGCTCTGGCACCTATAGCCTGCCAAGGGTTTTTCCACACCCAATCTTAACCGAGCTAGGAGAGCTGTGGAATCCCACTTAGTGAGCTACAGGCAGAATTCTGAGGTGACCTGCTTGCTGGGGCCCATAGCTTGATCCAGGCTAGCCAGTCATTCCACAGCCTCTGTGGTAGTTATGACCAGACAGCTTAGTTAGGTCCCTTCCATAGGTCCTACATGTATATGTAGTAGGCAGCTCTGGGGCTAGTATGGTATCTAGGTATAGAATGACTATGCTAATCCCCAAAGGTTGCTGGGAGGGACTAAATATCTAGGGAGGGGTGTGTCTACCACTGTGTCATCATGGTGGGGGTGAGGACTGGTGTGTTCCAAGAACCTGTGTGTGCATGTCTTGGAGTCTAGCCATGAAGTCCCGCCTGAGAACACATGCCAATGAGATGAACCAAGCCCAGGGAGGATGGGATACATCTATCTCTTAAAGGACTTGTTTCCCTAGCACCTCAACACTGGTCCTGAGGTGCCCAGGGGCCTTCAGTTAAGGCAAAGTCAAAGAGGCTCTGGAGATCCAGAATGGAGAAGTGGGGACACCTAAGAAGGAAGGTAGGATGTGTGGGCCTGCTGAAGAGCCCGAAAATTCAGAGAATAAAGGAACATGGTGGGAACTACTAGGGAATAGTCTTTCCCGCAGCTCCACACATATTCTCTTCCTAGGACTCAGGGCTGCTTAGAGCAAGGACACTTCAGCCTGGCCCCACCTTCCACCCTTCCTCACTTGGCATCATTCCCATGTCAGTTATAACAATTGCTACTGTCACAATCTCCCTGGATTTGTAAATTTGTAACACACACACACACACACACACACACACACACACACACACACTCCCTCTTTTCTTGGGCTTTCTTGAATTCCTGACTGATCAGTGTTTGAAGGGGACGCTGAAACCTAGGGTAAACAGGTGTGTCAAGTCCACTCAGCTGAAGCCAAGAGTTGGTTTTATCAAAGCCCCACTCTCACCATGGTCCCATATTCCATGTCTCAGGGAAACCTTGGAGAAGGCAGGCTGAAGTCTTTATCACACTGAGACGTCAATCTGAGCTAAGAGAGGGTGTGGGGGTGCTCTTTATTAGGTGCCAGCTTGGGGAGAGTCAAAGACCTCAGGCTGGCTTCCCAAGAACCTAAGCGCTGGCCTGAGACGGAGAAATGAACTTCTGAACACAGAGAGGTCTAAGGACTGGCTCAAGGTCACCGACAGGTACGGAGCCGGAAGGCTAGGTAAGCTATGAACTCAAACAGAGGTCTAGACTTGTGAGTTCCATCCTGGAGAACCTCTAACAGTTGGCGCTACTAAGATCTCAGGAATGGGGGCTCCTCCCACCGCTCGCCGGCTCCGTTTTCCTATCCATACTAAGTGTGTGTGTGGGTATCTTAGGTGCACCACTCGAAGTTCTTTAGCACTCCATCATCTCCAGCCAGTCAAGCCCTCCCAAATCCCGCAACTAACTCGAGGCCTGTGATCTTTCGTGCTTCCCGCATGGAGCCTGGGTAGGGAAAAAACTGAGCTTACCCCTGTACGCAGAGGACCATGTCCCAGAGGCAACGGCGGCTCGAGGGTTGGAGTTCGGCGGGATGGAAGGAGAATGGAGCCAGTGGGTGCCAGGCGTGCGAAGGTCAGGGTCCCGGGACGCACCGGCGGCGATCAGGGACTGAAAGGCTGTGGTGCGAGCAGCTTGGAAGAACGAGGGGGGACGGGCTGGGCGGGTGGGGCGGGGCCAGGCGCCTCCTAATCTTTTGTCCGCTGCGTCCCAGCCCTTCCCGGAAGCCGCATCTTCCTAGAACCGCGGGCTTTGCGGCTGCCTGGAGGGGAACAGGGGCGCAGGCGTCTAGTGCTTTAGACCGAGAAAGGAAACACCATTGACAGATTTCCAAGAACTTTCCAGGAAAATTGGGCGGGAGCTCCTAGGGTTGACCAATAGTATCGCTGGATATGAGACGAGCAGCTGAACGGACCAATTGAAGTGTATAAACCCTGGACTGACGTGACCGAGTGGGGCGGGACCTAGAGACTAGTAGGGAAAAGACCAGGTTGGGGGCAAGTTAAGAAGGAATGTGGATGCGACTCCCACAACTTGAGACCAGATAGTCTTCCCTCTGCTTCTTTGGGGATGGGTGCGCTTATCTCGCCTTAGAACTACAGCGCGGGGGCAGGTCTGGGCCGGTCCCCGTAGTTAGCCGCTCCTAGCCGATCGGACATTGTATTGGGTCTCGCTTACTGCAAGACACTGTGTGTGAAGGTGGGTGGTGTGCTGTGAGATCTGGAGAAAGACTTAGGGAGAAGCATGGGCCGCTTAAGAGGACCGAAGAACTAAGGCGGTCCACTGTGGTCACCACAGCTAAAAGAGTTCAGATTACATCTAATCTTTTGTAATCAAATGAGCTCATCCAATCTTTGCCTAATCTCTGAGTGATCGCCAGTTGGGGAAATTACCCTCTTGCGTCAGTAAACAGAGACAGTCAGCTCCCAGACAACTCTATCAATGGCTTGGTGAGGTCCAACCAAATGCTGTGAGAAACTCGAGTTCAAACAAAGAGAGAGCAAACACTAGAGGTAAGGGACGGAATACTGCTTTTGTGCAGCAGACAACTTGCTGTGTTTTACTTTCCGTAACTCACCAGGGAGGTTTTTTGTTTGTTTGCTTGCTTGCTTTTGTTTTAAATAGAATTCAGACCACTTTGGAGCTCAGTGTGTAAACCAGGCTGGCCCTAAACTTCTGAGTACAAGTTTACAATGTAAAGTTACAGGCTGTCATCATATCTGGTTTACCGGAGGTTTACCAGAGCTGTAGGGTCTATTTGAACTCCCGCCAAATCCACGGTTCAGGATATGGGGAGATAAGATCTGGTGAGCCAGTACACCCACTCCTTCCACACCGTCAACTGTCCAGTATGGACGTCTCTTCTCTCCACACACGTCACACCACCCACGTTCCTCAGAAAGGGTGGCTATAAGATTCTTGGCAGAGATGAAAGGTTTCTGGCAGTGTCTAGAATCTGGGTATAGTGTCTGGGCTTTCCCCAACACAGGCTGGGCACTGGGTGCCCCACCCAAGACAGAGAGCTGAAGATAAAACCTTGTGAAAAGGAAGGGGTACTTAGTGAAGATAAGAGATTACTCCAAGGGACCCAGTTCTCCGTAGATGCCTTGGAGGGGAAGTTAAGCTCAGTGTAACCCAATCAGGGCTCCCAGAGTACATCAAGAAGCCAGTTTCTTGGAATATGGGTAGGATGGTGTAGGAGTTCCCAGAGAGCATGGCATCCCTGTATGTGTGCTAACTTCAATAGAAACTGTCTTGTTGAGCTGAAGGGGCCTGTGGCCCCATGGGAAGAGGGACAATACCAACCAACCAGAGCTCCCAGGGTCTAAACCACCAGCCTGGGAACACGCATGGAGGGACCCATGGCTCCAGCCATATATTCAGTGGAGGATGGCCTTGTTGGGCATTGGTGGGAGAGGAGGTTCTTGGTTCTGTGAAGGCTGGATGACCCAGTGTGGGGGAATTCAAGGGCGGGGGAGGGGGGAGTTGGTGGATGGGTGGGGGAACACCCTCATAGAAGCAGTGGGAGGGGGGACGGAATAGGGAGTTCCTGGCATGGGAGAGGAATGGGGAAAGGAGATAACATCTGAAATGTAAATAAGTAGAATAGCCAACTGAAAAAACTGCCTGTTGCCACTTTGGTATGAAGATACAGGGGATTTCACAGGTGCCATGCAACAGAGCTGTGATTTTCTTTTTATTTACTTACTTTACTTTTTTTTTTTCCCCTGAGACAGGGTTTATCTGCATAGCCTTGGCTGACCTGGCACTCACTATGTAGACCTTGAATTCACAGAGATCTGCCTGCCTCTGCCTCCCGAGTGCTGAGTTTAAAAATGTGTGCCACCACTGCTCAGCATGATTTCCTTTTTAAAATTGTGTGTGTGTGTGTGTGTGTGTGTGTGTGTGTTCATGTGTTTGTAGCTATAATATTCATCTGGAGTCAGAGGATAACTTGAAGGAATCACTTCTCCCAGTCTACTCTGTGGGTCCCAGAGCCCAAAGTCAGGTTGTCAGACTTAGCGGCCAGCACCTTGATCTGCCGATCTCTTTCACTGGACCCCGGAGCTGTGATTTAGAACTTGGATCTTTATGATATTACATTTCAAGCACTCTACCCCAAAATGCTGTCCCTGTGCCTTCTGGACACTTACCATGTGCCAGCCACTCAGAAAATCCTGGTTTCACTTTGCAACCACAGCTACCACAGGGAATGTTGTCTTGTGTGAGGGCACTAAGACACAACCTACAGTATGCCTTGGATCTTACAACTAGCAAGTAGAGGGTTGCAGCCCAGGCCCTCCAGCATTCCACACACTTCTTCTCTAGGTCAAGATAACCTGCAAACTCTTAGACATCCTTGTCTGTTCTCACTCCAGTCTGTATCAGAACACCTGGGCATCTCCTTGAAAGCTTCTCCTACAGAGGTCAGGGATTAGGAAGTACTCTGCAAACCAGTGTCTGAGGAGAGGGCAGGGAGGTTGGCTCTCCAGTAGTCTTTTGTAAATTTGACAGTGTTATACATCCCACCTACGTGCTGGGAATAGTGATGTGCCCTGTTCTGCCCAAACTGCCTGCTGACTTTCTTTATTCAAGAATGTTGCTGGCCATTTCCTTATTACCCCTCTGGCCTGACTGCACCCCTTGAATGGACCCCCCCTCCCGACTGCTGGGTCCACACTGCCACCCAGTGGCGATTCTTTTTCAGTCCTCATTAGCCAACTATCCAGAGTTCTTCCTAGTGCATTCCATCTCCTACACTGCGTGAATTCCTGTTGTTGCAGGGCACTCCTTCCCTCCCCAGAACAATCACAAGATGGGTCACAAGAATGCACAGCAGTATTGCCTGAATATATGATTTCTATCCTGTCATCATGAGCAGGTTCCCTTTCATCAAAAGGCAGTTGTGGTTGGGAGCAGGGATTTCCCTCCACCAGCACTTACCTGGATGGTCTATTTGGTCACCATAAGCTACTTCAAAGGCTTCAGTCTCTGTTCCTTTGAACACCCAACTATTACTGTTACTATTACAAAGAGCTAAGTGCCAGAGTCTGCTGTCATGAACCCAACTTGCCCAAACCCAGCACACTATGTTCTGAATCTACAGCAGTGTGAAGGGGACATGATTCCAGATGGTTGCTACAGCATAAGCATCGAGAGGAAGCCACTTATTCTGATTTTCCTGGGTCAAATGAACAGCTGGAAAAACTCCCCATTTATGATTGGTATGGGAACTATGTGTGTTTGTATAATCATAGACATTTACATTTACAATTTGTGTGTGTGTGTGTGTGCACGCAGGTATGCATGACAAGTGTGAATACAGAGATTAGAGGGTGACTGTGTAGAGTCTATTTTTTCTTTCCTTCTTTGCATAGATCCTAAGGGTTGAACCTAGGTAGGTCTCTGGGCTTATGTAGGACGTGAGCATTTACCCACTGAGCCATCTCACCAATCCTGGAAGGGCATTTTTAAATGGGACTACTTGCTTTTTATATTTCAGTATGGTTTGAACACTTGCAGCAAGCAAATTTGACCTCTTTGAATATAATTTTTTTAAACAAAATGCAGTGTATGGAGGCTCATATCTGTAATTATAAGACTCAAGAGGTTGGGGCAGAAAGGTCAGGAGTTGAAAGTCATCCTTGTCTATTCAGTGAGTCTGAGGTTAGCCTGGGCTAAATAATCTGTGTTGTCCAGGGACAGGTCCATACAGTGTTGTTCTTGATTCCTGTTGTAACTTAAAGGAAAACTGACACAATATCTGGAGCTGTTGATGCCCTGCAGGTAAAGGAAGAGGATGTTCCCAAATTCCTTGCCACAGGAACCCACTTAGAGGGCACCAACGTTGACTTTCAGATGGAGCAGGACACCTACAAACAGAAAAGTGATTGTATCTACATCATAAATCTGAAGAGGACTTGGGAGAGCCTGGTGCTTATAGCTCAGGCTAAGGTTGCCATCGAGAACCCTGTTGATAACAGTCATCTCCTCTAGGAAGGTCATGCCTGGGACTTTCACTAACCAGATCCAAGCAACCATCAGGGCATCAAGGCATCTAGTGGTGACTGATCCCAGGGCTGACTACCAAGCCCTCAGAGAGTCGTCTCAAGTCAACTTGACCACCATGGCTCTGTGTAACAATCTTCTACACTATGTGGACATTGCCATCCCACGCAACAAGGAAGCTCACTCGGTGGGGTCTGATGCTGGCCCAGGAAGTTTTACACATGTGTGCCACTATCTCTCTTGGGCACCCGTGGGAAGTTACGCCAGATCTCCACTTCTACAGATACCTAGAGGAGGTTGAGAAAGAGGAACAGACTGCTGCTGAGAAGGCTGTAACTAAGGACAAATTTCAGGGCAAATGAACCAGTTCCTGAGTTCACTGCTGCTCAGCCCAAGGTGGCCGACTGGTCTGAGGGTGTGCAGGTAGACTCTGTACCCATCCAGCAATTCCCCACACAAGACTGGAGTGCACAGCCACCCACTGAGGACTGGACAGCAGCTTCCACAACGCAGGCCGCTGAGAGGTTGGAGCCACCACTGAGTGGTTCTGGGCTGCTCTGCAGACACCTGAGCAAAGTGAAAAAAGGTGGAAGGAAAATAAAGTTCCCAGAAGCTGGTAAACCAATCAATTAATTAAACGATCACACTTAGGAACACAATTTAGAGTAATTAAAATCTAAGCCTGTTTTAAATTTTATTTTCTCTTTAATTATGTGTTTGTGTGTGGGTGTCTGTTACATGAGTGTGGATACTCAAAGGTGGGCAGAAGTGTAGTGAGTGTCCTTTAGAGCTGATGTTACAGGTGGTCGTAACCCACCTGATGTGGGTACTGGGAATGGAACTTGGGCCCTCTGGAAAAATAATATATGCTCTTAACAGCTGAGCCTCTTATTTACTTACTTACTTACTTACTTATTTATTTTTCAGGGCACACACAACCCAGACCCAGCATCTACTCTCAGTTACCTAACTTTCTGTTCCTTGTGGAGACATGCTCACAGAGAATAAGACCTTGCTGAGCCTTGGGTTCACCAGCTTTAAGCTGGCTGCAGTGCCTGGCCCAGCCTCCTGGAAGCAACACTTCCAGATTGATCCCACCTGATCCCAGATACAGCTAGACATAAATGTGTGTACATGCACATGTGTCTGTATGTGTCTGTATGTGACTATCTGTGTCTCTTGTATGTACTGTGTGAGCGCACATGTGAGCGTGTACGTGCACATGTGTCTGTGTCTGTGTATGTGACTGTGTGTCTGTTGTGTGCACTGTGTGAGTGCATGTGTGAGAGTGTACGCGCACATGTGGATCAACAGAGGGAAGAAAGACAATTTTGAGGTTGCCCCCTTTGGGATTGAGATGGAGTGGGGGAGTTCTGTCTTGCTAGTTTCTGACTTCGAGCAGGTCATGTGACCTCTCTGGGCTTGTTTTTCTTGTGTGTTTTCAGTGTGTGTCTAAAGGGATAGTCATATCTTCCTTCCTCCATCTCAGTGAGGTGTTCAGGTAGAGCATTTCCTGGTCTGCAGGAAGTGCTTCCTAATGACCAGCTGAAGCTCTTCTCTTGGGATCTCTGCTTCGCTGATTGTTACTAGCTTGAAGAAAACAAGAGTTACCAACTTTGAGGGAGATAAGCTACCCATGAATAGTGACCGTATTCTTCAAGAGTTGTTATCGGGAACCAGGATGCAGTTGTACAGATAGAAGGGCACCAAGTTCCTGCCGGCCTCTGACTGTTGTAGAGTTCAGCCCAGGCATCTTTGTGTATGTTGGATGGACATAGCCGCCTTTGGGTGGGACAGGGGTCCTGATGGCTGCAGTTCTGACCATAGTCTGTAGATGGCAGCAGATACCTGCTCAGAGGGCTTGCTTATAGAGTCGCCCGCTCTGTAATCTGAAACTTGTGGGAAAGCTGGCTCAAAATAGCTATGATTAGGATAAGATGGGTTAAAAAGTGGAGGTCTAAGCGCAGAAGGCTCTGCTTTCAGAGTTCTGGGATTAAAGGCGTGCGCCACTATGCCCGGCTAATTTTATTTTTTCAAACATAACCTCACGGTGTGGCCTTAGGTTAGTCTCACAATCGTCCTACCAAAGCCTTCCTCGCTCTACTATTATAGGTGTTCATTACCATATGACCAGAGACTTGAACTAGGACCTAAAGCTCAAACCATAATAAGGTGAAAAGTTAATGCAGCTGACCAAACGGGAAGTCAAGATTTCTGATTTAAGAGCGTCCCAAGTGTGTTCAACTTGCGGGTGCGGGCTGTAAGCGTTTCAAGAAAGCATGAATGTGGCCCAGTACAGTTGTAGTGACAGTGACTTGCAAAGTCAAAAAGGTTGGTCAGGAAGTGCATAGGAAGGAAAGCTGACCAGTGTTCGACAGATGCCCTACACCACCAGGAAATGAAGAGTGGCGAATTAAACAACAACATGCCAATTCCCAGGGCAGGCTGACAAAAAAATTCAGAGGTTGAATTCTGAAGCATTTAGCTACCTGGAAAGTTGGGAGTCTAAAACGCCCCTTGACAGCAAGCAAAAAGAACACTTCACTCAAGAGCCCTCAAGAGCAACAAAATAATCTTGCGCTGTAACTTTTCTAGATCACTGATAAAATCCGGGGAGGCTGGTATAACAGTTGAAGGAGTTCCTATCGGTGTCTAAGGGCGCTGCGAAAACGTTACGGCGAACTTGAGGAGGCCATGCCCCATTTTGTCCCGACTCAGGGGCGGAGCCTGCCAGGGGCTCTGCCCTGGCCTGCCCAGCCGGGACTAGCCTGGCCCTTTAAGGCTGACCTAGCGGGGCCCCAAGTCCGGATGACGCGCGGAGAAGGGGGTGGGAGTCACGTGGGACGTGGGCAGCGAGACTCTGGGTCCAGGGCTCCCCTCGGCAGCGGACTTCAGGGATCACTATTTCTTGCCCCTCTAGCCTGCAGCATGATTTCCGTCTAGTGCTTTGCCACCAAGTGCGTCTTCACCTGGTACGACTTTCCTGGGCCCCTGTATGGCGGGCTCTCAAGACCTGGCTGCCACTGAGCGCCAGACTCCTTCCTAACTCGACATGTGCCTGGGCTGAGGGATCACCTCCCCCTGCTGCACGTAGGTACTCTCAGGCAGTTTCCAGCTTGTCTTGGGCCAGCAGCCCAGTCAATCTAGTTCTGGAGAAACCAAAGCTGGGGTGTGTCCAAAAAGTCCCGGTGGGGAGTGACTCTTTCCCTTTCCTTCAGGTGCTTCTGGACGTGCCAGGCTGGGGCTACCTCCGAGCGCCCCGTGGGGGCCATGGATGGCGAGACAGCAGGGGAGAAGGGGAGTCTTGTGCCCCCGCCAGGTGCGCTCGGTGGGTCCGCCGTGGGCGGTGCTCCGGCCTCAGGTGTGCGACGGGAACCCAAGAAGTACGCGGTGACTGATGACTACCAGTTGTCCAAGCAAGTGCTGGGTCTGGGTGTGAACGGCAAGGTACTAGAGTGCTTCCATCGGCGCTCTGGGCAGAAGTGTGCCTTGAAGGTTAGTAACCCGTCTCTCTGAGGGCTGGTGTAACCTGGAGGGTCTAACAGCAGATACCTGTGGGTGTATCTATATCGGGGTCTCTATTAAACATCTACACTCAGCATCGTGTTTTATTTTCATACTCTTCCTCCAGCGTCAGACTCGGGTCCTCTCAGCCTCACACAGGCGGAAACAGGCTAACACAGGCTGACCTACCTAAGCTCAGGGTGTGTCCCAAAGAGCAAGGGGAGGAGTCAGTGTGAGTAGAGCTGTTGTACCCGGAAGGCAGAAGGGAGTGACTGTGCGTTCTGGTTCAGGCTTAGGCTTTGTGTTTAGGCCTAGAGGATGCTCTTACTCTCAGCTATCCCCTGCAAGTAGCCCCTGTTATGGGGATGGGTCTAAGTTTCCCTCTGCTTGAAGGCATGGCCCCTGCCTGCTGAGGCGGGACTATGAGCCTCTTAGGGTGCTCTTTGATAAGTTGGTGGCCCCTTGTGGAAAGGGGCAAGCTTTGCCCTAGGCTGGCCCACTATAAACAGATGATGGGGAACCACTTAGCACATTATAGTCAAAGTTCCCTAGAAGCCTGGCACATTGATGTAGGTGGATTGGGGGGAGTGGCTTGGAGTAGGTGGTCTCACCACCTGAATCTGGTTCAGGCATGTGGTTCCAGCCCAAGAAGCCCTACTTCTACCCGCACCCCACCCCTATCCAGTACTCCAGAATCCCTTGAATTTTTGTCACTGGGAACCAGACCCAATTGGAGATAGTGCTGTTGGCACCTGCATGGAGCATCGTGGTGGAAAGCGAGTGACTCCTGGAAGTTAGTGAAGTCCTGTTTCACAGGAGCCAGGGTCCAGAGTCCTATAGCTGTGGTTGTAATCTCTCCCTTGTGTGTGTGCCAGCTCTGTGACCTTGGGCGATAGCCGGCTTTGTTCGGGGGAGAGAGCGGGGAGTTGAAGTGAACTCAAAATGAGATAACACACGATGAGTGCTTGATATCAGCCTGGTTAGGCTTCAGTACTCTCTTCAGGCAAGGGGTCTGCAAGAATCTGACTAAGAACCTGGGCCCTGCTCTTTGTCTTTTCTGGTGTATCAGGCTGAAAGCAGAGGAGGTCGTCTCCCAGACAGGACCCTAGAGGGGATCATGGAAATGGGTCAAGGGCAGGGTAAGGACTGATCTGAGGGCTGGCCCTAGGTTCTGTATTTATCTTCTCCCTTAGCACCAGCCGTCCTTCTGCTTGAACTAAGAGGCAGCCTGGCAGAGGGTGAGTGGGTGATTGAGACCAGAGAACCAACTCTCAGATTTCAGGCTTTGGCCCTGACCCTTGGGTTCAGATATTGTGAGGAAAGTGGGGATGGGTGAGAGCCCATAGTCTGCAGCTCAGGCAGTTCCAGCTTTGAGCAGGGCTGGGCCTATACCTCCCCCATAGGTGCAGTGTCTGACTAATGACTGGAGCAACTTGTGACTGCAGGAGCTGCCATTCTAGTTCCTCCTATATTAAGGCCCCACCTCCCTCTCCTGGTCTGGGAACAGTGGCAGTTCTGAAGTAGTTTCACTCACCTCTATACCTCTTAAAGATTATGGGTCAGCATGGCTTGAAGGCTCTAGGATCTGGCCCTAAATTGACCCTCAAAGGAGACAGAGATTAGATGTGGCTCTCACTCTAATTTTTTCTGGTCTTGGCTCCTACCCTCCAGAAGGGGCCAGCTCAACCTCTGGCTGTGTATGTATTGTTGTAGTGGCTTGGCCTTGGGGAAGGAACTGACACCTTCTCATTTAACACTTTCTGTACTCTCTGCCCAGGAGAGTAAAGATGAATTGGGGGGCCTCAGCACAGTGACAGACAGACCAGGACCCAGGGAGCTCAGCCAGCCCCTTAGCGGGTCCTAACCCTCTCCTCAGCTTCTCTAGCTCAGCCTAGAAGGTCCTGGGCTCTGTGCCTTCCTAGATCCATAGCTCAGACAATTAGGCCGGCTTGGCTTGATCTTGTAGCCTGAACCATTGCTTTTTCAAGCCCATCTTTGAGCCTTGTTGCCCAAGAGATTAGATAGTACCTATCAGGAAGCCTAAATGCAGCAGGCATCTGTGAAACAGGAAGACTGTGGTCACTGTCCCTATAGCTACTGCCATTCAGTGGGGCCCTAGAGGAGCAGGCCTGCCTACCCCCTTCTCCTTTCTCTCAACCTCTGACCACTGCTCATTCTGGTTTGGCCTCAAACACACCAAGGCCTCTCTCCCCAGGCCAACTTCTGTGACCATTGGAGCTTTCTGTGGCTCCCCAAGCCCTTTTGCTGTACCATTAGACCTGGAAGTAGGGTGTCTCAGGGAGAGTATGGGGGGCATACAATCTTCATACTCCTCCTGCTGACATCTTGTGCTCCTTCCTAGGCCTAGCAGATTAAACGCAGATGTGACCAGGGCAGTAAGTACCTTCCAGTAAAAACATGGAAGGCCCTGGGGAGACCTGGGAGGAGTACACATGGGAGGAGAGGTAGGCTCCTTTATTCTGCTCCTGCTGCTAACAACAGGGCTGAGGACCCTTCTCTTCCCGGCTCTGGGTTCCCAGTGCCTCCTCTTCTCTTCTTTGTTAAAGAGAACAGAATGGCTGGCAGGGTCGGGTATCTTCCAGATGGGCTCTCTACAGTGAACATCCTTCTACCAATCTCAAGATCAGGGAGTGACTGGGCTGCCTCATCCTGAACAGTTCTCTTCCCAGTGGTGCTGGTGGCTGAGATAGGCTAGGCTGTTCTGGATGTGAGCTGTGTAGGACCGCAGCAACATTGCCCTGGAGCACATGCTACAGAGAATCTATTTCCCCTGATAGATGGGAAAAAAAAACCCTCAAGACCAGGATAGCTTGTTTGGTGTCACCAGGGTCTTAGGTTTGACTCTATACACTTTGAGCCTCTGAGTATGGTGTACAAGGCTTTGGCAGTTTGATCCTTTGGTCTTTGCTTCTATAGATGGCCATCTTGTAATTCCTCTGTCATGGTGCCATTCCCATCTATGGAAACTCAAATCCACGCTCACCTCTTCCAGGAAGCTGTCCCATGTTTGTGATTTTTGGAGCAATGGAATCTTTGCCCCTATAGCTATACCATCATTGAATCAAAGTTCCCTTGGAGCACCTAGGTCCAGGGCTTGGCATATATAGTGGCTCATAAATGCTTATTGACACAACCAAGCATGGCCCTTCAGAGTTTTGGAAGGAGTTTTTCCAGTCTCTATTAACCACAGGGAAGGCTGTTTCCTAGCCTAAAGGCCTGGAACCTCACAAAGGAATCCAGCAGCTTCACTTTCCCAGATAGAGGTACTGGGGAGGTCTGTAGAGGAAGGAAGTGTCCTTCTATAAGGTCCTTTCTGTCACCTGTCAGCCATTGGGCCACACCTGTGAGCACAGAGGCTCTCTCCACCCAGAATGGCAGGGAGAAGCTGAATGCAAGTCAAAGCCTGAGGGGGGGGGGAGAGAGAGTGAGAGTGAGAGAGAGAGAGAGAGAGAGAGAGAGAGAGAGAGAGAGAGAGAGGAGAGAAAAAGGAGAGAGGGATGGGGAAGGAAGAGTTAGAGGTCACCCCACCCTATAACTCCATGGGCAGAGGTGGCCTGTTTGGGCTGGTACTGTAGAGCTGGATTTGAGGCTAGGTGGGGCTGCCAGGCAGGGCAGACTTTCTCTCACTTGACAGCCCCACCTCCTCACCTACCATTTCCATACCAGTCAGATCAGCCCCTGCGCCTTGTTACTTCCTCAACAGGTCAGAAACACATGGATGGGCCAGTGGACCTGCACAATGGAGTCCCTGGAAAGGCAAGGGTTTCACTGCCCAAAGATTCTCGACACTTAGAAGGAAAAAAATATCTGAAGAGCCTGGTGGAGATTCCTGTACTGCCAGTGCCCATCAGTTTAGTTAAACAGGTTTTCAAAGAACATCAGACCTGCAAAGTGTGAAAAAGGGTTTAGATCGGGCTTGAGTGTCCTGAGATTGTTATACCAGGGGCTTCTCAAAAAGGGTTTTTTCCCATTTTGCTGGAGAAAGTTTTACACAACTCTGGGTCTATAGATATATAAAATAGGTATACATTTGCTGAAGACATTTATTTTAAAAATAATTCTTTGTCATAGCTACAATATGACTAGTTATCAAAGATGAAAGCAAAATTTTATATTTATGAAATAAATGTGCTTGCTTATTATTTGACATAAAGAAATTTTGGCTGAATATTTGGTGCTATAGGACTTAGAGCATTTTCCAGAGTTGGTCAATATTGTGATTTTATAGTTGTTAAGGCTTTTTTTGCATAACGATTACAAAATGATGCTGAGAGTTGTAGCACATGCTTTTAATCTTAGCTCTTGGGAGGCTGAGGTAAGTGGATTTCTGTGAGCTCCAGGCCAGCCGGGGATGCACTGTGAGATCCTGTGTCTAACAAACAAAGGATGGGCTGGCCAGATATCTGAACACTCATGAGCACTGGCTGGTTTTGCAGAAGAGTAGAAGTTCTGTTCCCAGTACCTACATGGTGGGTCACAACTGTCTATAACTCCAGTTCTAAGGTGTCTGTTGCCTTCCTCTGGGCTCTGTGGGCATCACACACACACACACACACACACACACACACACACACGGTGCACATACATACATGCAGATAAAACACATAAGAAAAGAAACAGAAGAAGTATGTTTAAGGTCTTTTCAGAAATTGTTAGAAATTCTGTCCTAATTTTAAGCCAAAATCCATTTTAATGATTTTTTATTAAAAAAATAAAATGTAACTCAAGTCAACCGTTCAAACAGCAATTTTAAAAGTCAAATATTCTAACAATGTGATCCAAAGATGGAATCGTGTAATACATGCTGAGGAATGAAGGTAGGGAAACATTAAAGGCCTTGTTTTCTGTAATTAAACTATCGTGTTTCTGTAAGAGTAGACAATTTTGTAAACATGGTTTTTAAAAAAAAAAAAAAAAAGCCACTGCCATTCATGATATACAATTGTATTAACTCTCAACTGAGGTGGTTTCAGGCAGATAGCTTCCGTGTTGCCAGGCATCTGTTTGGTTTTGAAATTTTTGGTGGTTTTATATTCAGAAACCTTTTACTGTTGCCAAAGTTTTGACCACTTGTACTTTCAGTTAGGCAATCTCATACAGGGTCTAACCCACTTTTTAAGAAGCTATACTTTATATCACGCTTGGTTGAAAGGTAGGCTGCCAACATACCTTTGAGATCCCCTTTGCTCTGCGGGTCTTCCAGAATCTTCTCCCCGTGGTCCCCTGTTTCATCTAGGAGCAAATGCCAGCATTCCTTGGTATTGTAAATTAAAAAGTGGTTTTTGTTTTTTTTTTTTTTTTTTTTAATATTTATCCATTTGTGTGTATATGCACACACTTGGTTGTGTGCATGCCATGGCCTGCATGTGGAGGTCAGAGGTCAATATGTAAGAGCCAGTTCTTTTCTATTTCCATGTGGAGTCAGAATTGAAGTCAGATTGTCAGTGTGGTGGCTTACCGGCCAAGCCATCTTGACAGTCCTGGTTATGTAGATTTTTAAAATTATATCTATTTTACTTAAGAAACTGTGTGTAGCTAGGCAGTGGTGGGACATGCCTTTAATCCCAGCACTCAGGAGGTAGAGACAGGCAGATCTCTGTGAGTTTGAGGCCAACCTGGTGTACAGAATGAGTTCTAGGACAGGGCTCTAAAGAGAAACCTTGTCTCAACAAACAAACAAACCAACCAACAAACCCCTATATGTGTACATGTGAATCTGTATGTGGGTAAGTATATGTGAGTGCCAGTACCAGCAGAGACCAGGAGAGGGTATCAGATTCCCTGGGGCTGAAGTTACATACAGGAAGTTGTGAGCTGCCTGACATAGGTTTGCTGGGAAGTAGTAAGCTCAAGTCCTCTGGAAGAGCAGTAAGTGCTCTAACCACTGGACTATCTCTCTAGCCCCTGGTTCTGTAGATTCTAACATGCCCATGAACAGCTGACAGTTTTCTAGAAAAGTCTGTCTGGCAGGCCCTGTCTTCAATATATAGCATGCATTGTTTAATGAGTGCTTATCATTTTCCTTTTATGGACGAGGACATCTAGGTTCAGAGAGACCATAGACTTGTCCAGAGTACATATCTAGTAGATGGCAGAGCTTGGGCAAAGCCTAAGAAATTTGATGCCAATCTTGGCACAACTCCTATGTTGTGTAAGTCCTTGAATAAAAGGAAAATCTCCAAGACCTGACTCTAGAAGGATGCTGACTTTGCCCTCTACAGTTTTATTGGGAATCTTTGCAGTCCTGGTTTAGCCCTGTGAATTCCCAGATATGATTAGATGAGTTCAGTATGTAGAGGTTATGACGGATGTGGGGCTCCTATCAGACTTCATGAAACTGAGCCCGGTGCACCACAGACACAAGGTCTGGCTGTTGCGTGGGCAAAAACTATCTGTGCTGGGGTATAGAGGTGTGGTGGTTTGAATATGCTTGGCCCAGGGAGTGGCACTGTTAGGAGGTGTGGCCTTGTTGGAGTAAGTGTAGCCTTATTGGAGTAAGTATGTCACTGTGGGGGTGAGCTTTGAGACCCTTCTCCTAGCCACCTGGAAGCCAGTCTTCTGTTTGCCCTCAGAACAAGATGTAGAACTCTCAGCTCCTCCACCCCCATGCCTGCCTGGATGCTTCCATGCTTCCCACCATGATGATAATAGACTGAACTTCTGAAACTGTAAGGCAGCCCCAATTAAATGTTGTCCTTTATAAGAGTTGCCTTGGTCATGGTGTCTCTTCCACAGCAATGGAAACCCTTACTAAGATGGGGGGGGGGGCGTAGGTGGGGACTTTCTGGAAGGTGTTGCCCTTTTAAATCCAGACCTCTGGTCTGAGAAGGAAGTACAGCAACAGAGAATGGTCTGGTGTGTGTGACAATAAGTCTGGTTTAGATCCTTAGCACTTGCTGTGGGGTACCACTTCCTCACTTCAGATCAGATCCTGGCAGGATGTGGCTGGTTTCAGTGGGGCCATTGTCACAAGCTTGGAAAACAGTGGAAGGATTGAAGGTTGTTGGGGGTGGGGGGGTAACTGGTGAGGCATCATTGTTGGGAGTGCAGAAGAGATGTCAGGTCAAATGAGCCGTTGTTCAGGGTCTGGTCTCCATGACAACAGATGTTTCTTTAGCTTTGAATTTGGGGGTAGTAGTTTTCCTCTTTGTGTTATCATGGTACTGAAAAACCCCACTCCATTGTTCTTCACCCTCCTGTGCCCCCAACCTTGTGGCTGTCAGCGGATGTCCAAGTGTGCCGGCCCTTGCACAAGAGGTGAAGGTGGTTGCGGTTATTTCTGTGGTTGAACCTGGATTTGTGTGTATGTCAGACAGCAGGATTCAGTCTTGCTGGCTGTATCCATCTTTGCATTTGTAAGGAGACAGCAAAGGCTGGCACACACTCTCAGAGGGTGCAGGTTCTCCTTGGGTAGCTCTGGTACAACTTTTTGGTGGTACATTATTGGCATATATATATATATATATATATATATATATATATATATATATATATATATATATATACTGAGTTCCCTCTGTATCTGGAGGAACCAACCCTCATGGGGTGGAGAGACTGGTATGCAGGAGGCTGGGGTTGCCTAGCTCCTCCCACCCTCCTGCCCTTTTGAAACTAAGTGGAATAGATTGTGGGTTTCAATTGTGATAGAAACCCTGCTGTGTGGGAACCAGGACACCCTGAAAACCTTTTCAGCACAGGACAGACAGAAGTGCTGAGAGTATTGCTTTCACTTTCAGTGCAGGTTTAGGGTTAACTTGCCACTTTCTTTAGACCAGGTCTTTGTCTTGGTCACTTCTCTGCAGGCACCATTTCTTTGCCTCTTTGTCTCTCCCATTTCCACTTTCCCACCTATTCCTCCTGCTGTGGTTCACCCTTCCTCTCTCAGGTCTTGCCACTGCTTGTCTCATGCTTTTCTGTCTGGGATGGGCTCCCTCTGCTGCATCCCACAGGCTCAGGGCAGGACAGGGCAGGCACTATGGATTCATTCTAGTCAGCCTACCACTCCCCCACTCTCAGGGGAGGGTTGGGATGGGACAAGAGCAAAGAGCATCTGGCTGTACCCATGTCCCCTCCTGCTGTCAGCTCTGGCCAGGTGCTGGCAGAATGGTGGAGTCAGGCGCACTTGGGCTGTAACTTGAGGCGTCCCTGTGGAGAGTGGGAAGCCGACTTTAGCTGCAGCTTCTCCTTATTGGACCTCTTTATGGCCCAATGGTCCGAGATTGTTGCTTGGACAACAGTGTGGTTAGGCACATTATGACTCCTAAGGTTACCTGGCTGAAGTCAGAGAAGGAAAGGACTGGGGTTTTACCAGAGCCTCAAAGCTAGCAGAGGAGCCTAGGAGAGACGAGGAGGACTTAAGATGTGAGTTTGCAACTAGATTCTGTTTCTGTGGGGTGGGGCAGAATATGAGCTGCCCCTACACTATCTGGCTCGATCCCCAAGACTTTTTAGACCGTATTTAATTACTCCAGTAATCTCAGAGGCTATTTCCAGACTCTGAGTGGCCAAGGTCTGGTCAGCCACACCCATTGCTCCATTCCCAAGGGGTTCAACCTCTACAGAGGACCAAGAACTTGTTTTACAGGTTTCCCCAACGTGAACAGCCCTCTTCTCAAAATGTGTCTCCTTGGTCTCTGGTAGGCTGGATGAGAGTGCCACTTGCTGCTTAAACACAGTCAACAGAGTCTGAGAACGGTCACCACTCCCCTGTCATGGCTGCAGCCACAGAGGTTCAGAAAGGCAGAGTAACTCACCCATGTTCACAGAGCAGGGTTATGTCCAAGCTGGGTTGGAGCCCAGGCTTGGCAGGTGGCCAATTCCTGGCTCTCGGCCATCCCTCCCTGTGTGTCACAATTGGCCCATCTGTAAAATGAGGGGCTGGGTGGTTTGCTTGGCAAAATGTCTTCCTTCTGATTGGGACACTTTGGCTGGGCAAGGATCATGAATAGTGCCAGGGAAGTGGGCAGAAGGAAGTCCTACTCTCTGTTGGGGTTGCCCTTGCAAACAGTTGAGTTTCAGGATGGAGACTGGCCAGAGAGCCTGTCCTCTAGCCACTCAGTGAATGCTGTTGCCAGGGAAAGTGTCAGCTGCATGATGCCACCAGCAGGGTCTGTAGTCTGCTAGGGACAGGAAGCTCTGGGGTTATGACTCAGGTTTGGGGACTCCCTCTCCATTCTCTTCCAGAGCTTAGTTAAATCTTTGAGTCAGGCTGACCCAGTGCCAGGAGCATCCCCAGAAGGCTCAAGAGAGCAGAAATGATTCACTCTACCCTATTCCCTTCACAATGGTGTCCCTAGGCAATGCCAGACCTCCATCCTGGTCCCCAAGAGGGCAAGGTCTCTCCCCTTCTCCTGCTCATGGCCATGACTCCATGGCACAGCTCTCAGAGACATGAAAATTCTTCTAGAAGCTGGCTAGGTATTGGGGACTTAGGTGTACTCTGGGTGGACAGAAACAGGACTAGAGGGAGCCTGGGAGTGTGTGTAGGGGAGTCATGGTATTTAGGATTCATGGCAGCCTGGGCATATCCCTGCTTCTGGAGGAATCTGAATGCAAAGATGACTGCCTATGCTCTTGTAGACCTGTATGGGGAGCTGCAGAGACATGGATGAAGCTAAGGGAACAAGGAAAGATGCTGAGCTGAGCGGTTACAGACATCAGAAACTGCAGGGCTGAAGAATGGAGTGAGAAGGACACTTGCCATGACTGTAGTGGGATCTAGGCCATATTCCCTGCCATCGCTTTGTTAAAAAAATTATTTTATTTATGTGCATGGATGGTTTGTCTGCTTGTATGTCTATGTATCACATACATGCCGGGTGCCTTCAGAAGCCCTAGGAGTGGAGTTATGGACAGTTGGGAGATGCCTGATGTGGGTGTTGGGAATTGAACCCAGGTCCTCTAGAAAAGCAGCCAGTGCTCAAAACCCCTGAGCTGTCTCTCTAGCCTCTTCAGCCCCACTTCTTATACTTCCCTCATTTCTGTGACAACCAGAGTAAGAGAGACTGTCTGCCATTCTTCTGGGAGTTATAGAAGTACTGGCTCCCTTCCTCTACAACTGGCTAGACATTGAGTACCTCAGCATGTGTCATCTGTGCATGGCCTCGCTTGTCCAGGTCACTCGTGCTTACATGGGGTAGCCACTGTCCCCTCTAACCCTATGCTAGCTATGTGGATGTCACTACAGCACAACTGACCAATTGAGGCACATATTTATGGCCAGGCTTAGGTCTACTTGTGAAGACAGACCACCAAAAGAGAAACTTTTTTTTTTTTTTTTTTTTGGTTTTTCGAGACAGGGTTTCTCTGTATAGCCTTGGCTGTCCTGGAACTCACTCTGTAGACCAGGCTGGCCTCGAACTCAGAAATCCGCCTGCCTCTGCCTCCCAAGTGCTGGGATTAAAGGCGTGCGCCACCACCGCCCTGCGAAACATTATTTCTGAGATCAAAACAGAACACTGTATTTACTAAAGTCTTTGTTCTTATAAGGAAAACATCCTCTTTTTTACACTGCTGTAGAATAAATAGTGCTGGGGTAATGTATGACAAAGTATGTAGAAGGGTTTTTTTTTTTGTAGTTTAAATACACACACACACACACACACACACACGTTTATTTGTTTAAGACAGGGTTTCTCTGTGTAGTCTTGGCTGTCCTGGAATTTGCTCTGTGGATCAGGCTGGCTTCGAACTCACAAAAATCTGCCTGCCTCTATCTCCCAAGTGCTGGGATTAAAGGTGTATGCCATCACCACCCAGCTTAAATTAAATATAATTTGTTTGTTTGTTTGTTTTGGTTTTTTAAGACAGGGTTTCTCTGTGTAGCCCTGGCTGTCCTGGAACTCACTCTGTAGACCAGGCTGGCCTCGAACTCAGAAATCTGCCTGCCTCTGCCTCCCAAGTGCTGGGATTGAAGGCGTGAGCCACCACCACCGCCCGGCTAAATATAATTTTTTTTTAAAACTATTTATTTATTACATGTAAGTACACTGTTGCTGTCTTCAGACACCCCATAAGAGGGCATCAGATCTCATTACAGATGGTTGTGAGCCACCATGTGGTTGCTGGGATTTGAACTCATGACCTCCGGAAGAGCAGTCAGTGCTCTTAACCACTGAGCCATCTCACCAGCCCTATAATTTTTATTGAATAGAATTGCATCTCTTTCCCTTCTCTCGTCCTATGAATGCACAAATATCTAAGTACCACTTGCTAAGCCCCCCCCCCCTTTTTTTTTTTTTTTTTGATTTTTGAAACAGGGTTCTCTGTTTAGCTCTGACTGTGCTGAAACTCACTCTGTAGACCAGGCTGGCCTTGAACTTGGAGATTTGCCTGTCTCTGCCTCCCAAGTACAAGGACTAAAGGCGTGTGCCACCACTGCCTGGCCCTGAGTCCATTTTTACTGTTTGTCTATGTATGGTTTCAAGGCTGACCACTTTGCATTGGAGCAGCTATTAGTTGTTTGTAGTTCTTTGTCAAAGGGTGGGACCCTGTGAAATTTCTCATGATTAGTGTTTATTTTTTATTTTTAATTTAATTTTATGTGTATGAATGCTTTGTCTGCATGTATGTCTACACATGACTTGCGTGCCTAGTATCCACTGAGGCCCAGAAGAAAGTGTTATTACCTGTAACTGGATACAGACAGTTGTGACCTACCATGTAGGTACTGGGAATCAGACTCCCGTCCTCTGGAAGAGCAGCCAGCGTTCTTGACGGCTAAGCCATCTCTCCAGCCCCTGTGTGTGAGTGTGTGTGTGTGTGTGTGTGAAAGAGAGAGAGAGAGAGAGAGAGAGAGAGAGAGAGAGAGAGAGAGAGAGAGAGATCATTTTCCTCTGTGAAGGTAAAGATAGACACTGAGGCAGCCCCTCTGTGTGTGCGCTTGTAGGACACACAGTCTTGCCCCTTGGAAGATCTGAGACTGTTTTCTGACCTGTTGGATTGCTGCAGGGTGCACCTAGCTTTCTTTAAATTCCGGGAAACAGGGAAGAGGGTGTAAGTTTATCTCAGGACAAGGCCTAGAGGAAGCCAGGAGTCGTCAAGCAAACTTGGAAAGCCATGTGCACCCCTGGAACAGTAGTCCCCCAGTGCCTTCAGTGTGTGCTTATCACAGTGCTCATGGCCTTGAGACCACCTGGAGAATGAGTACTATACTTTTCAGAGGTATGGGGTGGCCTACCAATGGTGAGTAGAAGGATGAGTTAGCACTCAGTGTTCAGGTATGTCCCTCCTGAGACTCTGTAGCCATAGATGCTCCTGTCCTGCAGGACCTGAGGCACTGAACCCCCCCCCCCCCCCCCGGTTAACCCCAACTAGCACTCATGTGTCCACTCTTGCCTACGAGACCAGTTTTGTTCTCTCTCTCTCTTTTTTTTTTTCTGCCAACATTTCTCCCCTTTCCCCAAGCCCACCAGATCTGGCACTTCTGTCTTTATTTCTCAGTTGTCTGGAACTGGCACAAAGCAGACAAACCAAGACCATCAACATTTAATAAATTGGAGGAGTCTGTTCTGAGACTTGCTGACATCCAAAAGTGCCTTGGCTGTGCCGTCAGGTCAGCTGTGCATCCTGGGGGGGGGGGGGTGTTGGGGTTTGGCGCCTCAGCTCTTCTTTCTTCCCAGAACGCTAATGAGTTGTGGTCAGAGAGGTCCCAACCTGTCAGAAATCCTGGCCTTGATCTAGAAGAGGAGCAGTCATTGGGTAGCCCTCTGTGCTCCTGGGTTCCCTTGCAGTGAGATGTCTTCCTCACTTTGCTTGCTCTGCAGGAGTCCAGCTCCTGGAAAAAGGCAGAAGAGAGGGAGCCAAGGCCAGTTTCCCAGTGAACCTCCTCATCAAACACTGCAGTGACTCATGTATAGATGCATTCCCCCCTCCGCCCCAATCCTTGAGGACAGAGTGTCTGAGACAGCATTCTCTGCCAAGTTTTTGGACTGGCACCAAGGCAGGGCCAGGGAATGTTTGTGGGATCTGGGAATGGACAGGTCTTGGTAAGGAAGAGAGCAGAATCTGGGATCCCAGGGACTTCTCAGACTTGGAGATGGCCTTATCCAAATCACATGACCTAGGGAAGCCACAAAACCGCTGAGCCACAGGCTCCTCATCTGAGCATAGTGCAGCTGTCAAAGGGCAAGAGCTAACCGGTATAACGTATCTAGGACAAGGCATCTGCAAACATCTGCCACTGTAGACACATCTACCAAGCCTGGTCTGGACCCAGAAGTATGGGGCCTAAGTCTAGGAAGGACCAGCTAGACCCCCTCTCCCCAGTTTATCTTTCCCTAGTTGATGTTGTGGGTGGATTACCCAGTCATCTTCACAGCTATGGAAAGAAGCTCTCTCTCTCTCTCTCTCTCTCTCTCTCTCTCTCTCTCTCTCTCTCTCTCTCTCTCCTCTCTCCTCTCTCTCTCTCTCTCTCTCTCTCTCTCTCTCTCTCTCTCTCTCTCTCTCAAGTGTTGACTCATCATCTGGTCGTGTGACATTGGATAAGTCACTTAACCTCACAGAGAAACACAGACAGTTTCTTCATATCTTCTCTAGATATGGTGAGCGAAGTGTGAGATATATCAGCCCAAGTATGGGCTGTGCACCAGAGATCGAACAGTTGCTTTGAAAGGGGATGCTCACACTGACTCCAAACTGTCCTTCTCTAGGCATCCAGCATGGGCCTGGACATTTGGGGGTCACTGGTATCAAATGAGCTGACCTCCCTGGAACTTTGCATCTGAGGAGGAGAAGGTAAATGACCAGGGTGCGACAGAGGACAAGCTGTGGTCAGAACTTAATGAAGCGCGGCCTGGTCTGGAGTGAGGCCAACTTATCCATAGCTGCAAAATTGGTTCCATTAGCTCTCTTAATGAGCTACAAAAGCTGGGGAAATGAGTGTGAGAGAGTAATGGCACATGTCTGAGGCTCTAATTTGAAACTGTGGCTAAGAAGTTAGATTTGACATTACAACCGGCTCTTTAAATAGCAAGGGTACTCTTGAGGATACGGCCTTGGGGAGTGTGTGTGTGGGGGAATAGGGGAGTTGTGATGACTTTGGTTTCATAAGGTCCATGCTTAAAGAAACTCTTGTCAAGCCAGTGAGATGGCTCAGCAGGTAAAATGCTTGCCACCAAGCCTGGAGATCTTGGTTTGATCCCCAGTACCCAGTTGATGGAAGGAGAGAATCGACTTGAGCAAAGTGTCCCCTGACCTTCCCCACATCCTTACTACGGCACACACGATCCCACCAGCATATACATGCACACAAAATAAAAGTAAACACGTATTTAAAAATATTCAAAAGGAAGAGACTCTTGTCTCTGTACCCTGAACTGGCCTGGATGATGTTTGCACCCAGATGTGAGACGGAGGCACACTGGCAGGTGAAGGCCAAGTGTTAATAACCCTTCCAGAATGTGAGGTAGGGTGGTCTCATAGATAGGTTGGAGTCAGGTGTGGTGGTATATACCTGTAGTGTCAGCATTTGGGAGCATGAAGTAGGAAGATCTTGAGTTTGAGGCCAGCCTGGGCTTCATGGGCTTCATCTTAGAAAACAAGCAAAAAGGCTGAAAAATGAATTCCAGTATTCCAAAGATGTCTTTTTATAAAATCAATGAAGTAGTCCCCGAGGGGGTCACAGTCCCCAGTCACTGTAGAATTAGGAGCCAGAAGGGACCTTGGAGACGGCCGAGTTGTAAGCCTGTTGAGCAGAGAGTTTGGCAGAGCTTGTTAAGGTAACACACACAGTCCTAGACTTCATTACGAACGGCATTTTCAAACGTCCTTTGTCTTTACTGCTTCTCCTTCTCCCTCCTTTCCTACATTCTCCTCTTCCCCCTCCACTCCTGGTACCTCCCTTTCTGCTTCCGTGTCATATGTGTTCACATGTGTTACCCTCAGAGACCTCTCCTGTCCCTTCTGCAACCTCCCATGGTCCCCCTTTTAATTTTTGTGTGTTTGCTTATCCGTAGCCTCCTCTGTGAGAATATGGGCTCCGTACAGGGAAAACTGTAGGAGTCAAAAGCTTTATTTTTCTATAACACGGTTCAGTTCTTTTGCAGTGGTGCTTGACCCTGGGCATGCACAGCCCTGGTTCATCAGCAGCTGAGAAGTGTTTCTACTTCCTGTCTGCCCTGGCCTGAGGCAGGATGAAACCTCTTACATGGGTGAGGAAGTGTCCTCTCTGTCCTCCTGCATAGAACAGAGCTGGAATACAAGAAGGTAAAGGGTCTCGCTAGCTTGTGTGCCAGGCAGGTACGATGTGCTAATTGTCTTTATAGAGGAATCCATATTAAATATGTCCATTTAAATCTTCCTATATCTTTTTCAAAATTACTGTGGAAGGTCTTGTGGAATGTTTGACTGTTGACTTTTATGGGAAGGTTGATACCAAATCCCTTTTGGAATTTGGTCTCTTATAAAAACAGGAGCCTGTACCTGGCTTGTTTCTTTGCCAAAACTCCCAGGAAGCTCAGAATTAAAATCTGTCTTTGTTTGTACTTACAAACTTAAATGTTTTTCTGGTAATGTTGTCTTTTCTTTCTATAGACAGTCAGAGGCTTTTTGTTTGTTTATTTATTTTTCTCCCCTTGACTTCACTCGGGCTTTGGAATTATATAATGCTGAAATCTTGTTGTCAGCGGACAAGGTATATGAAGATAATGGGGTTTGGAGTGCTTCGTGGGTAACTGGGAAAACAAGACTCCAGGCTTGTGTCTGTGGAGTTGTGTGTTAGCAAGACAACTAGAGCTTCATCTTCTTGACTGTTCCTGTCTTGCTGACGGGGAAGACTAAAAGTCAGCCCACTTCCCTTGGAACAAGTGGGTGTTCCACCCTGAGCCAGAGAGCTGCCATGCCTGGGTGGAAGGTGAACTGGCTGGGGCATGTGGAGGTTGTGGATTTGCTAGCAGGGGTGACTGAGGAAGCTGCCTGTCCAGACAGATAGTCTTGATGCCTTCTGTGTGAGAGAAAGATGAAGACCGTGAGATCACTTTGATTTGAGAGAAGCCCAGATCCAGAGTAAGCTGAATCCTGGGATACAGGATGTGAGGCGGGTATATGGCTGCAGATAAGTGGCCCTCCTTGGGCTACAGGAGACTGGGAAAGAATATTCAGAGCTGGTGTTCCAAGGCTGTGTTTTTGTTGCTGACATGTCAGCTTTTGTGTGATGATAACTCTGGGAAGACAGAATACATTTCCAGACCATGGGTAATGGAAGGACATCAATTGTCCTGCAATGGAGATAGGACCTCAGTGGGAAAAGACATCTCATCAGAAGTTTCCAGGCTCTGTCTTGGGCAAGGCTGCCATAGGTTGAGTTGTGGCGGCAAGACTATCTATCATTCTTTTCTGAAAACCTCCTTGTGGCCAATTCTCTGCCTGGAGAAAGTGATTGGAAAAAGTAATGGACTGATGGATGAATCTCTGAGAGTTTAACGTCAACAACGTAGAGACTGGAGATGCATGCAAACCCAAATGCCCAATTCCCACCTCATCCCTTACTTTCTGTACACCTTGTGTATAACTCTACACGTGTACTTTGGCGTGCATGCACACATATTTCTACACACATATATTTATCTCCATGTGCTTGTACACCTATTTACACATTTACTTAGAATTTAGTCTCCTGAGTCTTGTGCAAGCTGTGGCTTTCCAACTTGTGACCACCCCTTCCTCTCACCTCCCCTTAGGTGTTCTCTCAAAACTCAGTTCTCCTCTCCCAGCCTCCACAGTGAGACTGGAGGCCCCAGGGCAATGACTTCATCTTCCCGAGCCTCTGTCTCCTTAATCTGCAAATTGAGGCTAATGGTTCCCACCCAGATTGCCTCACAGGGTGGCACCAAGCATTCCCATGAGATAAAGGACAGCAGAGCGCTTTCTAAATTGCAAATTGTTTTACAAACAAACAGATGCTGCTGTTGTGTTCTTAGCCCTGGAATTCAAGAATCCATCCACCATCTTAGGCCTTATTTGGGTGGGAAAGGGCAGAATTCTGAGATGCTATGGGGGGCTAGCTTTTCTGAGGCCCAGTTCCACGTGGGGATGCCAGAAGGGTACCAGCAAGTCACTGGCTTGCTAGGGTCTGGCCATCTGGCTGCCAGTTTTGAGGGCAGTCGAGAGAATTTGGCAAAGGCAGGTGAGAGGAGAAAGCAAGGTGGAAACCACTGCCTCAAAGATGTAGACCAGAGAAGTGTCATTTATCCAAGGGCATGCTGCCTCAAATTCAGTGCTTTGCTGAGCTTCAGTGGGGTCCAGACTTCAGTGACAGCCAGGAGCCCTGATTCCTCAGAAGGAAGCCATATAGTGTATGTGTGCATGAGCACAGAGGTCCCTCTGTGTAGTTGTTTGCATC
This sequence comes from Arvicanthis niloticus, assembly GCF_011762505.2. Classification (NCBI taxonomy): domain Eukaryota; kingdom Metazoa; phylum Chordata; class Mammalia; order Rodentia; family Muridae; genus Arvicanthis; species Arvicanthis niloticus. The sequence continues at coordinate 27,456,625 of NC_047678.1, read as the reverse complement.
TGTTGGGTACTAGCTGCAGTCATGGAGCTGCCTAGGTGTGTCATTGCTGATTCCCCCAGCTTTGATAGACCCCTGGGGAGCCCAGAAGACATAGGACTGATGTGAAGCAAGGGTTGCGGCCTTTTGGTTTGTCATAAGCTCTTTCCCTAATCATTTTGTTCCTCCCACAGCTGTGACTGGGCACACTGTTGCCCATTCTGAATAGACCTGAGTGGGCTCAGGTGTGTGGCTCTGAGGTCTCTCCATGGGTGGTGCTGTAGCAGTGGTTACAACAGGTACTTTGCAAGTAGGCCCTGCCCAAAGGCTGTCTTTATTACTAAGGCTTAAAGTTTTACAGTTTTACTTTTGGGGAAACAGAGGCCCAGAGAGACAAGGACATACTAAGGATAGAGTCTGGGCCTCCTTTTCTGGGGCCTGTGCTCATCCTCGTGCTTGGGGACACCTTTTTTTTTTTGTTTTTTTGTTTTTGTTTTGTTTTGTTTTTGTTTTGTTTTGTTTTTGAGACTAAGTTTCTCTGTGTAGCCCTGGATGTCCTGGAACTCACTCTGTAGATCAGGCTAGCCTTGAACTCAGAAATCTTCCTCTGCCTCCCAAGTACTGGGACAAAAGGTGTGCCACCTCCACCTGGGTTGGAGACACCTTTTAAAAAGAATCATGTATGATCATGAGCCTGCATGAATGAAGTCAGCTTGCCGTGGGGACTTGAGTGAGTTCTCATGGGTCCCTGGAAGAGGAAGTAAACTCTACTTTGCCAGGGAGAATTGGAGGAAGGATGTACAGAAATTTTGGCCAGGATGTGGCGCCCGACCTTTGTGGAGCCTGTCTCTTGTTCTTATCTTGTTCTCACGCTGCATTGTAAGAGTTTCCTTCTTTCAGGCCTCCTTCATGGATGTAGTCACCTAATTTGTAAGTAATATCAGAGACAGGGTGGGGTTCTGTGGCAGGTCATGTGCACCAGGACTGACAATCAGAGGTGATCAAGCAGACAGACCCTGCTCTGTGGGCTCACTGTGAAGTTCAACCGAGTCTGTTTTTTTGAGAAGTTCCACTTTGTGTGAAAAGGGCTAAACTCTAATTCTAGGAAGAAAACCATAAAGTCCACTTGAGCAGACATCCTATGGCAACCCACCCTTAGCAACAGCCAATCAGGCTATAACAGCAGAGTCAAGGAATATATAGATAACCTAAGACAGCTTACGGAAAATAGATAACCTAGCCGACCCTATTTGTCAGGTGGTTTTTGTCCCCATGTTTAGTTCTTACAGATTACACTAGAAATGCAGTTTTTCAAATATTTATTTGACTTATATGACTTATATGGAAATCCCCCAAGCTTGCTGTAACCACAATAAATAACCTGTACCCTAGACTCAGAGGCTCTCATCTCTGACCTGGTGTGATGGTGACAGTGTGAGTTCTTACTCATGAGCTTGTAATAAAGACCCTTATGTGTTTGCCCTGGAATTGGCTCCATGGTGGTCTTTGGGGGTCCTTGTGACTTGGGCATAACATCTTGGTGTGTTTGCCAGAAACCCCAAGATCCCCAGGACTCCTAACTGAAGGGTTGGAAGGCTGGCTGGTGAGGAGATGTCTCATTGTTGATCTTTGTGTCAGTGCCTTGTCTGTTGGATTTGTGTCTGTGTGCCTTGGCTGTCAGGTTTTTCTTGATTATTCGTGGTGGGAGACTACTTAAGAGGATGTGGTTTGCAGCCCCATGGTGAGAGCAACAATACCAACCAACCAGAGTTCCTAGGGTCTAAACCACCAGCCTGGGAACACATAGTGAGGGACCCGTGTCTCCAGCTGTATATGTAGGGGAGGATGGCCTTGTTAGACATAGACGGGAGAGGAGATCCTTGGTCCTGTGAAAGCTGGATGACCCAGTGTGGGGGAATTCAAGGGCAGGGAGGTGGGAATGGGTGGGTGGGGGCACATCCTCATAGAAGCAGGAGGAGGGAGGATAGGATAGGGGGTTTCTGGGTGTTGGGGGAATGGGGAAAAGGGATAACATCTGAAATGTAAATAAAATATCCAATACAAAAATTAATTTCAAAAATAAAAAAAAAGAGGATGTGGAACCCAATACAATGGACATGCTGGAGAGTTGTAGCCCTGGGGGCTTGGAAGACAGTCCAGAACCTGACACAGGGGACAGAGTACCCTGGTGTTAGTTTCTGGGAAGGACAGAGCAAACATGGAACCCTGCTACATGGCTCGTGGCCATCCTCCTGTCTTCACTTTCTCCTTCATACAAGCAGAGGGATCTGCTGGCTAGCCTTTACAACCTCCTTGTGGCTTCCGAGTGTGGCATTTTACTATTCTGTGACTGAGACAGACGAAATGAGACAGACTGTTTCCACGCCAATTGACTTGTTCTTAGGGCATTTTAAGGAGGTCAAGGTCCACAGATACTATTTGTCAGTGAAGGTTAGAAAAGGGAAGATGGAGACTTTTTGTAAATCTGAATGGCTTGCTTATAACATAGATGGCCCACTGAAGGTACCTTCCAACTAGATAAAATCTAGGAAGTCCACAGAGAGGTCTTTCTACATTGGACAGGTCACCCTGACCAAGTGCCCTGTATTGTGGTCTGGGAGGGCTTAGTTATTAAACCTCCACCTTGGGTTAAATCCTTCTTACCAACAGGACCTGGACCCACTGCTCTCAGTGACAGTGGCCACTCCCTCCCCTGTTTTATGGGGTGGAATAGACAAAGATCTGATTTTCCCCCTCCCTATCAACCCCCTTCCCAGCCAGTACAGGACCCTACCATAAAAGAAGGAGCTGGAGAACCATCATGTGATCAGGGACCAGTTACTTCCTTTCTTAATGCTTCAGTTTCTTATCTAAAACTTAATGATAATGATATCCTCTTCCTCTAATATTTGTATCATGTTCGGGACAAAGCCAGGCACACTGGAAACACGGTATCTGTGTATATTTGTTTAAGGAGTGATCAAAGGGACAAGCTAATTGTAGGCTGTGAGCACTTTGGCAGAGGAGGTAGAAAGGACTCTGACGCAGGAGCTTTCTGGGGAGCTGGGAATGTTTTCCATCTTGATGGGGGTGTGGCTCCCAGGGTGTGTGGGATTGTCTAAACTCATTGAACCAGATCTGTGAGACCTGTATGTTTTAGTGACTGTAAATTATACTCAGTAAATAAACAAACAGAAACTATAAGGCTGAAAGAGAAATGAAGGGCGAAAGGAGACTGTTGGAGTCCTTTCTAAGAAAGATGGTCAAGAGGGCTCATGGAAGGAGGTGGCTGTAAGGAGAACCTTGGAGGAGGAGGAGGAGGAGGAAGAGGAGGAGGAAGAAGGAAGGGAGGCTCTCGCTATGGGAAAGAAGATGAGGAAACTTAGGTTTTATGAGATTTGGAGGCTGCCAGTGTAGCTCTGGTTGGTAGAGCTCTTGACCCCTAATGCTTCATAAACCAGAGGTGGTGGCACATGCTTATAATTCCAACTCTCAGCCGGGCGGTGATGGCGCATGCCTTCAATCCCAGCACTTGGGAGGCAGAAGCAGATGGATTTCTGAGTTCGAGGCCAGCCTGGTCTATAGAGTGAGTTCCAGGACAGCCAGGGCTACACAGAGAAACCCTGTCTCGAAAAACCAAAAAAAAAACAAAAACAAAAAAACAAAAAAACCAAAAAAAAAAAAAAAAAAAAAAAAAAAAAAAAACCAAAAAACAAAAAAAAAAAAACCCAAAAAAACAAAAAATACCAAAAAACAAAAAACAAACAAACAAAAAAAAAACAAAACCACCACCACCACCACCACCACCACCAAAAATCCCAACTCTCAAGAGGTGGGAGGATCCGGAGTTCATGGTCATTCTTGGCTATAGATTAAGTTTAAAACCAGCCTGGGCTCTATGAAACAGAAATAACAAACAAACAAACAAACAAACAGATTTGTGAGGCTAGAGAAGTGTCTCAGTGAGCAGGTAAACACTTCCTGAGCAAGCATGGGCATCTGAGTTGGGAAACCCTGGCACTCATATAGAAGGTGGGTGTGGCAGAGCTTGTCTACAATCCCAGCACTGGGTGGGGCTCAGAAGGCAGATTCTAGGGACTCACAAGGAACACCAGGTTCAGTGAGAGACCCTGTCTCCAACTAACTAACTAGCTAACTAACTAACTAACTAACTAAGTAACTAACTAAGATGGTAGGGCTGGAAAGATGGCAGCTCACAACTGTCTGTAACTCCACAGCTCCGGGGAATCTGACACACCTTCTTCTGGCTTCCTTGGGTACCAGGCCCACATTTGGTGCACATACATGTGTGTAAGCAAACACTCAGATAATATATATATATATATATATATATATATATATATATATTTTTTTTTTTGATGGAGAGGAATAGAAGAAGACAGCCATTGTTGACCTCTGGGCTTCACATGTTCATGAACAAGCATGCGCACCCACACATACACATTCACTTACATACAGCGCACACATGCAGATTCGAGGCTATGCTGAGAGACAAGTCAAGGTGCCAAGAGTCAGTCTAGGAGACTTCTTGGCAGCTGGGCCTGAGTGGGCCTAGGTTCAGGGCTCTGACCCCTGTGGTCTCACCTGCAGAGAGAACAAAGGAAGCATTCATTGATTTACTGGGAATAGTACTGTCCCATGTCTGTGCCTACTCTCAGAGCCTTGGTACTAAAGGACTAGTTAGTCTACTTGGGAAGTAGGGTAGGGCCACCGCAGCTTTGCCCCACCCCCACCCCCTTCTCCTGCACTCCTCTGTGTCAGCACAGCTTTGAGCTTCTGTGGGGCCTCTGTGCCACCTTCTTCCCTTACGTATCTCTCTCTTCCTCTAGCCTCTGCCATCCCACTCTCCTTTGTTTTCCCAGGAGCCTAGTGTTTCCTTTGAGGACAAGCAAGGAACCCCAGTTCACCTGCCGAGCTTTTGCTCTGCACCTGCTATAATCTGGCTGGGAAAATGGAGGGAGGGGCTGTTTAGACATAACAAGTGCAGCCTTCCTACCTGGACAAGTGATTTAGGGCCCAGGGATAGCAGATCATGAGGTGGGTGAAGGAGACAAGTCTGGGTGTGGGGGAAGGTAGGTAGGGCAATTGTTTACCTAGAGAGCCTGTGGAAAAGAGATCTGTGTCTATGGATGGAGCTGAGAAAGGGCAGCCGACCCTACTGGATGCATTTCAGCTATGAGCTTGGGGTTTCTGAGAAGAGAGAGGGAGGACTTAGGTGGGAATAAATGTCAGAGGAAGGCAGTGGGCGGAGGGGTCTAGAGTCAGTCTGGGAGGCCTGACAGGAGACACATCAGCTTGGAGAGAGGGACCCGAGGAGCGATAGGTAGGGGAGAGGGAAAGCTGGGAGGCAGATCACACCCCCACCCCGCCCAGGATACAGTGGAGGGTGGCTGCTGCAGTGGCTGTAGGGTTTGAGCCAAAGGCCATTAGGTCTGACAGCAGGAAGCTGATACTCCAGTGTGGACCCCAAAGGTATTCTGAGAGGCCAAGCTCCGTGGTATTCAGACCTTGCTCTGGCCTTGGCCCACTGCAGTCCAAGCATTCCTACCTGAGACAGAGTAACAGAGTAGGGATCTCAGAACTGACAGAGGGGCGTGGTAAACCCTGGCTCCCTGTATTTCTGTATAGGCACTGCCTGTGTTCCCAGGCTGAAGCAGAGAGGAACATCTCCAGAGTTGGAGGAACAGCGAAAGGGCAGAAGATTCCAGAAACTACTACAGTCCTCTCCCTTCCCTGGGATACTGCCCATCTTTATCTGAAGAGCTTATTCCCATAGCTGTCTTAATTGGGCCCTGTGTAAAGTGGTCTGGCTCCCCCATCCCCCATCGAGTATGGGGGAAACTGAGGCCAGTGTCTCCAAGGTTCCTACAGGTGCTGAGCAGGGCAAAGATGATCGGATTGCTGATGCATAACCTTCCTCAAATAAGAAATAAAATATAGGGCTAGAGAGATGGCTTAGTGGTTAAGAGCACTGACTGTTCTTCCAGAGGTCCTGAGTTCAATTCCCAGCAACCACATGGTGGCTCACAACCATCTGTAATGGGATCTGATGCCCTCTTCTGGTGTGACTGAAGAGAGCAACAGTGTATTTACACACATTAAAATTATATATATATTTTATATATAGTTGGTCCTTGAATGGGTCAGCCTGCTGGGGGTGGCTTGTCACTATTGTCCCCATTTTGGGCCCTCTCCCCTCTTAAGCTGACTTCTTTCGAAACCCCTCCAGGCTCTCTCACTCCTGGGTTTTGCTCATTTCCGATGGCAGCCTTAGGGAAGGTGGCCATAGCCCAAGGCTGTTAACCTGAGTGAAATTCCTGACACCCGTCTACTTCATGCCTGCTTTACTGAGATGAGTCTTGTGGGGTGACTCTGTTATTATTACATTTTACTGGGTTGTGGGCTGTGGCTTGTTGGGCTGTGTATACTTACTTAAGGTCACAGTAAGTCACTGGAGAAATTCAATCCCAAACCTCCACCACGCTGGTATTTTCCTCTGTTAAGGTTCGCCCTGCCCCAAGTTCAAAGCTCTGTGTTATAACCTGGGGTCTGTGGGCCTCGGATGAGGGTGAGCTCAGCTTGAGGTGGATCTATCTCTCTGGCATTGTCTCTTCCTCTGCACAGAGGTCTCAGCGATGCTGCAGAGTTATGTTAAAAGCTGGAGGTCCTGACCAAACAACTAATTTTTATTTTATTTACTTATTTGAGTGTGTGTGTGTGTGTGTGTGTGTGTGTGTGTGTGGTGTGTGTAGGACAACTTGCAGGATTTGATTCTCTCCTTCTACCTTGTGGGTTCCAGGGATCAAATTTAGGTCACCAGGCTTGACAAGAGGAAATTTTACCCACTGAGCCATCTCACCAACTCCAAGCAACTCCTTTTAGAAGTACTTTTCTTGAGAGTGACAGTTTTATTTCTGCACCCACTCCTGGAGAATGTGATGTCTTAATTACCTTTGCTCTCGCAGGGGTACAGCCTTGTTTCCCTCCACTCAGGGCCAGGTCTCAGAGGGTAGACTAATGGACACAGGTCCTATTACCTCTTCAGACAGCCTCTGTATGGGTCCCAACAATTTCTCTGTATTCTGGGCTTTTCCTTTTGCCTTTCTTTAACACTCCCCCTTTCCCACAGAGAGACAGTATGAGAAACAGGGAGTCGCTAAGGGCTTGGCATATGCAGATCTAATCAGTCTGGATAACTGGGTAACCCTGTCATCAAGGGTAAAAATGAGGCTCAAAAGATATGTGGTCCCTGGCCTGGCACGTCATGACTCATGTGATTCACCACAAACCTTGCTCAATCTCTACTTAATTTCTTTCCCCTGAAAAGAGAAATAGGGATTTTTTCTGACCTCTGACCCCTAGCCTGTCACCTACCTCCCAGGGCCATCTAGACTTATTGGCCAAGCTGCTTATGTACAGGGCTGACCCTTTCAAGACCAGAGGCTCACTGGACCATAGGTCAGGAGAAACTAGATTTGAATTTTCATTCTGTTCCTTATAGATAAATGTCTGGTACTTGGGCAGGTCACAGGTCTCTGAACAAAGGGAGGGGAGTGAGTGTGAGCCTGATGTCCTCTGTGCCTACCTCCCACAGCTTCTGTATGACAGCCCCAAGGCCCGGCAGGAGGTGGACCACCACTGGCAGGCCTCAGGCGGCCCCCACATTGTGCGCATCCTAGACGTGTATGAGAACATGCATCATGGCAAGCGCTGCCTCCTCATCGTCATGGAATGGTAGGCCGGCACCCTGGCTTTGAACCCCTCTGGTGTCCTTCTGCCCTGGGATCACTGCTATCCAAGGAGTTTCTTCTACGGATAGAAGAGTAGACAGTCACAGGGCTTGGATCTGTAGAACTGGCCACCAGGGTATTTCCACTAGACCAGGAAAAATCTACCACAGCTCTGTTTCCTTCCTGGACAGGACTTCCACTTTGCAAGTAGTTGTCAGAAAAAGCTGCCAAACCCTGAATGTGTGGGCAGGGAGCTTTGGGGAAGAGTGGGATACACATGGCCCTTTGGTTTTCTCCTTTCTATTGGATGCTGGCGATGAGTCCTGGGGCTGGGAGTCATTAGCTTTCTCTACCTTGGGCTTCTGCCACCAGCCCTAGGGCTCAACCTTAGCCTTCCTCAGACCCTATGGCCCCTGTCTGGGTTCTTTTTGTCTGCCTTTCAAGTTTCTCTTCCCTCCATAGGTTTGCTAGCTGTTCAGATTTGGGGCTCAGTCTTGGCTCTGCCACCCACTAGCTGTGGGACTGTGGGCACCTGCTAATCTCTCCGAATCGCCGTAACTCACATGTTAGATGTGGAGGAAGGTCGTAATGAGGCATTCACCCCGAGCTTGACTCTGCTCCAAGCTCTCCCTGTATATCACACAGTCAATCTTCATGACGAGTTGGAGGTTGGTGCTATTATTCTCCTTTAACAAAAGAGGTAGCCGAGGGAAGGAAGCAGACCAGGGTTATGTAGCAATGTACATGTAGGGTGGGTGGGAACCCAGGGTGTAGCCCACACTGAGCACTCAGAGAGCGATGGGCCATGAAGATGACAACTGATGTCTCATTGCGCATCTGGGGAAATACCCTTGGATAGGGTTGGGGGATATTCAAAGTCTCAGAGCCAGGCAGAGCCAGCACCACAGGGAGCTTAGGAGTTTCTGGGCAAGGATCCAGGCTCACCACCTTTCCTTAGTTCTGAAAGTTCAGATCAACCCACCCGAGCTGACAGCCATCTGCCAGGTTCTCCATAGCACATGGGCCCAAGCCCCTGATCTGGGGCAGGGTGAGTGAGCTGGGAATACTCACGTCTCTCCCTTTCTGCTTGTCTTGCAGCATGGAGGGTGGTGAGCTGTTCAGCAGGATTCAGGAGCGTGGTGACCAGGCTTTCACTGAGAGAGGTTTGTGTGGACCCTGGGACCAGTGGGGAGTTGGGTGGGAAGGATATGCTTGAGTTGCTATGACACACTAGCCAAGGCCTGCCCCTTGCTGAACCTCAAGATTCACTTGAGAACTAAAAAGAGGGAGATGGAATGTCTCATCCCCTCAAGGGGGTCTAGGTTTTTAATCTGTGACATTGAAGATGGACTATCTGTGGTCTTGAGGCAGGGAACTCAAGGCTCTTGATGCCGACCCACCGTGGAACTGATATAAGGCCTGAGGAAAGAGCCCACAGGACCTCCTTGGAAGAAACTAGAATGTCTGGAGGGGTATCTAGGATGGAAGACCTGGGTTGCAGGACTGCCATCTAGTGCTGGCCTGCTAGACCATGCTCAAGAGAGATTGTAGGCTGGGTCCCTCTCAGGTCACATGACTTGTAACTGACATTGTGTCTCCCTTCCTCTCTGTGTCTGCAGAGGCTGCAGAGGTAATGCGCGACATTGGCACTGCCATCCAGTTCTTGCACAGCCGGAACATTGCCCACCGAGATGTCAAGGTGAGCTGCCCAAACTCAGCCTGGGGGACAAGGAAGGGCTACTCGGTCACAGCCCCAGCTGCCCCCTGGCACTCACTGAATTGAGGCTAAATTCCCTGCCTCAGCTTCTCAGCTCAGATTGCTGTTCTCTCCTCCCATGGCACAACACGCTCATTCTGCTCTCGCCAGATGGACGTCCTTGTTTTCTTCAAACACTGGGCAATCCCAATAGTAATGAGAGTAACTGCCTACTTCCAGCCAGTGGGCCCCAACAAGCATCTCTTAATCCTCACCTGGCTCTGTGGGATAGGGGCCATTTACCCATTTCATAGACAATCGAACTGAGGCTCTTGGAGAAATTAACTGTCTTGCCTTAGGCTGTGAAGCTGCTGCATTGTGTTTCATTCATTTGTTCACTTGCTCAGCAAGAAGTTTTATGACCATCTATCTACGGGCCAGACCTTAGAGAGGGACTGCCTTGTAGCATCAGGTCTTCTGTGAAGTTAGAGATATAATTTAAACAAATTTGGCCACCAAACAACAGCACTTAACTAGAACAAAGCCATTTGCTGCCTATTTGAGGAAGGAACGAACCCAGGCGGTCCCAGGGCTGGGCTTGCTTGCCTTCCCAGTGGATGAATTTAAAAGACAGGAAGCGTACTGCTCCAAAATTTCTTTCCTGGGAAAAGCATTTGTGTGTGTGTGTCACTATTAGCACAGAATCTGTTTGTTCCTCCTCATCTTTATGCACGAGGCTTGTTTCCTCTTAAGCAAAGACCTAGGAGAGCGAAGAGACTAGCTGACATGCCTCTCTGGTTGAGAGGTGCCAGCCCATGCAGTTACCCTTTGATTCAGGCTACACAGGCAGCCAAAGCAGACCCACCTTCTAAATCCGTGCTTGACTTTAGCCCGAGTTCTCTTCTTCCTACGGGAAAAGAAGCTGTCTTCAAGCAGAGTATGCTAAACCGATTCTCTGTTTATTCCACTCCAAGGTCAGATCGTCTCAAATAGAACCTACAAAACAGCTTCCACTGCATCCAAACTGGAACACTATTCTTCCACCCAAGTTTTGCTTGGGCATCATCCTTTCTGCTCTTTGGCATGGATCTAGATCCTACCTGTTCACTGAAAGCCAGCTTTCAGGGCTGCCTTCTCCCTGGAACCCTGCTGACTGGCCCCATCTGCCAACCCCATCTGTGCTTTGCAGCTAGGAAGATTTCTTATGTGTAGCTCCTGGGGTCTGAGTTGGGGGCACGTGCTTCCCAGAGCAACCTTACTTAAGTGGGCCTGGCCTGCTGGCTTTGGGAGCTTCCTTCTGGGCTTGGTAATATTGGCTCATGAGCTGTCTTCTTTCTACCCCAGCATCTTTCTGGCATTTCATGGTATTCACACCAACTCAGGGGCAGAAGTTTCTGCCTAGGGCCTTTCTGTGGCACCTGGTCATTCATGGTCTTGGCCAAGCACCTGCCTCACTTTTCTCTCTGTGAATTAAGGTATTAGTTCTGTGTTGTTAGTGGTCGAGGTCCAGAGCTTTTCACAAACGGAGCTGGCTCATCATATAGTGGGATGGAGGCAGGGAATCTGGAGGAGGGGGCTCTGTCCTCTTCTGGTATCTTCCTCTATACCAATGCTTTCTTTCTCTTCTGGATGTAGCCCGAAAATCTACTCTATACATCCAAGGAGAAGGATGCTGTACTTAAACTCACCGATTTTGGCTTTGCTAAGGAAACCACCCAAAATGCTCTCCAGACACCCTGTTACACTCCCTATTATGTGGGTGAGTCTTATGCATGTGGCTTGTATCCCCCATCTCTGAATACTGCTAAAGAATGGGGTAGCCAGTGGGCTGTGGCAACCAAAGAGTTAAAGCCTGGTGATGAGGGAGGAGGGAGCACTCTTGTCTGCATGGAGGCGGGTGACGTGGGGGGCCGGAGGCTGCAAAAATATTCTTCCAAACTTCAGCTTCTGCTTTTGAAAATAGATCCAGGAAAATTCTGGCTATGGCCTGTGAGCTAAATGACGTCACAGCAGCTCTAAATATATACGTGATAAAAGGCTGCCATCAGCTCGGGACAGAGCCCAACCGTGGTTGTTTTTCTCCGGTTTTCATCTTCATATTCAGAAAGTGGGCAGGACTTTTCTCCTACATTAGAGGGATATAGGGTACTAGCTAGTAAACTGCCTTGTGGGAAAGGGTCACTTGAGCCAGGAATTAGGTGGGGCTAGGGGGCAGCCACATACTGATTCCTGGGAAAGCTCCAGGCAGACCCCAATATTACCTAAGGCCCCCAGTAACAAGTGCCCCTTTGCTGAGAGTTGGGCCATGACTGAAGCTTTTTCCCCCATTGGGAGAGTGGCTAAGGGATATTAAGCTCCAGAAATGGCCCCCTGTTTTTCTGAGTGCATTCTGCAGTACTTTCATGATAAGTCTGGCCGGCTGATCTCATTGCACTGATTGGAAGACTGAGGCCCATGGGTGGGTATCTAAGCTGACAGTGGAACATAGAAGCCTGCGATCTAGGCTGTGCGTTCAGAAAGATAAGAGACACAACAGAACACGGCTGGCAGACTGAGATCCTCTTCAATGTCGAGGCCTCTCCAAACTTGCGGCTGGCCCTCTCCCTTCCTCTTTCTTACCAAGTTGAGACTGGCAAAGGGGCTGAAAGTAGCTAGAGGGCTGTCTAAAAGTAGTTTTTTTTTTTTGTTTTGTTTTGTTTTTTCTGGTGGCTGTCTCTCCTCCCCCCACTTCACACACATGCTGCCTTCCCAGAAGGTGCCAGACACTAGTCTGCTCATCTCTACCTCCCAGCCTGGGTACCTGGTCCTCACCTTACCCAGGCTTAAAGCTCCTTCCTAGTCACCAAGACCCTTGGGGCTGAGAGATCTCTTGTGCCCTCTGCTCTGGCAGCTCCTGAGGTCCTGGGTCCAGAGAAGTATGACAAGTCGTGCGATATGTGGTCCCTGGGTGTCATCATGTACATCCTGTGAGTACCACTCCCTCACCCCGACCCCTGCCTCAACCCTCTGCCTCTACCTTTCCATGAGCTATTTTAGCTTCTCACTCCCTGTGTCCCTAGGGAGGGATTTTTTTACGTGTCATCCTTTGGCCAGGTTGTCTTTTGTTTCTTCTGTTGTGAGACACAATCCTTGAAACTGCCTGCGGGTTTCCTTGTGTCAAGGCTGATGGCATTCCTGGGATGTTTTCAAGAGTCCACAAGGCTGATATTATTGCTGTGGTGTCTGGCTGCCTGTCTCCCTAGTAAAAAGAAGAGAATGGGTCTGTCTGACCCTTGTGTGCCCAACCCTGTATCAAATGACTTCTTCTCTTTCTCAGTTTGTGTGGCTTCCCACCCTTCTACTCCAACACTGGCCAGGCCATCTCTCCAGGAATGAAGAGAAGGATTCGCTTGGGCCAGTATGGTTTCCCTAAACCTGAATGGTCAGATGTCTCTGAGGATGGTGAGTAAGCTTCTCTACCCAACCTGGCCCCTTCAACCTCCATTTTGGGAGATATCCCTTTTTGTTGTGTTTTATAAAATGGTGGCATGAGGGGGTACCTTGGTGGACCCTACCAAGCCACGTGACAAGCCTAGTATAAAAGGGAGTTTATTTGGGACTTGGAGAAAGGGATAGAGGCAGAGAAAGGGGACAGAGATGGACAAAAAGAGAGAAAGAGGGGAAGAGGCCAGCTGGGGACACGTGGGGAAGGTCAGAGAAGAGAGAAAGGGAGAGAGAGAGAGAGAGAGAGAGAGAGAGAGAGAGAGAGAGAGAGAGAGGAAAAACGAAGAGAGAGAGAAGCCAGTTGAACAGAGTGAGGCTTCTACCTGGTAGGTAGCTATTGCTAGGTAAATGTTAGGTGAAGCCTAGAGGAAATACTAACACGTTTGGCTGTCAAACTGACTTGTGTTCAAATCTTAGCTATGAGAACCTAGACAAGTCATCTGAACTTTTCAAGGTCTCAGTTTCTCTATCTGTCAAGTGGGTTCAACATTTGTCTCCCCCAGCCAGGAGGCAGAGACAGGAGGATCTCTGTGAGTTCAAGGTCTTCCTGTTCCACAGAGCTAGTTCTAGAACAGCTAAGAGCACACAAAGAAATTATGTCTTGAAAAACAAGCAAACAAAAACAACAACATAGAAACCCATAAATATTGCCTTCCCAGGACCCCTTCCTTGTGGTTTTGTCCATATTTTCCCTCCCAGGTAGCACAAACAATTCCACCTTGTATTATCTATTGTTGCTTAATAAATTATTCTGAACACTTAGTGACCTTGAACGGGAAGCAGTTGTCAGCTCACCATTTCTGATCATGAAAAATGTAGGTGCATGTGCAGCTCTGTCTGAGAGAGCTTGTGACTCAGGTGGGGGGAGTTGAGAGACTGCAACTCACTGATCCCTCTTTTCTGGGTCCCCTAGCCAAGCAGCTAATCCGCCTGCTCCTGAAGACAGATCCCACAGAGAGGCTCACCATCATGCAGTTTATGAACCATCCTTGGATCAATGTGAGCATGGTCTTGGCCTGGAGTAGGGTTGGCAGGATGGAAGGGGATAGCCTTGGAGGCCTTGGTGTAGTACACAGTTCTAGGCAGTAATCCATGGATTTGCGGTTCCTTCTAGCAATCAATGGAGGTCCCACAGACCCCACTCCACACAGCCCGAGTGCTACAAGAAGACAAAGACCACTGGGATGATGTCAAGGTGAGTAGATTCTGACTCAGTCTCTATACATTCCCTCTGCCTGGAGGATGTCAGTGACTGCCCTGGTGATCCAGCCAGGGAATACCACTGAGCACTGGGCTGCTGCACTTTCCCATTTAGGATGATGCACGAGGGTCCATCTTTAGTGAGGGGACTTTAGGCCAGGGACTCAATGAAAGGATTTGGGGCCCAAGCATTGGTCATAAACTCTCTTATGACCAATAGCATCTGAGATAGGAACCAGTGTTGTTCTAGACACAGTAAGGGTCAGGTGGGTCTCTAATGAGATAGCATCATAGAGTGCGAGGGTTTTAAGCTTCAGAGCCTTGGAGATCCAGGGAAATGTCATTGTCTTTAGGCCTGGAGGTTCTATACAAATGCCACTGGTTCAGTTCTCAGTTCTCTGTCCAGGTAGCCTTGATGTGGTCCAGGGACTCATCCCTTTCTTTTGCCTTTGTGAATAAACTCAGTGTCCAACACACACACACACACACACACACACACACACACACACACACACACATAAACATTGTAGAGAGAATTATGTGCCCAGGACCAAGCACATAGTGGGTTCTGGAGTTGTGCATGCTGTTACTCCTGTTAGTGTTATTATTGAGGGGCTTCTCAGGCATGGAAGTGATGGTTTTCAAGGTCAGTCTATACCCACCTCTTCTTTATCTCACGCTAATGGTATGCAGGAAGAGATGACCAGTGCCCTGGCCACTATGCGGGTAGACTATGACCAGGTGAAGATCAAGGACCTGAAGACCTCTAACAACCGGCTCCTCAACAAGCGGAGGAAAAAGCAGGCGGGCGGCTCAGCCTCACAAGGATGCAACAACCAGTAACTCGTGGTGCCTTGGAGGAGCCAGACTGACAGACTGTAATGTCCTGAGGCTCTGGCCAAGAGGGGCTGGAGGCATTCTTATAACAAAAGGATAATTTTTGTTGTCTTACGTGTCACATTAAACTTAAGGATAAAGAGCTTGGCCCAAGAGGCCCAGCCTAAGTCTCAGGCTCTAGAAAGCTGTGGGTCCTCAGAGATGGGATGTCCCTGCTACAGTTGAAGCAACTTTGCAGGCTGTCTTGACAGACGCCACAGCTCTGTTCTGCCTTAGGACATAGCCTTACTTCTAGGCCACTGGGAGTTGTGGCTGATCTACCCTTTTTCTATAAAGGATGTATCCTGCTGTGTGGGCAGATGGGTCTGGCCTTGAAGAAGGTATTGGGCCATCGGTTGCTATGGTGACCAGAGGCCATGTTGCTGTCTGAGAATACTGAACAAAGGAGGGAGGAGAGACAATCAAGGGTCTACCTTCTTGGGGCGGTTTGTCTCTCTCACACTAGCTGTCCCTCCCCAGGCTCACTCCTCTTTGGTCTTCCAGAGGCTGCAGAGTCCTGCTTGCTTACTTTCCTGGGTGGTCCAGCCCTGCCTTACTGTAACATGAGCCTGAGTAACACTCAGAGAGCCACTAGAGTCCCTGGGGTCAAGCATCCAGTCATTACCCCCCTGATCTAAAAGGTAACTTCTCATCTCAACTGAAGGTGTGGATATGTATGTTGGGGGTGGGTATCCTTAACCTTTTTCCATTTTGGAAAATGTCACTGTGACAAAAGCTTCTATCCCTTCCTGCTCACCAGATCTCAGGTAGGAAAGCCCATCCTTGCTGATAGCATGGGCTACCTTTGGGTTTACTTTTGTGAAAGAGAGTGCTTGGCTCCCTGTTACCCAGGACCTTTTCCTGTACTCTGAATCAGACCTGGGTGGTAAAGGGCTGCTGAGCCATGCTTGCAAGGTCTGATCCTGGCTTTATCCTGAGTCGGAGCAGAGATGGTTTTCCTTGGCTGACTGCAGACTTAGCCAGCTCTGCCTTGTCCTGCCCAGGGTAGCATCCAGGTGCTGAGTGGTTGATTGGTGACCTGACAAGTGCCTGACACCCAGTCTACTTCCTAGATCCTTGATCCTGGCCCTTCTCACTGGCTGGGAAACCTTAGATCTTACCAATTACAACAATGCTGCTGGGTTTTATATTCAGATATTAATAAACACATTTTTAACATTTTTCATTGATTCCTGGGTTTCTTTTTGTCTACCTAGTGGGATAAAAGTGCTCAAAGGGCAGCTCCACACCCCTATTGGTGACTTCTGCCTGGCTGGAGAGGGTGCCTCTGGCCTGGTAAACACGGCAGGCGGACTCCAGCAACTCTGTCTCATTCATTGTAGAAAGGTCAGAAGGACCGAGAGATGGCAGCTGCCACATGCCTCCAGCTCTGTGCCGCCCCTGTGCACTGTATGTGTGACACCCACCCCCGGCCCTGTGTGTGCCAGCGTCTGCCCACAGTGGCCACCCCCAGCTGCGTGCCAGCCTGCTGAAGGGCGGGCAGAGTGCCTGCTGCAGCACGGAGCTATTTTCAGAAGCTGCCAGGTTTCATTTGGCAGTGAGAATATTGGGAAGGGGAGGGGTGGTATGCTGGAAGACTGTCTTTTCATTACTCCAGCAAGAGAGCACCCTCACCCCTTGGGAGCCCTGAGGGCAGCCTCAAGGGGCCCTCACTGTGCCATTTCTCCTCCTAGCTTCAATCTTGAAACCTCCCAGTTTTCCAAGAGCTCATCTGGCTCAGACAGGGCTCACTCCTCCTCAGCTGCCCCTCTTCTCTCAAGGCACGGGGGTTGGGGGGGAAAGAGGGGGCAGGGCGCAGGGATATTCGAAGGCAAGCACTCCAGAGATATTCTGCTGCTTCCTAGCTTGGTGACCTTGGACAAGTCCCTCAGCTTTCTTGACTTATGTTTCTCAATTGAATACTACAGATGAGGGTGCCCACCTTGTAGTGTCAGCCAGAGGATCGGGATAGGTGTCATTTGTGCAATACTTTTAAGAGAGTGCCTTGGCACAAGGTACAAGCCTAGCCCACTTTAGCTGCTTTGGTAGTCCAATCCATTTAGGTGGGGAGAACCTAACTTGGTCTGAGGAGGAGGGAAGCCCAATCCAGGCTCACTTCTACCTGTGGGACTGTGCGTTTGGAAAATCAGATCTTCCATACTGTGAGATTTTACTTCCAAGGACTTGCTCTTCAGTGTAGAAACACGTGGGCTTTGGGGGCCTTTATTGCAGCCCTGGATTTCAAAGGAGGGCAACTAGTGAGTAACTTTGAGGGTTCCTAAACGCATATGGTTCAGGTCAATATTCCTAGTGCGCTCTCTAAGGCTGATGAGATGCAGGGCATGCAGGGAGATACAAATGGCACATAAGGTATAGACTGGGTTCTTTCACTTTGGCTGCTGAGTCCCCACTACGCCTGAGACTTGTGTTAGGTACAGAGTAGGTGTCAGTAACAGCTGCAGGTGGGGTTCTCACCTCAAGGAGTTTACATTCATGGGAGAGGTGGCTAAAGGGACTGGACATCCGCTGCATACAGGGAACTCCCCTTAAGCACTACATTACACAGATGTATGTAATTGAATCGTGGCTTTCATGTGGTCCAGGAGGAAAATTCATGGGCAGTTTAAATCAAAGAGAGTTTAGGGGACAGGAAGGGTAGCTGATAGGTTTGGTGTTTAAGAGTAAATAGCTGGGACCAGATACTGCCCTCCAGCCCCATCTGGGCCTCTGCTTTTCCAGTCTGTTTCTCCTTGGGACTGGCCTTGGTTCTCTGCTGTACCCATCTTTTCCACAGGTAAGGCCATTTCTATGGTAGTTTTGGAATGTATAGAACTAGTGTCTTCCTGTTGGCCCCGAGGGAGGATTGTTTAGTCAGTCATACTTGGCCTCACTTGTTGCAAGGGATGGAGCTTGCCCTCTCGTGTGGCTCTTAGGGAGGAAGTGTTATAGGGCCAGTTAAGTTAAAGAAGAGGTGGAAGCCTTATTCCTCTATCTTTGTCTCCTTGGCCACACCCACGATCCCATGAGAACATCTGACTCAGTGATAAACCCAACTCAGTGCTTGGCCTCCTGACTTCTGGTAGTAGAAGGAGTTTCCACAAACCAGGACTGGGAGGTTGAAAACCAAGGCCTCAGTGTGGCTATCTGTGAAATGGACCATAGAAAATGGCAACCAGATGGTCGGTCTTAGATGAGCTAAGAAATGAACCAGCCACACACTCACATGAGCTAATCTCAACACAGGCATTTATTATACATAGTTACTTTGGTAGCTTCTTTAGGAGCTTTTAGTGATGAGGTGCATGTGTGTATGTGTGTGTGTGTGTGTGTGTGTGTGTGTGTGTGTGTGAGAGAGAGACAGAGAGGTATGCATGTGTATGTGTGTGAGAGAGGTGCATGTGTATGTGAGATCTCTCTCTCTCTCTCTCTCTCTCTCTCTCTCTCTCTGTGTGTGTGTGTGTGTGTGTGTGTGTGTGTGTGTGTGTGTGCAGGAGCTGGGTGGGGGAGCCTTGATTCTGTCCTCAGAACCTGAGGCTGGCTGGCTTCTAGCAGGTCCAGCTCATTGCTATTCTTTACCAGCCCCTCTCTTCCCTCGACCTCGATTCAGCACCCCCCCCCTCCACTGCAGAGTCAGAATTGAGGCTCCAAATGAAGCTTGCTACAGTCTCTGCAGGGGTCTTAATGTTTTCCGGCCTCGAAAAACTGCCTCTGGAAGGCCTGAGGGTGCAGTGGGAACTGTGTAGCTGTTTCTAGACATGGTTGTCTTGGGTTGAACCTCTGTAGCTCTCAGGGTTTCTCTTAGCTGCCTTCCAGCCCGGAAGTGTGAAATTCCTCCTTTTGTCCCATTGAGTAGCTGGCCTGCTTACACTTTGGAACCAAAATCAACAGGCAGGAAGCCCACCTCATACCCAGTATGTAGGATGGAGTCCACTTAACCAGACCTGAACTTAGGCCTTGGTCAAGACTGAACTCATTTTTGAGGTTTCCCATCAGTAAAATAAGATGTCGATGAAGCAGGACCAGATTATTCCAGCCGCCTGGCAGATATGTTGCCACAAGTTGATAGGCTGGGAAGAATGTTTTGTGGTCACAGGCATGCCATGAGCTTTGCTGCTAGGTCTTAGTTTTCTTATCTGTTAAATGGGAGAGCCCCTCCTCACAAGAGTGGAGGAGAACTATTGGTAGTTGAAACCCCAAAAGACTTGGTCACCAGTATTGGTTGCTAGCTGAGTCCAACTCCCTGGCATTCTGCTAATTCTTGCTCTGTATTTCCTCTGCCTCTCCCACCCCCTCCCCAAATATAGCTGCTAACTCGAGGGGGCCAGTTTCTTGGGGCTCAGGATGCTAGTGAACGCAAGAGGTGTGGGGCCTAGGTAAGCATTTTGTTGATACTTGCTATGTGTCAGAACTTGTAAGAGGGTACAACCACATCAAGATGAGAAGTTTCTGCTTGCTGAATTCCTACTGTGTGATGGGCTTTACCTGGGTCACTTAATTTAGTTCTCATATTCCTACTTAATAGATGGAGAAACTGAGTCCCGTGCTCTTAGCGTCTGTACACTCTCTCCACCTCCCTCCATGCTGCAGGAGGCAGAGGAGGGAAATGCTATTCCTGGTCTCGGTTGTAGACAACCATGGAAGGCCTCTGAGATGTAGTAACATTGGGAACTCAAAGGGTAAGCCAGACTTAGATGGAGAAAATAGGCAAAGGGCACTGCAGCTAGCAGGTGCAGGGTGTGACAAGGCTTTCTGTGAGAACAGAGAACACGTCCATTGAACAGCTGAGAGGCAGCCCTGGCAAGGAGCCTCTCATTTCTTCATCTGCCTGTAGGAAGGTTGAAGGGCACTCTTGTGTCTGCCACATTTCCCACCCCCTACTCCTCACCTCTGTCTCTCCCAGAGATACACCCATCTTTGATGCCGGTTTGTCAAACAAACCATCCACCTCCTCTTGCTGCTGTGGCATTTCCAGTTCCCTCCAGAGCTGCTGTCAGAGTTGGAACCAGGTCTCGTCTATGTTGGACTCCCTGAACTCCCAGCATTTGGTGGAGGAGTCCCAGCTCCTTGCCTCACACCTCTGCTGCCAACAGAGCTATTTTATATACTGGGATTTCTCTTGAGATTTAAATCGAGCGTGAATTTATGTGCTCTAAAAAAAGTTTATGGACCACTGAACTAGACGTTATCAAAATACATCTTCAAATCCTTCAAGGCAAGTACTACAGTCCCTCATTTCCATATGGAAAAACAAAGACTCATAGTAGTTCAGTGGCTTTGCTAAGGTCTATAGCCACAGAGGAGGAGAGGCTCTGATAGGGCAAAATGACCTCCAGGTTATCCTTTTTCCTATGGTGCCAACCCTTAGAGGGTCCAGATTTCTGCAGGGATAAGAAAAGAACAGTTGCCTGCCTTCTCTGACAGAGACCAGCGATGGCTAGGTGACCATGGTCATCTTGTGGAAGGGTTTCACTCTGGGAAGAGATAGTTGGGGTGAAGAGGGGTAATGGGCATAAGGAGAAAGCAGGGAAGGTACTGGCGAGTCTGCTTTATTCAACAAAGGTAGTGTCTGCTTCAGGGACTCTAAAGTGTCCACAGCAAACCAGGGGCAGTTGACTCTCACGTCTGGCAGAGAGATTCTTTGTGTAAGAATGAGGCATGCTTCTCAGCTCCCTCACAAAGCAGCCTTTCATCCCAGTGTACATACATATCCCAGTCCAGCCTCCCTTTCCGGTGGCAGGACTTTGGCTTATAGGCTAGTCCCCCCAGCCCCCCATAGCTAGTATAAGAGCAGGATAAGGGTCTTGGACCACTGAAGAAGGCCAATCTGTTGAGGGGCTTGGCCCATTGCAAACAGAGTTTTCAGCTCAAGTTTTGCATGCCAGATATATCTCACGTGGCTTCCCTTATGTTTCTGCTCTTCCAATAGCTTCCAAAGCAGAAGTTATGTCCATATTGCAGGCAAAGTCCCTGAAACTTGAACAGCTTTGCCGTGACCAGGGGCACAGATCTTCATTGTCTCCTCCCAAAGAAGCCTGTCTCTAAATCAAAGAGGCCTGATGCTCTGTTCCCTTCTCAGATCTGTCCTAGCTGAGGTGTCATTCATTTGTCCTTCCCCTCCCCTGATCTTTGTTACTTCTGATTACCAGAAAAAGCTGGTCTTCTGTGGCTCTGGCTTTACCCTGTGCATGGATGAATGTTTAAGGTCAAGGTCTTTATCTGTAAACCCTAGTCATACAACCTGGGGTTCCTTTTTGGCTGTGCTTCAAGACTGATGCTCTCTCTAGTCACTCTGGTCCATTTCTCACTAGGTTATATGGGTACCAATGCTTATCTCTTATACTATGAGAGACTAGAACAGGTAAAGCATGGCATTCTGTAGAACTCTCAGCTTTTCATAGGACCAGAAAAAATTTATCTCACACATGCATCTGTGTGGGGCCTGATGGCATTCAGAAACGTTGAGTCACGGGTTAGAGCCTCTGAACAGAGGCAGTCTTCCAGAGGGAGGGGCTGCATCAGAGCTCCTGTCTGATGGAGCTGCCCACATCTTTTGGGACTCTCTGAAGGCTCCTTTCCAGGCCTAGTAGGCTGTGTAATGAGGCTGCCAAGGCTGCTAGGGAGACAAGAAAGGCAGAGGAGGCTATGCTAGGCAGGTCCAGAGACCCTCTATTTACATAGTTGTAAAGAGTGTGAGGAAAAGTCTGCAAGGTCCAGGCCTGCACATTGCATTGGCTGGCTAATAGAATGGACTGGCTCTGGATGGCTGCAATGGGCAGGCTTCCTGTACTCTGGATGGAGCAGGTAATCAGAGAGGACTCCATGTCCAAACTTGGAGCTCACAGCTGAGGAGTCAGGTCACAGATAGGGGCAGAAAGGTCAGAGAAGGCTGGATAGGGAACATTCAGCTAGGGACAAATGACCAAAAGTTGAATATGAGAAGAGGAAGAAGAACATTACAGAAAGAAGGGCAAGTGCTAAGGCTCAAAAGCTCTTGAGGTAACAGGGGAAGAGCATGTATGCTGCTCCTGGAGAGGGCTGTCTCCATCTAGCCACTCCTAAACGGGAGCGAGCATGTGGCAGCCTAATGGGGCTTCAGGAAACAGCTTTTCTTCTTTTGAGGGGGGGCATTAGAGGGGATGGAATGGGGTTGAGACAGGGTTTCCTCATGTAATTCTGGCTAGCCTGGGACTTGCTTTGTTAGACCAGGCTGGTCATGAATTTAAAGAGATCTGTCTGCTTCTGGCTCCCCTTCCCCCAAGTGCTGAGATTAAAGATATGGACCACTGTACCCAGATGGAAACAGCTTTTTGGAGGTGGCTTTCACTAGGTTCTGCAATGATGGCACAGGACAGATCAGGCCCAGGACTTAGAATACCCTGGCTAAATGAATATCGGGTCTCTTCTAGCCTTAGACTCTACAGAAGAGCCATTGGCTTCTGAGGTGGTTTTACAATCTTATTGCTGGTAATGAATTGAACTCAGTAACCTGTGGATACACAGTTTTCTGGGACTGTTAGTATCAGCAAACCCAATGGCCATGTCTTTTTATACCAAGATGTAAAAAAATATAAGAGGGGTGAAGGGAGAGATGGCTTAGCAGTTAAGAGCATGAACTGCTCTTTCAGAGGACCTTAATTTTTAAAATTTATTTATTTCTATATTATGTGCATTGGTGTTTGGCTTGCATGTCTGTCTTTGTGAGGGTGTCAGATTCCCTGGAAGTGGAGTTACAGTTGTGAGCAAACTGCCACATAGGTGCTGGGAATTGAACCCAGGTCCTCTGGAAGAACAGCCAGTGCTCTTAACCACTGAGCCATCTCTCCAGCTCCTTACATTTTTTTTTTTTTAAACTTTATATTTTATGTATGAGTGCTCTGCATGTATATCTGTAGGCCAGAAGAGGGCATCAGATTCTATTGTAGATGGTTGTGCGTCACCATGTAGTTGCTGGGAATTGAAGTTAGGACCTCTGGAAGAGCAACCAGTGCTCTTAACTGCTGAGATCTCTCCAGTCCCAGAAGACCTAAATTTGGTCCCCAGATCCCAAGTTGGGTTGCTCACAACAGCCTGTAACTGCAGTTTCAGTGGGAATCTGATGTCTCTGGACTCTGAGGCCATCTGCACTCAATTCCCCCCTCCCCCATACATATAATTAAAAATAATAAAAATAAATCTTAAAAAGATATAACTGACATCTGGATACAGATTTGAGTGTGTGTTTTGTTCATGTGCATAGGTGTGTAGGTTTGTCTACATGTGTGTGGTGGTTGGAGGTCAAATCAACATTGGGTATCATTCCTTGATTGCTTCTCCAACTTATTTTTTGAGGGAGTCTCTCACTAAACCCAAGCTTGAGAACTCACTTAGTCTGGTTGGCCAACGAGACTCGGGATTCTTTTTGTCTGCCTCCCAACCTGGGATTATAGATGTGCATAACCACGCCTGGCTTTTACATGGGTTCTGGGGATCCAACTTGGGCCTTCATACTTGCACAGAGAACAGTTCGCATAGTGAGTCATCTCTCCAGCCCTGGAGATAAAGTCTGTAAAGATAGAGTGTGCTGGGCGCTCAGTGGTTAAGAGCACTGACTGCTCTTCCAGAGGTCCTGAGTTCAATTCCCAGCAACCACATGGTGGCTCACAACCATTTGTAATGAGATCCGATGCCCTCTTCTGGTGTGTCTGAAGACAGTTACAGGGTACTCATAGAAAGAAAGAAAGAAACAAAGAAAGAAAGAAAGAAAGAAAGAAAGAAAGAAAGAAAGAAAGAAAGAGTGTACTGTATCTAGTAGGTCAGGGGAAGAGGGGC
Organism: Arvicanthis niloticus; assembly: GCF_011762505.2. Lineage (NCBI taxonomy): Eukaryota > Metazoa > Chordata > Mammalia > Rodentia > Muridae > Arvicanthis > Arvicanthis niloticus. The sequence goes on along the minus strand of NC_047678.1, from coordinate 27,432,835 downwards.
AGGTTCCTCCTGGCGAACTCTCAAAATGGCATTTCATTTCACTGGAGATATATGGATGTTTGGTAGGGAGATGCTCAGATTGGAATACGCAAGTTCTCAGTAATAGTCATACATCAAAATCTCAACCAGCCAGAGTCAAGTGCCTCCTTTTCCCTAGCCTGTGATCAGGACTCCCTGACTGTATAGCTTCAATAAAAATGTCTATAATGGAGCCTCCTTCTCTGGATGAAGATCTGGCCAGCCCCTACAGGATATCCTAAAATGTGTTCCTGGTATCTGGATCATGGATCATGGATCATGGAGATTCTGGGAAGAGAATGGTAGCTTTGCTTGATCTCAGGGTTTGAGGTAGGTTTAGAAGAAAGAGGGGACTTGGCAAAGGTCCTAACTCTGGGTAGGGGCTTCTGAACCTGACTATAAGAGGTTAGGAGTGTTGTCAAGGATCACAAAATGTTGCCACAGAACAGCCACTCTGCCTACACCTGCCTTCCAGAGCCTGATTTTAGAAGGTTATTGTCCTGTGGCTCTGGCAGTCAGGTGGCTTACCTCCAGAGAGCCAGCTTCAAGGAGTAAACCTTCCTGCCTGACATTGCCTGGAGGAGGTAAGGGCCTCAGTGAATTCAAAGGAATTTAGGAGGTTTTATGGGTGTGATGGTTTGTCTTGGTTATGAGCGCTATGGGATTTAGTATCACCATGGAAACATGGGCATGCCTGTTGGGAGTTTCTAGATTAGTTAATTGGGGTGGGAAGACACACTATAAATGCTCCATGGGTTGTGTTGCTATACTAAATAAAAGGGAGAAAGTGAGCTGACCACCAGTATTAATCACTTCTGATTCATGGTTGTGGCCAGTCTTGCTACCATGCCTTCCAGCCATGATGGAAGGCAGCCCCCAGCTGTGAGGTGACATCAACCCTTGTCAGGCGTTTTGTCACAGCACTGAGGAAAGTAACAAATGCAATGGGTGATGCTATTCCACTGCTGGGTCTGAGGACCTTAGGCCCATAGCCAACCCTAATGGTCTGTCTGGCTAGTGGTTGTCAATGACTCGAGCCACCTTTGCTTTCCTCACCATTCAAGAAGCTCCTGAGATTCTCTGCATCTAGACATGAGTTAAAAGGTATAGGCTGCGTTCCTGCACTGGTAAGGGGACAGAGAAAACTTCTCCTCCCAAAGTATGTTCCACAGCTTTCAGATTTTTTTCTCACTCAGTGTCACAGTCCTAGATGGGGCAATTTCCACTCAAGGTGCTGCAGAATTTCCAAGTCCAGCTCCTTGAAGACTGGCCCTTCCCAGGAAATGCTGGAACTCTGGGACCAGCTGTTACATGCACTCCATTTGTTTGTTTATTTGTTTTGTTTTGTTTTTTTCAAGCCAGAGTTTCTCTGATAGCCCTGGTTGTTCTGGAACTTCATCTGTAGACCAGGCTAGCCTCAAATTCAGAGATCAACCTGCCTCTGCCCACTGAGTGCTGGGATTAAAGGAGTGTGCTGCCACCACCTGGCAGTTATGAGTACTCTTAGACAAGCCTCTTTTCTTTGGGTTCTCTTTTTTTATTGCCTGTAAATGGCACAATGATGCTCCCAGGGTTCTTGGGAGAATTCAACATGAAAACACATGAGGAAAAAAAAAAAAAAAAAAAACCACAGTTTTGATTTCAATTGAAAGTCTAACCAAGGAGGTCACTCCTGGTGGGGCATAGTTAGGAGACAGCTCTAAAGGGTGGAGGGGAAAAAAAGATTAGATGAAAGTAACAACTGATAAGAAAAGAGGACGGGGCATTTAAGAGTCTGAAGGTCCTAAGTTCTGCAGAGGACTCTATTGTAAAGACACTGAAGTGGTCCAGTTTTCTTTAGGCACACATGGTAGTGAGGCCAGTAGGCCTCCTGATCCATAGGTAGATGGAGTCCTGGCACACCTGGGCTCATGAACTTGAATCACCTTTTGTATCAGGAGTCGGGTCAGACTCTCATCCCTGCCCACAAGATGGACTGGCAGACAGGGTGATGAAGCCTTTCAAGTAAAAGACAAGTTCCAAAAGTTTCCATCCCCAGGTCTGCCGCTGCCTGTCCCCTCATGCTCTGGCAGCCCTGGGTCAACTCATCAAGTGAAGATCAAACACACACGGTATATTTCCAGGCCTCATTTTTCCTATCCCTTAAAATCACATCTAAGAAGGAGCTACAAGATGTGCATGCCCTGGTTCTCATGGAGGCATTTCACTGTTTGGGTATGTTTTGTTTAAGTAGGAAGCTTCTGGAGTTTGTGGTTTGAGATAAAATTTATATAGAATGGCTGGGCATAGTGGTGCATGCCTTTAATCCTTGGGAGGCACTTGGAGGCAGAGACAGGTAGATCTCTTGAGTTCAAGGCCAGGCTGGTCTACAGAGTGAGTTTCAGTACAGCTAGGGTTACACAAAGCACCCTTGTCTTGAAAAACACAACACAACACAACACAACCGAATCTAACCCAAACCACCTCCCCCAAATGAGCAAACAAAGAACATAAAATGAAATTTCAAGTGAAAACATAGATAATTTTGACCTAACTCATATGACCATGTAACCAGTTTACCAACCAGGATCTAGAACATTTTCGTCATATCAGTTTCTAGTAACTTCATTTCCTACACCCAGCGAATAGGGTCTGATTTCGACTGTTATAGAAAGGATTTGCCTATTTTAGAAGTTCATAGGAAGGGAATGTTACAGCATGTACATACATAGCCCTTTGTATTTGGCTTCTTGTGGAGATTTATCCTCACCACATTAGCAGCTCTTTTCCTTGCATTGTTCTTAGTATTTTTAGTTTTTGGATGTTATTGTAAGTCAAATTTAAGAATGTTTTAATTCCCCAGTAGTTTATTGCTGGTTTATGGAGGTTGGTATAATTGTTTTTCTTACATTGACCTTGCATTCTATGATATTACTAAATGTATTTATTTGCTCTTCTATTCTCCACACATAACTATGCTATCTGTGACTGATGACAGCTTTATGCCTTCCTTTCCAATCTTTTTTTCCTTTGCATTCCTTTTCTCTCTTGTGCAGTAGGGCCTGGTAGCCCAGGCTGACCTTGAACTCACAGTCTTCATGCGTCCACCTGTGTGCTGGTATTAGAGGTATGTACTACCATTCTTGGAATTTCCTTTCCAGTCTGTATGGTTCTGTTTTTTCCTTGCTTTGTTGACTTGGTGATGACTTTAATTCAACATAATATGCAGGCTGGGACTTAAGTTTTGAGACATCATTATTTTATGCAGTGGTTCACACTTAATTCCTCTGGCTGCCTGGGAAGAATCTTAGGGGACAAAAAGAAGAAAGCAGAGAAGAGCAAGGAGGCTGAGGATTCTAAGAGAAAGAGAGAGATGGTTTGGCTTGAGGGAGTGAAAGAATTGGATGAATTTGGAGCTGGAGTCCTAGACCTCACTGTGGATGAGTGTGAAGAGGGTGGGTACCACAGATAACCACTGAAGTCATTGGGAGAGGTGGAAATGCTTCCTCTTGAAGTGGAGGCTGGGATGGCAGCTTTGCAACTTTCTTTTCTTAACAGACCCTATTAGACACTCTTGGTCTTTGGAAGGGAGCTGTAATAATCAAGTTTAAGACACTGGGAGACAGAATGACTCAGATGTGGTTCAAAGCTCTGGAAGCAGACAGGAGAGGAGAGAAGCAGAGAGGAGTAAAGCGATGAAAAGAGACTATGGTGGTTTTAATGAGAATGGCTTCAGTAGGCTTATGTATTTCAATGCTTGATCCCCAGTTGGTAAAACTGTTTGGGACAGATTAGGAAGTGTGATGTGACCTTGTTGGAAGAGATGTGTCACTGGGGCCAGGCCCCGAAGTTTCAAAAGTCCGTGCCATTCCCAGTTAGCTTTCTCTTTGCTTCATGTTTGTAGATCAAGATGTAGGCGCTCAGCTTCTGCTCCAGTGCCATGCTCGCTTGCCTGCTGCCGTGTTTCCCACCATGACAGTCATTGCCTCTCACCTTCTGAAACTGTAAGCTCCTAATAAACTCTTCCTTCTATAAGTTGACTAAAATCAGGGTGTGTTACTACAGTAACATAAAAGTAACTAAGCCAGAGCCCCAGTTCTGAAATACAGATCGAAGGGAGATATATTCACTGCCTTTTTGTGACAACTGACAAAAATTCAACTTCAGAGAGGAAAGGTTTATTTGGGTTCACAGTTCATGGCCCACCATGGTAGGGGTAGCGGAAGGCTTTTCTTTCATACCACGGAGGATCAGCAAGCACAGAAGAGGGAAGACTGTCTCAGCTAGCACTCTCACAGACACAAAAGTTGTGTTCCACTAATGCTCTAGATGTGTCTCTTAATTCACTCAAGTTGACACTCAAATTAACCATCACAGGAGATGGGAAGGTATAGAAAAGCAAATGAACGGGGAGCAGCCAGGTAGAAGGAAACCCAGCGAGAACAACGGTCTTTTGATATCAATGGAGGATTGATTCTGAGATCTGTGCATGTACTAAAATCTGTAGATGCTCCAGTCTCTTGCATAATATGACATAGTATTTGCATATAACCTATGCACACTCTCATGAGTACTTCAAATCATCTCTAGATCAGTTTTAATACAATGTAGTACAATTCAGTACAATTCAGTAACTGCTGTGCTAATGGCCGTTAGACTATTTTGTTTAGGGAATAATGAGGAGAAAAATTTTGTGTCTGGTACAGATGTAATTTTTAAAAATCTATTTTTCAATGTTGGTTTAAGCTACTGATGTGAAATCCACACATCTGAAGGCTTGACTATATAGTTTACTATAAGACTCTAAAATGCAAGTGTTCCCAGAAAGGGCTGGTTAATGTGTAAGATGTTGCCGAGTAGAAAAAGTAGTGCAAAGACAGAGAAGCAATCGTGAGAGCTAGCATTACAAACATTCTCTTTAGAGTCAAGGAGGGCATTTCTGTGGAGCAATAGAGCTAGAGGCCTCTCTGGGTGATGTGAGAGCTACTGATGAGGAGGTAGAGCTAGGAGTACAGCACGGGTGGTGATAGTGGTGGTGGTGATGGTGGTAGTGGTGGTGGTGGTGGTGGTGATGGTGGTGATGGTGGTGATGGTGGTAGTGGTGGTGATGGTGGTGATGGTAGTGGTGGTGGAGGTGGTAGTGATGGTGGTAGTGATGGTGGTGGTAGTGTTGTTGCTGGTGATGGTGGAGGTGGTGGTGGTGGTGCTGCTGCTGCTGCTGGTGGTGGTGCTGGTGTTGTTGTTGGTCATGGTGGTGGTGGTGATGGTGATGATGGTGGTGTTGATGGTGGTAGTGGTAGAGGAAACCTTTCTCCCTTATCTTCTGAAGAAGCATTGAGGAGCTCTTGATGATCAAAGACCTCACTTATCACAAAGAAATAAATAGGCCCAGTGTCCTTTAAGGCAGGACTCGGGGCTGGCAGCCAGTATAGATCAACCACACTAGAGAGGATAAAGCAAGTGTAGGAATCCCTTCTCTGTGTTGTACTGTGTCTCTATCACAAGACCCTCATTGTGACAGTCAGTCCTGTTTGTTTCCAGTAGAAGTGAGCTCAAAGGAATGTTGAAGGGTGGGCTCTGGTGTTGTTCAATGCCACACTCTGCCTATGTGTGTTATTATCCTGAGAAAGTTACAATGCTTTATATAGTCGACTTTAAGATGGAAACTATGCATACTCATTGGGAAACTACAGAAAAGTGAAGGATTATCTTTTGACATATTTTACATATTTAATCTAGTTGGTATCCATATACATTTGTTTTTGCATAAGCTTTATTATTTGTCATTGAATGTTGTATAACATATTTTTCATGTTTATATGTGACTTTCATAGTAAAATTGCATGGTGTAATGCCTCTTGTTCAAGCAATTCTATGGATGATAATTTGGGACATATCTAATATTTATAAACAGCATCACATTGAATATCTATAGAAATAGAACTTACTCTTGATCCATTTCCATAAAACTAATAATTGTAGGTTTTTTTGGTATTTTCTAGCCATATTGTTGATGGAAGATCAACTGGACCCACCCCTCTTGGAATACCCAGTTCAACATTACCAACTGTCTACACATTTGTCATTTAATTCTTTAAAAGATTGATGCACCAAAGAAGGGTCTCATCATAGCTTCAATTTGTCTTTTTTTGGTGGTTAAAAAAAGATATGCATTTCCCCATCTGTTCACTTACTGATTCTATTTCTCTCTACAGGAGCTAGGAGCTCCCAAGGAGTGATTCACATTGGTATCTTTCTCCTTGAGGTCTCTGAACGGCTCCCTGACCCCTGCCTGGAGTATTCTCACTGACTGAAGTAAACCAAGTCAAATGATTGTGCCCTTCTGCTTACTCCCCACCTCCAGCCACTCTCCATAGTCATATTCTTCCTGGTGAAGGCCTCTTAACAGCCTTTCATGGACTCTCTGCTAGATCACTATTGGCTTTCTCTGTAGCTATTTTCCATGGATCTCAGAGAAATGTCAAGAAATGTTTCTTAACCAATTTATTAGTCTAGTCTCTACAACTGACTTCCCAGAATTCTTTAGTCTGTCTTAACTACTGCTAGTTCCTCAAATGAAATCCAAGCTTTAGTTTGACTTGTTTTGTTTCCCCTCTATAGACCTCTATTTTTTTTCCTCCAAAACTTGCTTTGTGAGACCCTCTTCCTAGGGTGCCTCTATGTATCCATGGCCTATGTCATGTCAAATATTATCTGAGACATAGGTTCCTCAGCCAAGCTTTCCTGGATTTTTTTCCAGTCTACCTAGCCTCCAGCATGCCTCTGAGTGTCTGAAGAATTTGCAGTATGTAGGGATCTCTTAAAAAGCTACCAGGACTCCAAAAAGTAGTTTTTCCCTCCTTCCATTCAACTTCTAAATAAGTTGTGAAAGGAAGTCTAGATAGAGGTCAAAGCATCTCTTTTTTCTTCCTCTTCCTCCTCTTCTTCTTTCTTTTCCTCCTCCTCTTCTTTCTCCTCCTCTTCCTCCTCTTCTTTCTTCTTTCTCCTCCTTTTCCTCCTCCTCTTCCTCTTCTTCTTTCTCCTCTTCCTCCTCTTTTTCCTCCCCCTCTTCTTCCTTCTCCTCCTCTTCTTCCTCCCCCCCTTCTTCCTTCTCCTCCTCTTCCTCCTCTTCTCCCTCCCCTCTTCTTCCTTTTCCTCCTTCTCCTCCTCTTCCTCCTCCTCCTCCTCATTATCATCATCATTTTGATGGTACAGGTTTTGCGGAGGAAGTAGCTTAGTGTGAAGACAAATAGAACCATGAACTGAACTTGAAATTATTTTTCCTATCTCTCCCCAGTCTCAAGTGCTCTGAGGGGGTCTCATATACCACAGTCTCTGGAAGCACATGTATGGGAGGGGACATTGGGATGGGGGGGGGGATGCTGCCCTCTTCTCAGAGGATCTTCCAAGAAGAAATGCTAAATCTTGTCTGCAATTATGATTTTGTCACTTTGTGGATTTTGTTGTCTGAGCTATGCATTGATCACCTTACTGCCCAAAGTATGTAGGACTTCTTATCTACCCCATACTTTTTAGGCAGGTGAAAAAGACTCACTTAGCAAGCACACCCACTCCAGCCAAATCTGAGATTCTGCTCTGTTTTGAGGGCCTCATTTCTCTATTGATGACAGCCTAGTTATGCAAGCAGAACTCATGGGAATAGGTTAGGAAGCTTCCACAAGGGTGCAGGAAATGAGGACACTGTTGTCCTTGCACTAGAATGGGGGGCACCCAAATGAGAGGTGGCCTAACTCACAATTGTGTCAAGAGCTTCCCAAACCTTTATTAGACTTTATTGGATGATAGTCACACAAGGCACAGGGGAATGACATAGTTTTCACTTGTCAGGGATTCATGGACAAAGCCAGATTACAGATTCTGCTGCTCCACTGGCTGCTGCTTTCTAGAGGAATCTGAGCCCTCACAGGGTTTGGAGCCCACCTGCTAATGCCTGGATTCCAGAGCTGTGGGTGCACACACATCATTGCACCATGTAGAGTTAGAAAAAGATCTCTCTAAAAATAACCACTGAGGAATATTTAATTTGATAGCAAGACTGTGACTAATCCATGAAACAGAGAGTCTGTGTGACAAGACACAGTACAATAATGGGGAGAAATTCATGTTTGACCTTTAAGCAAGTGCAAAATGAAACATATCTATGTCTCAGCAGCTGAGGACCCTGTGGCTGTAGGTAGAGTGACAATGAGCAGGGGATTTGATGGTCACGGAGGGGAACGGAGGACATTTATAGATCTCGAGGGTGTTGTATCATGGAAATAGAATGGGGAAATCAATACTTTTGGTGTTAAATAGAGAGAGGAGGCTAGCGCTCAGCTAAGTGCTGGTAGATGTGGGTAACCCAGCTGAGCAGGAGGGCCCAAACCGGTTCTCCCAACCTGGCTTGGTAGGAAGGCAGGTGCTATAAATTCGAGGAGACCCAGTGTTTCTGGATCTAGCAAAGAGGAGAGGGACAAGATTCCAATGTTGAATGAACTTTTACCCTGTGCCATGCTCTGTGGTGAAAATTTTATTGACATTATCTTTATAAGCATCTCTGGTATTGAAGGCATTATAATTTTCACTTGCTAGAGGTAACTGGGATCAGAGAGGTTCAATTGCTTGCCTAGAGTCACACATCCTGAAAGTGTCCAGAACTGAATGTGAACCTTGTTTGGAGGTTTTTTTTTTTTTTTTTTTTTTTTTTTTTTTTTTTTGGTTTTTTTGAGACAGGGTTTCTCTGTGTAGCCCTGGCTGTCCTGGAACTCACTCTGTAGACCAGACTGACCTTGAACTCAGAAATCTGCCTGCCTCTGCCTCCCAAGTGCTGGGATTAAAGGCGTGCACCACCACTGCCCGGCCTTAGCTCTATTCTTTATTGCAAAGTTACATAAAATATAAAGCAAGGTTAGAAGTGGGCTACAGTGACTGGTGCCAGGGGCACGAGGCTGAGTGGTTTTAGCAAGGCCATTCAATGATGAGTTCTCAGAGGATCCTAGCACAGCAGGTTGGTAGACCAATATTACTTCTCTGATTGTTTTATTTTATTTTATTTATTTATTTATTTATTTATTTATTTATTTATTTATTTCGGTTTTTTTGAGACAGGGTTTCTCTGTATAGCCCTGGCTGTCCTGGAACTCACTCTGTAGACCAGGCTGGCCTCTAACTCAGAAATCTGCCTGCCTCTGCCTCCTAAGTGCTGGGATTAAAGGCGTGCACCACCACTGCCTAGCTCTGATTGTTTTATAATTCATGACTGTGCATAATAAATTCTGATCCATCATCCTCGATGCTAATTGAAGAATAGTCTCTATTTCTTCAAGTTTCTCTTCTTCAGTGGCAAAAGGGTGAATACTGTTTCTGTTGCTCTCTGGGTCAGGACTTTGCATTTTCTAAGCATATATTCAAGTTCTATTATCATGAAAGAGCCCTTCGACTTTGTTTTGTTTTTGTTTTTTCACTCTCTAAAGAATGCTTCTCAAGGAAAGAATTAGCAATAGTCCCTGATTTTCAGGTCCAGTTATTTCCCAGCATGCTCAGCTATTCTTTCCACAGACCCTTAGCATGTGCAGAGTTGTAGGAAGACAAACAAATTGCTAAGTCTGCACCTAAAACAGTGAGTCCCTGAACTCTTCTGCAGCTCTGTAGATTAGGCTGCATAGGAAGGTATACTGCCTTTTCCTTCTGAGCCTGGGAAATGAGGGCTGGAGTCTGTACAGGCAGGCTATCTCCAGAATAAAGGAGGGGTTGGCTCACGAAGAAGCCTGGGTGAAGAGCAGCCCTAGATGATTTTATATAGTTAGTCTTATTGGGTGCTCAGAAAATTAAGAAATGCGCTCTGTGCTCAGTATTCACGTGGATGGGCCTTTCCCTAGATGCTTCCTAAATATACTCAGGACTTCTCCTAAGAGTTTTGTCTTAGGGCCCTATTTTACTCACATGTCTCAGGATGGCTTGTCAGGGCCTGTCAATGGCAAAATACAACGTCACAAGACCCACTAAGGCCCTAAGATCTGGCTCCACTTCTTGTTCCCCCTTTCTACTTGACTGCTTTCAGATCACATCCTAGGTTTTCTATTAGACCCACCTCCCTGGTGCTCCTTCTGTAAAGAATGGTTTCTCCTTTATTTGGCTAATTCATGTGCCTCATCAGGTTCCAATTCAAATACCATTCCTCCATGAAGTCTTCCCTGACTTGCAAAGTTCATCAGGCCCCGTGACTGATGCTCCCTTCCTACACTAGTCTTATGTCTCTGATTAGAGATTTGCTTAGTGATAACTGGTTTAATTTCTCTTTAGCATGAAAGATCATAAACGGTATGATGAAAAAGACCATGAACATCTTCTGTCACAACCCTCGCTCATAATAGGTTCTCAATACATTTCTGGTGAAGGAATATTGCAAAAATTTCACATCCAATGTGAAAAAGCCAAGGAAACGAAGTTCCCTTCTTAGTCACAGTTCCATAGCAATTCAGATACTGGGAAGATAGGGCTCTCAGGCTTTGTTTTGCACTTCGGTGAGTTGGTGAATGCATTGCAATTGGTTGCTCTTTATGTATAGAGAAATTACCTCTGTCCTGATTTGCAATATCTGTGCTATTTTGGGCTGTTTTTCTCTTTTGGGCCTATTTGTATTAGAGCAATAATTTCACCATTTGGCTACACAGAGGCTCAATTAATATTACAAATATGGTCCCATAAAATTCACTGCTTGACATTAGAACGTTTTGTTGCTAATTACTCTCCAAGGTTTTTAATTTCAATCCCTCCTTGGTGACTTAGTATAGAAATTCAAGGGCAAAGTTATTTCCCCCAAGAGGAAGGAGAACTAAGCATGCCAAGTTTCTATCTGTTTGCCCTTCCTTCTGGGGGTAACTCACTTTGTATTCTGTTTCTGCTCATTTCCTTACCCACAAAATAATAAGCAAATGAAAGCTTTATTGAAATGAAGATGCACATTTCTGAGATAAAACGAGAGCTTTCATTTACTAACGTATCCATCCAAAGGATATTTGTATTTACTGAGGGTCTACTATGTATGGCATCCTCTGTGTCAGGCAGTGAGGGTGAAACAGATAAGGACATCATGTTACTTTCTCCAAGTAGCTCAGTGTTGGGTGAGGCAGGAAGTACTCTAGACTGCCAGGCACATTTGGACTCGTCTTGGAGGTGTTCCTCATGGTGGGACTAGATAATTACAGCCCACCCTGAAATGCCCTATCCATCGTCCAGGGATGAAATCAGAAGAACCTTGGCTCTTCCTCATTTGAAGACACTGGCTAACTGCAAAGAAGCTGCATTTTAATAATATTTTGAATGGGTTGATTAAATAGGAACAGATGGTTAAAGTTTGTCATTTTAGGAAAAATAATGAAATATTGCACTGCTTATTCTGTTTCTCTTTCACACTCTTCCCTATTCCCTCCCCACCGCATAGATATTCATTGCAAAAAACTCAAGGCAAAACGCTAATGATGCTTTTTTTTTAGTCACTTTAGGTCTTCTTACCCAAAAGGACCCCGATTTGGGTGGCTATCTCTGTGTGGCTGGGTTAGCCTTTTGTTCCTGGGCCGCTTCAGAGGAAGCTTCTTACAAGGTGTCTGTTTGGGTGGGAAAATGGCTACCTTAGGTGTTTCTCTCCATTAGGAAAACTAGCTCTGCATGTAGTTTAACAACCAGAGGGAGGTTCGCACCCTGAGGGTACCAGCAGAGCAGAGGTTAATTGTGTCTATCTAGTTTTTTGCTCCAGGGCTTTGTGTAGGTAGAAGCTCTGACAGGTTCCTCTTGGTCAAGGGAAGGAGGGGCGATGCTTCTGTTACCTGCATACTATTTGGGTTTGACACTCTGCCAAATGCATTTCTCTGAAGTTTTCTCACCACTCTGTTCAGACAGAGCAGCATATGAGATCAACTGCTGGGAGGGAAGAAATGAGTGCTGCTTCTCACTGCTACCAGAAACTCTTGGGAGAATGAGCATCGTGTACCACATACCCACAGCTTGCCGACTTCAGTAGGGAGAGCCTCCAGAATGCTCCTGGATAAACATCATCTTTGTGGCCACACATTGTTTTATGAGCTGAGTCATCAGGTTGGCTGGCTTCTTAAATGCTGCTGTCTGAATCTTCAGGCAGAAGGAAACGAGAATGCTTGGAGTCCAAGCTGACAGAACTTTATAGAGGGTCAGTCTCATTTGCCAAAGGTGATGACGGATTTTCCATTATAGAGTTTGCTCATGATGAAAGGATTATTGATCAACAGAGGAAATATGATGCTTTTCTGCATTTCTTATACATTACTTAGGAAATCTGTTTCATTATAGCTACTGTTAACAGCCACTAGTATTAAGGGATTTCCTGCTGAAAATCTGATTTCTTCCTCAGTCATCAACTTGCAATTTATCACTTAATGAGGTAACACCAAAAGGAAGGGTGGCATGATGGGTCAAAAACTGTTTGCAGACTTTCTTGTTTCTTAAATTGTTCTACCATGTTTATCTTTTATAAAGCTGTTCAGTAAGATATCTCTCAATTAAAACTGATTTTCTTATGATGGGGATATTTCTTCTGTTCAACGTGAGCTTTGTGATTGCAGGTTCTCTTTTTCAGCTTAATTTTATTATGGTTTCAGTAGACGTATAGGTAGAGTATTCACTGGAGAGCATATCTGAAATTTTCATTAGGTGTCAGGTGCCATGTTAGCCTCTGTGTGTGGATAAACTAAATGAAATCCTTGCCACTGAAGAATAAAATGCATTGCTGTCAATGTGCCAAGCAGACACACTCCATCTTTTAGAGTAAGGTGGAGGAGTAAATGGTGCAGGGAAGAGAGGCCCTGATGGTAGAGAAAAACTTCCTTTCGTGGAAGGGCAGCTGGGGAGTCTTCCTGGAGAAAGTGGTCCTGAGGCAATCCTTGGAGGGTGAGAATGATTCACAAGTTTCAAGCAAAAGAGGTTTTGTGGGTTATGGATATTGTCCACAAAAGCCCCATCAGATCAAGACATGGGTGATGCTGATGTTTGGAATTCGGATAGCCCTGGAGAATTCTGGGAGAGCAGTTTTTAGATGATAAGCTTAGAAATCAGATCTTGAAGGGCTGAGAATCAATTAAATTACACTGATATCAAAGCACCTGGGGTACACAGTTCTCTTCTGAGGTCAGACAGAGAGAGGCAGAAGAGGAGTTGGTGAGGCTACTGACAAGTGGGTCTTCCCGGGGTGGTAGGAGCCTGTGGAGCAGGGCAGGGTGGAAATGGGAGACAGAGGCTTCCAAAGCAAGAACAAAAGCCTGGCTGGGCACTGGCAGGGATATAAGAAAACTGGATAAAGAGGAGGAAGAGGTCAGTGAGGATTCTGATTTTTCAGATGCAAGCTGGAAATCAGCTCATGCCTGGAAGGGTGGTATGTTGGGGGTTGTCAAGTGGACTAAGATCCTGAGGAAGGGAAGGCTCAGACCAGATGCTATAGGGACAGAGGAGCAGGTGCACAGTCCTGCTGAGGTCTGATTCTCCACATTATATGCTGTGCCCTTTTGTGTTATTTCAAGAAAATAACCTAAATTTAGTGCAAACGGCTAAAGTAAACAATTTCAGACCTTAACCAAATGTCCCCTTTATTCTCCTTGGCCCCCTTTCTTCCCTTCTCACCTGTTGGAATTAGTATTCTCTGACCTCAGAGCTGAGATGGGCAGCAGTAGAGTGGATTGTCTCTGTTCAGAAATGGTAGTAAATGTTGGGAAAACTGGACCCTAGGCTTTTGTAACCGTCATTATGTACACCAGCCAAGGGATGGAAGTAGTGGATGAGATGAGAGCTTCATGGGTGTTCAGAAGACCTGTGTAGCTTGGCTGTGCTTGTTGGTCAGAGCTTTCTGGGAATGTGGCTCCATTCTGTGGTATGTCCTTCATGACTGCCATTGTACTGAGGTCCATGTTCCTGGAAGAACTAGCTAAATAAATAAGGGCATCTCTGTTGTTTTGCTTTTGGTTCCTGATCTCCCTTCTACTCTCACAGGGTATCTGATTACTGAGAAATTCGATTGTTCACAGAACACATGTTTTCTGAGCAGGAGTGGCAGCTTCATTGGTAGATAAAAGAGTCCATAGACCACGAGTTGGTGGCAATCATCCAGGTGAGGGTGAGGACAGTCAGGATACTCTGAAGAAGGAATCCACAAGGTCTGGTAATTATTAGGATACTTGTTTTTAAATTAAAAAAAAAAAAAAGATTTCTATATGTAGCCCAGGCTGGCCTCAGATGTAGGATTCTTTGCCTCACCTTTCAGAGTGGGATAATTACAGGCGAGTGTCACCATGCCAGTTGCACCAGAATATTCTTTTTCTAGACTTGCTTTTCAATTAATGGCCATGAACTAACTGTTGAGTTGGGTGGAGGCCGAGAGGCCAGAAGGATGACTTAAGCCCAGAGCTTGTCTATGGGCCTATATGCTGACAGTCCTATGGGAGAAAGATTAGCGTTCTTGGATACAAATGAATACCTGAAATCGCAGACAAAAGAGGAGGCTGGAGAAAATGGCTTTGATTACTGCTCTTCCAGGGGACCTTATATTCTCATTCTCCCTCTCCCTCTCTCCCCCCTCTACACACACACACACACACACACACACACACACACACTTTAAAATAAAACACAATTTAAAACAAAACAGAGGAAAAGTGTCACTGTGTTGACTGCAGTACTAGTTTAGGCTTCCTGGAAGAGACGCTGAGATGGGCTTTGAGGACTAGCGCATCTAAGAGTGATCGCGAGGCACAGCGCCAAGGTTTTGAACTTACAGTGCTGGTGACAAGAGATGATTAGATATATGTTGGGTCCAAATATAGAGTCCAGAAGTTCCCGGTCTTTGTTCAGCAGTTGACAGTAGGGAGTCATAAGGTAATGTTGGTAGCCATCAGAGAGAATGGATTCTTAGGAGGAGATGGGGGGAAGAAAGTTCTAGGAGGAAGCCAGCCCTCAGGATGGCTGGAGGGGGAGACCTATGTCCTGCAGAGGCTGTGGCATAGGGTACACAACTAGATAGAACTGGGAGAGGAAAGACTTCTTTACTAGGAAGGCCTCTAAGCTTGTCCAGGTCACACACATATCACAGCAGCCAACTCAACAAAAGAACTCAGGAGGTGTTAGAGGCCTTGGCCTATATGCTACACCCTAGAAGCCCAAGAACCCCTGCACTTAGTTCCTTTGAGGCAACCATATTTTGCCAGCTTCTCACCCCCCACCCCCGGTCCCCCAACGCTAACCCCAGACCCCGGGATGGCAGAAGAGGACCTTTTGGAGGATGTGGCTGTGACAGCACTGTGACAACGAGATGAGTTTAATGACGATGCCCCCCATTTTTACTGGTTCTCTTCTCTCTGACCAGAGAGAGAGAGCGGCCATCTCCGTAAGCCTGGCAGGAGGCACTGTGGCCTTCTACACGCAGGACCGCGACCCCGTTCTGCGGTAGCTGCAGCCAAAGGCTCCGGGTGGGCGGAGGGCCCTGGCCTCTCGGGCCGGGCTATCCAATCGCCTCTCGCAGATTTCCCTCCGCTGGCCCACAGCGGCGTCTCGTGGATTCGCGCGCGGGCTCGGGCGGGCGGCGCGAGCCCGGGTATTGCGAGCCCCCGCGCGCCAGGGAACGGCGCATGCGCGGGCGTCCCGCGAGCCCGCTGAGGCGATCCGAGCCGCGGCGGCGCCGGGAAGCCAGCGACGGAGCTGTGAGGGACCGAACGGCGGCGCAGGGACGGTGGCGACCGACCGGTGGTGAGCCCTCGTCCGCGTCGCCAGGGGCTCTTCGGCCGCCCGTGGAGTCTTGCGGTCGTTCAGGACGTGGCATCCGGCGGTGGCGGTGGCATCCCGGACGGCCTGTGAGGGATGCGCCGCCTACTGCCCCGCGCCGCCTGACCGCCCCCGCCTTGCCTCGCCGTGCGCCACAGCCGGGCCCGCGGCCGTCCCTGCGGCCGTCCCCTGCGCGCTGTCACCCAGCCGCCGCGCCCGCGGGGCTGCGCCCGGCCCGGCCATGTGGACCCCCACGGAGGAGGAGAAATACGGCGTAGGTAGGTGAGGCTGGGGCCTGCCAGCGGCGGGGGTTCAGGGGCACGTGCCCGAGTCCGGGGCCCCGCCTCGATTGCTACCCTGGCTCCTCGGCCCCTGCCCGCAGACTGTGCGGCCTCGGCGCGGGGCGGGTGCGGTACAAGCGCGGGGATGGGCCCGGGCCTCTGGGTGCGGGAGGGCGGCAGGGGGCGCTGGCGGTGCGGCCTCAGCAGGTGCGGCGGGCGGGAGGGGCCGCAAGGCCGGGGCAGTTGCGGGAGGTTTGTGGTGTGAGGCGCCAGGAAGATGCATCTTGAGAATCTGCTTTTTCCAGCAGTCAAAACCTTGATTTTAATGAATTTCTGCACCCAAGTTGATGAGCCCGATGGTTGTTTATTTTCCGCTTGGGATCTTACCAAAAAAAAAAAAAAAAAAAAAAAAAAAAAAAAAAAAAAAAAAAAAAAAAAAAGATGCAAAACGTTGACATCATTTTCTCAGTCCAAAATGATGCAGATCTTTGTTTTGCTTTAAGTATTAGAAATAGTTACCCTGCTACTGTCGGAAGTGTTTTGGACTTACATCATTGTTAAAGTTTAGTGTATTTTGTTGACATGGTTTTGTTTAAAAAAAAAAAGAAAACCAATCTGTTTCCAAATGATAATGTTACTCCTTAGTTTCTTCTTAAACTGTTAGGTGAAACTCCCGAAGGTTGACGATTTCTTTTAAAATCCCATTTCTTTAAAAAGAATATTCAGTTTTTTTAAGGGACTGAGTCTTTTACTTTTACAATGTTAGTATTTCGTGGTCAGCCACTTTACATTATTGTAAATAACCTCTTGGATTTAGTTACAAATATTTAAAATGTGGAGTCAGGGTTTTTCTTTCTTTCTTAGCTTGTAATGGAAAAATTTAGAAAATTTATAAGAAATATATTGCTTAAAGGTAAATTATTATTTCAATTAATGCAACAATTCTATCAGTATTTCATTTATAATTCATTATGAAGTAACTTTGTAAACTGCAGAGGTTTTGTAAAGTGCAGTCGTTTTGTAATACCATCAGGCAAAGTACATAAAATTCCTTCAGAAAAGTAACATTCTAAAGTTTGTAATTAGCTATGCTACAATGAACCTGGTTAAAAAAAAAGACCCCAAGTTCTAGAGTCTTTTGGAAAAGAATTAGGAAATGGTGCAAGGCCTGGATTCACCCCTAGGGACTCTTTTACCTCTTCTATTTAAAGCATTCCTTGAATACTAAGTTGCTACTGTGAAATGAGGAGTTGATGGTTCTTCTGCATAACTTGCTATTAGAACTACTTAATTAGAACAACAAGCCATCAGTGTGAAAGTGGTCAGCTGTCCAGGGGTACTTGATAAATTTTTCTCTTCTGGGGAGGAACTCTCAAGTAATGCTGATAGTAGGGTTCTGAGTGCTGGCTTCTTTTTACTGGTGCTTTGGGAAAATTATGTAAATAATTTCTTAATGTGTAAATGAGGGCTCGTGTTAACATATCTTACAGGGCTGTGAAAACCAAACAAGTGCACACTAAGTAGTTTGTAAATGTTAATCTCTCCATTAGGATTTAGAGAGTGATGACACCATATAACAGGAGGTGTGTTAGTTCTGAGACTGGTAATTCAAGCCAATCAGATGGAATGAGATTAGCTTTAGAAAAATTGTTATTCCCTGTAGAGGAGAGGAGCGGAGCAGAGCATTGAGTACAGGGTAGATCTTAAGTGCCTGTTGTTATTCTGAAGACAGTTTCTTTGTAGTTGTGGTCTGTTAGAATTTTGATGCTCTTTTCTTTTCAAAAGCAACTACTGGATGTTTCTCTTACATTTTTTTTTTCAACTGTCTCTTCCTATTATGGTCTAAAAGTTTTTGTTTAAATTGCTCAAAACTCCTGACTTCCTCCCTTCCATAAACTTAGGGGTCACACCTCTAGGTGTTTTCTTAAAAATCTAATTCAATCTGTAAGATATCTTTAATATTGTACTTAATAATGATAAAAATATCAATTAAAGTGATTTTTCTATTAATTCCATTTGTTTGATTTCAAGCTAAGGACTAACTTGAAAGTTTAACTATTACCTCTGTTTCTATAAGAAAATGTTTTTGAGTTTAGCCTTTTAAAATTAAACATTCATTCATTTGTTTGTGTGGAGAATGGGTGTACCCATGCAATGACATGCATGTGGAGGTCATAAGACACCTTGGGGAGTCTGGTTTTTTTTTTTCCTTTACCATGTGTGTTTTGGGGATTAAACTCAGGGCATCAGACTTGGTGGCAGGTGCCACCCGCTGAGCCATTTCACTGAATTTGACAGAGATTTAACTTGTAAAGGTCTGTGGTAGAGCCTGGTGTGGTTCATATCTCCTTGAATTTAGGAGATCCAAGGATCAGGATTTTGAGGAGGCATCAGAAGGAGGGAAGACAGAAAGAAAGGCTGAAAGAAGGAAGGAAAGGTAAAAAAGAGCTGTAGTACAGAGGAGTCTGAGGTGGAGCAGGAACCATGTGGGAAAGATCCACTGTCCACAATATTTGAGTAAATTCACTGGTCACTAGAATAGTCTGAAGATAGTGACTTCATTAGTTATTTTATGACCCATCAGTCCCAAGAAGGAAGCCCAGTTTTTGAAGCCTCTGAAAGAGAACCAATACCTCTTTTTGAGGAAAATCCAGAAATTTATTTTGTTCCAAAAGACAGGATATAATCTATACTTTATAATCATAGGCTTAATATTTGTAGAGAATGTTAACATTTAAAATGTTACTTGAGCATTAAGACAGGAGTAAAGTGACAGATCTAAGGTATTTGGCTAGTAAGTGCTGAACTGAAATTTGAATCCAAGATTTCAGAAGTCTTAAGCTACAGATTCTTCTGTTTCACAAAAATTTTATTATTGCTGTGTGTGTGTGTATTATATATGTGTCGGAGTGTTAACAGGTAAGGTCCCATGGTGATAGGAAACAACTTTTCCGAGTTGGTTCTTTCTTTCCACCATGGATTCCAAACTCAGGTTGTTAGGCTTGGATACCTTGCCATCTCTACAGATTCTTCTTTTACACACTTTGCCTTTGAATGGAATTGTCAGTGACACATGTCCAACTTGAAAGTTGAGACATAGTCTAGAACAGTGGTCCTCAACCTTCCTAATGCTGCGACCCTTTAATACGGTTAGTTCTTGATGATTTCAGCTATAAAATTATTTTTTTGTTGAAACTTCGTAACTGTAATTTTGCTACTGTTATGAATCATACTGCAAATACCTGTGTTTTCTGATGGTCTTTGGAGACCACTGTGAAAGGGTTGTTCCACTCCCAAAGGGGTCATGACCCATAGGCTGAGAACCACTGCTCTAGAGTCTTCATTTTAAACTAGGGAAATATATTTAAGGAATTTTTTTCCACCTTGGATATTGTATAAGGCTACATGATATTACTGTTGCATTTATGAATATAATGATTTATTTTGATAATGGGTACAGGCCACAAGTTCAGAAAGCAAGATTTTAATAATGCCTTGAAAACTATATTAGGTGCTATTATTATTGCTATGATGGTGACGGTGACGACAACGACGACGACGACAGGGTCTCACTTCTTAGCTGGGCTAGAGCTCACTATGTAGACCAGGCTGGCCTCAAACTCAAAGAGATCTGCCTGTCTTGCTGGGATTAAAGTTGTGTGCTACCATGTCCAGCCTATTGTTCTTTTTTAGAAAAGACACTTAGGATAGAGGAAAGAAATTGAATTTAGCAAACATTTATTAAGTGGCCTTTTTAAGCCAAAAAAAAGTTGTCTTGACCTCTTATTCTGTAAAGCAAACAGAAACTAATCTGCATGGAATTATCAATTAAAAGTTTGTGCTTATGTGTGGTATATGTGATACCTGTACATATGTGTAAATGGAGGTTAACCCTTAGGAGTCTATCTCAGTTGCTCTCTATCTTATTTTTTTGAGATAGCCTCTTTTGTTGAGCTTGGAACTCAAGGATTTAATTAGATTGGCTAACTGGCCAGAGAGTCTCAGAGATCTCTGTCTCCATCCCTATCCCCAGCACTGGTGTTACAGATGTGTGCCACTGTGTCTGGCTTCTACGTGGGTGCTAAGGATCTGAATTCATGTTCCCAGGCTTGTGAAACAAACATTTTATTGATTGTTTCCCCCCCTTTATTCAGATGGGTGTCTTGCTGTATTGTTCAGGTTAGTCTCCAATTTCTGGGCTCCCACTTCAGTCTCCTCTGTAGTTGGGCAACAAATGTGCATGAGCTACCATAGTTAGCTTCATATTTTAATAGAAAATTTAACATACAACAATAACAATATTCAGTAGACTTCATATTTACAGATCATTTAATCATACAGAATTAGACAGTACATTAGAAGCATTAAAGTACATTGTAAACATGGTAATGTTTTGTTTTTTTTTTTTTTGTTTTTTGTTTTTTTGGTTTTTCGAGACAGGGTTTCTCTGTGTAGCCCTGGCTGTCCTGGAACTCACTCTGTAGACCAGGCTGGGCTCGAACTCAGAAATCCACCTGCCTCTGCCTCCCAAGTGCTGGGATTGAAGATGTGCACCACCACTGCCTGGCCATGGTAATGTTTTTAATGTAACATTTAAAGTTTTTATTTATATGTCCATATTTTTGCATCTGCCAAGTGTGTTCCAGTGTTCACAGAGGGCAGAAGAAGGTATCAGAACCTCGACAGCTGGAATTTAGGCATTGTCAAGTGCCAGACATGGGTATAGAAATCAGAACTCCAGGTCCAGATGTAGTATTTTTAGACACATCCTAAAGTGTGATAGTCTGAAAAGAACAGCCATTGGGATAGGAAGTACCTTATACTCATACTTTGTGTTTACATTGGTGCTGAATATTAACTTTTAATAGCTTTTGAATCTTCTGAATTTTGTATCTTTATTTTTGATAGTAACAATGTTTAAAATTATTTCTACTATGTAAACAGCATTTGGTCTGCTATATTAGGGATTTATTTCCAATGTTTTTACTGTAGTGAACAAGACTATTTATGATTGTGTTCTCAAGTCTCTTATATACCTCCCTCCAGACAAATTATGTATAGAGAAGCAATATTTTGTAAAGTTTTTGCACATAGTCTCTGAAGACATTTTAAATTTTTTTTTAAAGATTTATTTATTATATATGGGTACACTGTCTTCAGACACACCAGAAGAGAACATCAGATCTCATTATAGATGGTTGTGAGCCACCATGTGGTTGCTGGGATTTGAACTCAGGACCTCTGAAAGTGCAGTCAGTGCTCCTAACCACTGAGCCATCTCTCCAGCCCCGACATTTTTAATTTTTAAAAACATATGTAAATATATCACCACTTATTTTAGCTGTTATCCAGGTACTTATTATATTACACATTAGGATACTTTAGTGAAGATAATGACTTTGTTGGGAAATGTCTTTCGGAAACTTCCCATTTTCCTGTTTGTCTACAGTGCTACAAGATCTCAGCCTCCTGCTTCCACATACTTCCCCCTCCTCCAGTACTCATTTATGTGCTCTTGCTAATGAGAGCTGACATTTGTGGTAAAATTACAGCATGATAGACATAGATGTAATACTGCATGTTTACTAGATGCCTCAGTGTTCTTGAAAGGTAGAGCTCAGTGTCAGGATATAGAATGGCTCATACATGTACTTGAGAATTACATTGAATGCTTTGTTGGTATGGCATTATATTTGATTTTTGGTGACTTTTGAGACACTATTCCATATTGCTCATATTGAACTTACAACCAACTTAACTCTAGGACTCACTTCATTTGAACCAAAATCAAACTAAATTCTGAGTTTATACATAATTCAAGCAAAGATATTAAATGTTCTTTTAAAATATTTATTTTTATCACATTTAAGTTACTGTATTTGGCTTATCAGTTCAACTTCTCAAATATTTTTGAAGCTTAAGTTTATGATTTTACACATCTTTCCTTGATCATTTATCTATACAAGAAATACGATTTTGTTATGCAAGTGGCTTGTCTTTTTTTCAGATAGCTAATAAAAGTATTAAAAAGACAATATTTAATTTTCAGTAAACACCAGAGGGAGGTATTTAGTATATAAAATTGTATTTTTGCTGTGCTATATTTTGAATGCAGGTTATTTGGATGAACATTTTGTGACAATGTCAGCTATACCATCATTGTGAACTTGATGGTGCCTGGGATTAGGGCAGGTTCTAGATTGTGGTCTGTGGAAGAAAGATGTGGGTACAGGGCATGTCAAAGAAATGTTAGTATTGAAAAGAGGTTATTCCCATTTTAATCTTCATATGTAGGAGGAATTGTAATCTAAAATGTTACTGTCTTTTGTTTCTGATATTCTTTCCAAATTCCAAATTGCTATAGTTTTAACTTGGAATACTGTTTCCAAGGCCTATGTGTTAAAGATGGGCCCTAGCTTGGGCTATTGGGTAATGGTAGATACAAGACTTTGTGAGTAGTCCTCTGGCTATTGGGGGTGTGTCCTTGAAAAGAATAGTGGGAATTTAACTGCTGCTTCCTTTCTGTTTCTTGCGTCCTGGTTTAGGTGAATTTGCTGTGCTGTGTGCTCCTGCTTCTTGAGAGCACTAGTTTCATCAACCCAATCATGGGCTAACAGTTCCAAGATTATGATTAAAATAAATATTTGCTGTTTAGAATATATACATATACATATATTCTTTTTATTCTTTGTGAATTTCACATCATGTACCCCAATCCCATTCATCTCTCCATTTCTCCATAGTCTTCTCTCTCCACCCTTGTAACCTCCATCCTAAGACAAAAACAAAAACAAAAACCTCACCATGAAAGCTCTGATATGTCATGGTGTATCACATAGTACACTCCTTTGCCCAAACAGCTTTACTTGCAAATGCTCATTGCAGTGAGTCAGTGGTCTGGTTTAAGCCCTGTGGCTTCTGCTATACTGTCAGTACTGGGTCCTCACCAGCATGCTTCTTGGATATCCTACTGTTGCCCTGTGTCATAGAGATCGTACAGCTTTGGTTTTGCAAGGTTAGCCCCAACTCAAAGTCCTTGAGGGGCGGGGAAGGGGCGGGGTAGCTGAGTTGGTGAGCCTGCAGTACCATCAGAGTTAGCTTTCCAGCACTGCCCTGGTGAGGGACAGGACCAGTTCACACTAGTGCCCCAGCTGGCAGAGGAGCAGGGCTAGCTCTCCTACCTGCCTCAGGTGCTCATGCCCTCCCTACTGTACTAGCCTTTGGTGGTAACATGGGCCGTGGACATCAACACAAATGGGCCGGGACATCACCTTGACATCAGGTGGCAGTGCAGGTACTCAGATCATACTGTTCCTTACCACTCCTGTTATACTGCATAGACTGTTATGGAATGGGTGTCTTCTGCCCTGCCTGTGCCTAGAAGCTAATATATCTCCTATATTTGTTGATTATACTTATGTTCTTGATATACCCCTATTCAGGAAGATCTTAATTTTTCACCTTTTTGGTTTTTTCAGGTTATAATATGACCAAGATTTTATGGCTACCATTTTTTTGCTTGGGGAACGCCAGCTGTAAAAGCTCAGATGTCATCTCTTTAGTTCCCCTTTCACAGCTCTGCCTGATGTAACTAAGTGCTGCTTCTGATATGTCCTTACTCATTTACAATATGCTTAATTGCCTTGCTTTGCCACAGAAGACTTAGAAACTTTTGGACAGGGACTTTCTTCATGTTTGTTTGTTTGCTTGTTTAATATTGAGGCTGTTTTTGAAGGCAGTCTGCGAGTGTAACATGGTTTTCAGGTATGTGACATTGTGAGTATACATTTGTGCTTGGCTCTTTTCTTTCTTAAGCCTGTTAGGGATTGACTGCTTATGGCTGAGTTCAAGTGTCTGATTTTGGGTGGGAGCCTAAGGATTCCAGTAGCAATTCATCTCACCTTGGACTGCAATTATTGCAACAGTGATTAGGAAATTATAAACCAGGTAATTGTAATATAATTTGACTTTACTCATTACCTTTTGTTCAGCATCTTTAGAGAATTCTGTGTTTTGGATGAGTGGCTTTTTCATCTTTAAAAGCACAATGAAGATATTTTGTCTATTTTGGTAGAAGGTTCTACAAAATTTAATGTATTTTAGTTTATTCTAAAGTATGACTTTAGCATGTTGAATTCACTTGATGTTTATTTTTCTGTGTTCATTTTTCTTATGTAAGATATTCATTATATTCATTATAGAAATATCAGATATGGAAAACATACAAAAAGAAATTAAATGTGATTTTCTTTTACACAGATATAACTCTAGCTAACATATTGACATATCTTTCTAGTCTTTTTTAAAAATATGTTTAGTCATTTAAAATAACTTTAGGTCCATACTGTT
The DNA here is from genome assembly GCF_011762505.2 of Arvicanthis niloticus. Classification (NCBI taxonomy): domain Eukaryota; kingdom Metazoa; phylum Chordata; class Mammalia; order Rodentia; family Muridae; genus Arvicanthis; species Arvicanthis niloticus. The sequence goes on along the minus strand of NC_047678.1, from coordinate 27,408,431 downwards.
TTACACACACCCACAATTAATTTGAAGTCAAAGTACTACTTGTGGAGTTAGTCTTTCCTTCCACCACGATCTCTTCCTTAATCAGTCTCTCCTTTGGGGAATGTTTGCTGAACTTGAAGTTTATCAGGCTAGGTAGGCTGGCTGGCTAGTGGTGTTTGGGTTTTGCCTATTTCTGTCCCTGTCTCCCAAAGCTGTGATTGCACATCCTCCATGCTCAGCTTCTTACATGTATTTGAATATCCAAACTCAAGTCCTTGTGCTTGAATGGCAGGCACTTTACTAACTTAGTCATCTTTCTAGCCTTCCATTTTCTTCTTGACTTCTTTAATGAGCCATTCTTCATTTAATAGTGTGTCGTTTAATCTCTGTGAGGTTGTCAATGTTCCATTTCTCTTGTTATTGATTCTAGTTTTATTCTATTATGGTCAGAATATAAGAAATTCCTTTTTTGGTATTTGTTAAGATTTGCTTTGTGTTCTATTATATGATCTATTTTAGAGAAATTTCTATGTGATGATAGGAAGCTTATGAGATGTCTGGTAGTTCCATTTGACCTATGATATCACTTAACTCAGATGTGTATTTTTATCAGGTGGACCTGTTTGTTTTATTTTATTTTATTTTTTTTTTTTGGTTTTTCGAGACAGGGTTTCTCTGTGTAGTCCTGGCTGTCCTGGAACTCACTCTGTGGACCAGGCTGGCCTCGAACTCAGAAATCCGCCTGCCTCTGCCTCCCAAGTGCTAGGATTAAAGGTGTGAGCCACCACTGCCCAGCTGGACCTGTTTATTTATTAGAACATTGCATTAACATCACTCATTATTGTGTTAAGATTAGTCTGTGACTTTACACTTAGTAGTAGTAGTTTTATGAAATTGGGTACATCAATATTCAGTGCATATATGTTTGAAATTGTAGTGTCCTATTGATAGATTGTTGTCTGAATTAGTATAAAGTGATCTTTTAGAAAAATACCTAACTTTGTAGTTTTTTTAAATTTTAATTTGAAATATTTTATCAGATACTAGAGTGGCTATACCTGCTTACTTTGCAGTGCTATTTTTTTTTTATATTATTTTTATATTTTTACCCCCAGGCTTTGTTTGACTTTTCCAGTGAGGTATATTTCTTATAGACAACACTTAGGATCTTTGTTTATTTATAAATTTTGTTTCACCATGTGGACCAGGCTGGTCTTGAACTTTAGATCCCCTTCCCTATCCATCCTAAGTACTTGGATTAAAGATGTGTGCCACCAGTATGCCCAATGGAACCTGTTTTTTTTTTTTTTTTTTTTCAGAGTTGAGGACTGAACCCAGGGCTAAATCCCCAACCCTGAATCTGTTTTTTAAATCCATTCTGTTTGTGCCTTTTGGTTGTGGATTAGGAACATTGACATTTAGGGTTTTTATTTAAAGGTATGCATTCATTCCTGTTTTCATCTTCTTGTTTTAGGACTATTTACTACTTTCCTTATCTTTATTGTTTTGTTTATGATTCTGATGCATCCCCTCTGCTCCCATAGTGTCACGAATGTGTTTACCTTTCTCATTTGTGTATGAGTCCTTCAGTGTCTTCTGTAGTGCTAGCTTAGTTGTCATGAGTTTTCAATTTTGTCCCATGAAATGAAATTTATATGTGTGTGTCTGTGTGCGTCTGTGTACTTGTGCCAAGGCCCAACTGTATGTGGAAGACAGAGGACAACTTGTGGAGCTGGTGCTCTCTACCATGTGGATACCTGCATCGGTTATCCATCTGAAGTCATCAGGGTTGGTGGCTAAGCCCTTTATCTGTCAAGTTGTTGCACTGGTTCTCAAGAAACACTTTGATTTTTCATTTATTTATTTACTTAAAAATTTTGATTTAAACTTAGATCCATGGCATATTCAGAATATGTGCTTTAATTTCTATGTGTTTGTAAATTTTTTGATATTCTTCCTGTTACTGATTTCTGGTTTCATACAGTTGTAATTAAAGGATGGTTATACTTTTAGTCTTGAATTTATTAAGACTTACTTTGTATCCTAATGTGATGTATTCTAGAAAATGTCCTGGGTGTTTGGGAAGAATATTTAATTCCATTATTTTTGGATGGACTAGTCTGTATTTGGGCTCCTGGATTGTTCAAGTCTAGTTTTACTGTACTGATTTTATATTTGGGTGGCATAACCATTGTTGAAAGTGGTATGTTCAGATTTAGATCCCCTAATGGAACTGTATTGCTTTCTATTTAATTTCTCTTTAGATTTGTTAATGTTTGCTTCAAGATGTTGATGGATGCATACATATTTGCTAATATTGCAGCCTTTTTCTGAATTAACCCTGTTTCATGCAGTTATGTCTCTTGTGACAGATTTTTTTTTACCAGATAATTTTGCTACTTCTGCTTTCCATTTGAATGGATTATAGTTTACCCCCTTTTACACTCATCTTGGTTTATAAAATACAAATATTTCAATTGAAAATGGTTTTAGAAAATAATTTTGAGCTTATAATATCATTACATAATTTCCCCTTTCCCTTTCCTCCCACTAATTCCTCCCATGTACCATCACTTGCTTTTTTAAAATTCATGTCCTCTTTTTGTTGTTAATGTGGTGTGTGTTTCTAAATACAAAGATACAAACTGCTCAGTCTGAATAATGTTATCTGTATACATATATGTTTTCAGGGCTGACTGTTTGGTATTGAATAATCAATTAGTATGCTCTTCCCTGGGGAAGACTTGTTTCTCCTGCTCAGTGTTCCTTAGTTGCCTATAGTCCATTGTCTAGAGATGAGACCTTGTGAGATTTCCTTCTTCCACATTAGTATGACTGTTGGCGTGGCCCTTGTTCAGGTCATGTTTAGGCATCTATGTTGGTGAGACTTTAAGGGGTAGCTTCTTGACATTTCTAGGATACATAATCTTAGAACAAGCTGCCTGCACTCCTGTTTGTTTTTTATGCTTTGGTATTACCATTAGAACTACTGAAGCCATCTTATAGGTCTGTTTAAAACTGTTAACAATTGTCTATGATAATATGTAAAAAAATTCTATACTTACAATATGGTATGTAGTTAATAGTAATATGTTCTTGAAAATTGCTAAGAGATTTTAAGTGTTATAAACTATAAATATGTGAGTTAATACATAATTCAAAATAGCATTTTATACATAACAGAGATGTACACTTTTTCAAGTAGATAGAAATTAAAAGATTCAACTCCCTCACTATATCTTCTGTCTTTATATTTTAGTAAATAATTTTAATAATTTAATAATACATTTTAATAATTTTTATCTTTTTTATATTGTATATTCATGAACAGAAAATGGAGATACGAGTTACTTTTAACTCTATTGTCTTTTAACTTTTGTACTAGAATGATACATTATATTATTCCCAATTTGACCATATTCTCTCACTTTAGGGTGTTTTTTGCTTTGAAGAACTCCTTTAAATATTTCTTATGAGGTAAATCCAGCGGTAATGAAATGTCTCAGCAGTTTTTTTCTGGAAATAGAAACTTTTATCTCTTATACTTCTGAAGGACAGCTTTGCTGAGTAATCTGTTCTTTCCTTTTATTATTTTGAATGTCTCGTTCTACTGTCTATTGCTTGGAAGATTTTTGCTGAGAAATCTACTCAAGGCTATAGAAGAACCCTTAGATATGATAAACTACTTTTGGTGCTTTCAAAATTCTGTGTTTGACATTTTTTTTCAGAATGTTCTTTATTGACAGTTACTGGACAAGTGTGAGGCATGTTCACAGTCTCTGACATGAAGCACAGCTCACTGTCTCAACAACTATTGTTCTTTGTATCTGATAGATACTATAAGCTGCTGTGTGGACTTTAGTATGTACTGCACTCAACTGTTACAGCATGTACACCATGTTTCAGGAACATCATGGACAATGTCTCAGAATAAGGAGTGAGCTACAGACTAAGTCACTAAGACACCACAGCTCACAGGGACACACGTGGAAGGTGACAGCATCTTCAGGGCAGCAGAGAACATGCTGGAAAACATTGTTTTTTGTTCCTTTGTGTTTGAGAGAAATTTAATGTATTCAGGGTTCATGTGTCTGTATTTGCCCCTGCCTACAGGTCACTAAAAAAACCTAGTTTTTGAATAGTTTCTAATACAGTTAGCTTGTTTTTAGGCTACATTAAAAGATTGCATGCATTACTTTACACAAAAGTCAAACAGAACAATGTTAACACCAACATGTCAGGACTGTGGTACATTTCTCTTCCTGTGGAAGAGTCTTATGCTCAGCACTATGTCCTGTGCTCACCACTAGCTAGCTGTGCATTTCCAAGCACTGGTGACTCATGAGACTTACATGGTAACCTTAGTGTAAATGTCAAGTGTGGGACTCCTGTGAACAGACAGCATCTTCTCAGTGTAAAAAAAAAAAATTCTTAGCTGATACTAATTTAAAAAGTATTTTAGCCGGGCGGTGGTGGCGCACGCCTTTAATCCCAGCACTTGGGAGGCAGAGGCAGGTGGATTTCTGAGTTCGAGGCCAGCCTGGTCTACAGAGTGAGTTCCAGGACAGCCAGGGCTACACAGAGAAACCCTGTCTCGAAAAACCAAAAAAAAAAAAAAAAAAAAAAAAAAAAAGAAAAAAAAGTATTTTATAATTGATTACCAAAATGTAGATTAATTGGATCATAAGCACTTTAAAAATTTATAAAGGGGATCCTATAGTTCCACAAAAGGAACTGAGGAGGCTAAGAACCTTTGCACTCTGAACACTGCTTTGAGGAGCTCAACATTCTTTCCAAAGAACCTGCTCATCTTGGAGTATCCCTGCAGCAGTCCCAACAATGCAGGACCATGGTGACACAGCATTGCAGACACACATGGCTGTCACATGCCTGGAACTTGGGATAGACAGCATTCAAGATTTCTATTTGTTAGCTTTGTGATGCACAGTGTGAGAGTTTCCATGTTTGCTGTTTTTACATTGGTAACAGGACACGGTTGTTCTTTAACTCATGAAGTGCATTAATGAGCATTAGTGAGGAGTGACTACTGCAACAGAAGGAGGTTCCCATCTTCTTCTGGGCCGGGTCTGTGACGATGGTGCAACAGGTTACTTATGACAGCAGGTCACTGCTGCCACAGGTGGGGCACGTGCTCTGCCCTTTCAGCCACTGCTTAAAGCACCCTTTGTGAAACTTGTGTCCACATTTTAGCACACTCATGTTTATTGACTTGAATATTTCATGGCATATCTCACAGGAATTTCCATCTGGTGCAGGGACATCATCTTTTTTCTGGCTTTTGGTTTTAGCCAATGGTCCCACATAGCTGCCAAGGTTGGACTCTGGGAGGACTTGGCCACAGAGGCAGCAGAATGAGCCTCAGATGTCTTCTTGTCTTTTCCTGGATTTGGCTTTTTCTTCTTTTGTTCGTTGAGAATGTGTTCTGTCATTCTCTCAGCAATCTCCTCAATACTTAATCCCAAGAATGAGTTCTTGCTTTTGTTTCTAACTTTTTAAATAAAACCAGCAAGCTCAGTGCTGTCATAGCTTGGGAATATCACTGACAGGTGTTCAATAATACTGTTGAAAGGCTTTTTTGGAGACTGGTTTGACCAAGTAGCCTGTCCAGGTAGTTTCTCATCAGCCTCTGATGGAGACACCTGGCTAGCCCTCTTTTTTTTTTTTTTTTTTTTTTGGTTTTTCGAGACAGGGTTTCTCTGTGTAGTCCTGGCTGTCCTGGAACTCACTCTGTAGACCAGGCTGGCCTCGAACTCAGAAATCCGCCTGCCTCTGCCTCCCAAGTGCTGGGATTAAAGGCGTGCGCCACCACCGCCCTCTGGCTAGCCCTCTTGAGCTCTAGCTGTTGAACAACTTCTGGCTGATGGGTGGGGGATCCTAGTGACAGTTCCAGAACCTCCTCTGGGGCAGCCACTAGCAGGCTCCATGTAAGGATCATTGAGGACTGCTCCAGTCATTCTGTCTACACAAGCCACCAGCCCCTGGTCCTCATGGCTGGAAGACTCAGAGAATAACTGAGGATGGATCGTCACACAAGCAGGAAATGAAAGCTCAGAAACCTGCACACTGGAAAGATCATTGAGTCAAGAGCCACTCTTTTTTGTTTGTTTGTTTGTTTTTTTTAAAGACAGGGTTTTTCTGTGTAGTCCTGTCTGTCCTGGAACTCACTCTGTAGACCAGGCTGGCCTCAAACTCAGAAATCCACCTGCCTCTGCCTCCCAAGTGCTGGGATTAAAGGCGTGCTTCACCACTGCCGGGCAACAAGAGTCACTCTTAATGGCCTTAATTTGGTCTTCATACTGACACAGTATTCTCAATTTCTTCTCTTACAGTAGAAAGAAATGATTCTCATGAAAGCATATCAAACTCCACATCAGGATGTCGCAGAATCACTGCTCATCAGCTTGAGGCTTTTCAGACAGGCCTCTAATTGTGATGCCATGCCCTGTAGTTTGCATGATCATTCCAGTTTGCAAGCACAAATACCTCTGCAGCCACAGCTCTCTGGTGACTCTCTTCATAGAGCTCTTTCCCTTTCCTGACAGACTCTTCTACTTTTGTCTTCTCATCTGTGAGTGCACGGATCCCAATGGACTGGGCCAGATGTGGTTCACATTCTTTATCTAATCCTTCATTTTTCTGGGCAGACATTTCACTGGTATTGATAACCTTTTAAATTTTTTCTTCAGGGCTTTTAATCTTTCTTAGATTTCTTTTTTCTCTTGTTGCCACTTTTAGTCTCTCTGTCCAAATCTGGTTCTCCAAGGAACCAGTTTAATTCTGTCTTTGTGATCTTGTTTTCCTCTGTGTGCCTTTGCAGCTTTTCCTCCAGGTGCCTTGTGTTTGACATGTTAAAATTTGATTATAATGTGTCTTAGTTGAAAGCTCTTTATGGTTTAGTCACTGTGTTTCGTGGCTTTGGATATTCTTTGTTTGTTACAGGGATCAAATTTAGGACTTGAACATTCTGGGAAAGCACTCTGCTAACTGAATTATACCTCCATCCCTGTCAGTTAGGTCTTTGTTCTTTTGAGACAGGATCTCGCCATGTACCTGAGGTCTGCCTAGAGCTTGCTGTCTATCTCAAGTTGACTTCAAACTTGAAGTTCTTCTGTCTTTATCTTTTTTTATTATTTTTTAATTTAAATTTATTTTTAAAATAATTTTCTGTCTTTTCAAGTTCTGCAATTACAGGCACAAACCATGTTATACCCAGCTTCACCCATTCTTTAAGAAAACCTTTTCTACCCCCTTCTTTTGAAATTTCTATAAAGATACATACTTGGTTTACCTTTTTTTTTATTAGATAAATGTACTGTTGAAATTCTTATGAAGTTTTTTTTTCAGCTTTTCATTGCTTTCTTCAGGGATAGATTATTTTTCTTAGGGTGTATATTTGTTGAATTTCTCATCTTGTCCACTTAACTCGTTTCCTGATGTCATTTTGTCCTTATAGCTTACTCTGTTTTTTGTTTTGTTTTTTGGTGATTGTTTGTTTGTTTTTGGTGTTTCCAGACAGGGTCTCTGTGTAGCCCTGGCTGTCTTAGAACTTGCTCTGTAAACTAGGCTAGCCTTGAACTCAGAAATCTGCCTGCCTCTGCCCCTGCCTCCCAAATGCTGGGATTAAAGGTGTGTGCCACCACCACTGG